>NC_134276.1:162725657-163030391 GCF_949628215.1 Phalacrocorax aristotelis | reverse complement strand
TGACCTGAGTGCCCTCTTACACTGGTATTTATCAAAAAGCCTCCCAGCTGCAACCACATTATCATGGTTCTTCCTGTTGCCCCTGGCTTCTACCACCATTTCACCACAAAACAGAGACCCTTCTTTAGGAAGAATTAGAGGAAGACAACAATCAAAGCAGCAGCAGGGAGCACCTACAGCTCTCACTGAGCTCTGGAAGGAATGGGTTGCATGGAGACAGAAAGCACCTAGCAGCACTAGATAAAGATATTCTACACCCAACAACTAGCTGACAATCTCACCTCAGATTTCTCCTCCATTTGCAGCTCTGTTTGTTCTGGCTCCCCTTCCTCTGTTTTAATTTCCATTTTCACTTCCTGCAAGGGTGGCTGCTGCTGCTGCTCTGGAACAGTCTGCTGAGAGTTCACCTCTGTGCTGCTGGTGGATGGGGGATTGGATACCTGCCCATCAATGCTTACTGCTGGCTGTGAAAGCTGAGGGAGCAAAACACACATTACAAACAGGCTTCTAATGAAGATATTTTTCTCTAATCTACCTTTTACCTATACTATGTTTCCACCATGTTTATGTGTGCTCTAGTCCTACGTGCCTCACCTGATGAACATACTGCTACATACTAAAATTACAGAAAAAATGCAACAGCGACATGAACTGGAAGGCCTAATATATAGATAATTATATACTGTTGCCCTGTTTTACACAACCACTATACGTATGTAGACATAACTAAAGAAGTCATCCAAGTTTCACAGTGGATTTCAAAACACGTACTAGAATTCTGAAAAAAACTCCCTCTCTGGAAATGCCAGATTATCTATAGACCTGTCTTGATGCAAGAAGGTTACTTCCCAAATGCAGTAAAACTTATTTTGATATTAAACATGCCAGGAGCTACCTCCATTATCCTAGTCTCACACAAAAATAGAGACTAACTGAAAATTAAACCTTACACTTAAACAGTTGCAGGGAAAACACAATTGAAGTATTTCCTTACAGGTGTTGTGGGGTGCTGAGGCTGCAACGGCGCTGTTGGTGTGGGAACAGATGCAGTCGTGCTCTGCTGTGACAAGGGTTGCTGCTGTTGTTCTGCAGAAGGGGTAACTGGAACTGGAGGCTGGACTTGTGGAGGCAGCTGTGCCTGTGGAGGCGTTGGAGTCTGCCTTTGAGGGGGGTGCAGAGTTTGTGACTGTGGCCCAGGTGGCATTGCCTGAGGAGTAGGTGTGGGGGCAGTAGTGGCAGCTGCTGCTGCCTGCTGTTGCTGTGACCCCAAGCCTGGGGGCGTGTGGTGAGGTGTTGGGGTTCGACTAGGTACTGGAGAAGGAGAATTTCGGTGCATGGGAGGCTGTGGAAGAGGTGGGCAGTGAATATGGCTCCCTTGAGAACCTGGAGCCATGGCAGGAGAATTCACAGGACAGGAAGCACTGGTCATTTGTGCCTGTGGGAAAATAAGTACACATTTGCAATGATGTGGAATAGAAAAGAAGAGGAATTACTGTCAAATGGCTGTTTTCCTGCAGTTATTGGCATACTATTAATAATGCAACAAATTATCTGTTCGTTTTTTCTCTATTTCAAGAAGAGAAACAGTCTATTCAATTTCTTTTGCTCCACACGAACATAAAGTTGTTTTAAAGTTTATTCAGCTCTAAAAGAGATGTTTCAATAGAATAACTCATACTTCTTGATATGTTTAAAGAATGGCACCCCTACATTCCCCAGTTTGCAAAGCGCTTCTTTCTAAACCTGCAGATTTGTTCATCCTGGATATGTGACAATGCACCACAGTGAAAAACTGCATTCAAATACACTTAGTGTGCCCATGCCCCCACCCCCAAGACTAGAAACTGAATTTATCATCAGAAGAAGTACAGCCGTAACTGTACCATCAAGAGATTACAAAAAAATTGCATTCGTCAAGGAAAAAAAGCTGTCACTCCACAATAATCTTGCCTGCAAACTAGGAAGAAGCATCAATGAGAAGCAAACTGATGTTCCCTACTTCTTCCTGGCCTGAAAGGTTCTTGCTGAAAGGGGAGAGGGAAATGACAGAGAGGAAACTGCTAGACTGTAAGCTCAGATCTTTAGTAGTGATAACCCTCCTATTCCTGCAAAGCTAGTAACACACATTGGTCCTGGACAGACATGCCTTTTTATGACTTATTCTTCCACAATCTCTTAATTTCTCAGGCTCTGCTGCCTTACTATTAAGCAAGAAATTCTTAACTACTGCATGCTGAGTAACAATTTCTTCTTTGCACCCTAAAACCAAACTTAAATTCCTGTCACACTTAAACTTAAGCCTGAGCATAGGCCAACAATGTTTCACCCTTGCCATTCCCAGTGCCACAAGAGGAAAATGCAGAATCTCAATAAATTAATTCAGTTGACTATAATTCCAAAAGCATCTTAAGAAAACAAGTTCTTCATTACCACTAACTGAACAATGAAACTTGTATATGACAGAGCCCACTGATACCACTTCCAGAAATGAGAAGCTTACTTGAGAAACTGGTGTCTGATTGCCAGGCTGAGTCATAGGCATGCTCGCTGTGTTCATTCCCGGGGAAGAAGCAG
Organism: Phalacrocorax aristotelis; assembly: GCF_949628215.1. NCBI lineage: Eukaryota > Metazoa > Chordata > Aves > Suliformes > Phalacrocoracidae > Phalacrocorax > Phalacrocorax aristotelis. The sequence continues at coordinate 163,027,817 of NC_134276.1, read as the reverse complement.
GGAACTGGGTCTGTTGTAGAAACTGATTCTGACCAGGAGGCTGGCCGACTCCTGGCTGCTGAATACGTGAAGGAAATCCCATCTGTTAGGAAAGAAAGGAACTCATTTCACACAATGTGCGTACACCTCCGTAACATTTCACAAAAAAACACATTTATCTTGTTGCAGAAATTGATGCTTGCCGCTTATCTGTAGGATACAAGATGGAAAACCTGCTTATAGCTCCTCTCAAAAGACAGAAATAATGATGATTTTCCTTGTAAGCTAAGGAAAAGGATATTGATTTTAGATTGGGACTGTGACCTAAGATTTATCTTTGTTCCTTGTTTTAAAGATGCAACGGTTCAAAAAACCAATAAAAACTTAATTTTTAGGCAACTTTTACCACCAAGGTCTAAAGGCTTATCATAGACCAGACAGATTTTTCAGTGGAGGTGCAACAGAGGGAACCAAATGGTCAAAAGAATGAAGAAATAATGCTTGTTTTTTTAAAGTTTCTTTTAATTTTTTCATTTATTTATTTTAATGACACCACAGCCAACAGAAGCAAACCTGTGAGCTCAACACCCTGGATGAAAGACACTGACCTGGTTCATGGCCCCAGCCTGGCTTAGCTGTCCAGGGTGCTGAAGAGGAGGGGTTTGCCGGGGTCCCATCGGCGACAGCTGCATGTTCATCTGGCCAAACTGATTCATTCCTGTGCATTTGTGCCAAAAAAACCCAACAACTTATAAACAAAGGCCTGAATTCTCCTTTGGACAACATTCAACATTAGGAGAAGAAATGCTGTCAGTTTCCTCCCAATTTCATTTTCTAGCAACTAGTTTTCAAGCATACAATAGTATAAAGATTTCCTTCTATCAACCAGTTACATGGAACAATTTTAAATATCAAGTGTCCAAGCTTGATACTCCAGAACACAGACTAGTATGTTTCCCCCCCCACCCCCCCAAGACTTGTTTCCACTAACTATTATCAAAGCTCTGAAGTTTGAGAACTACGGGAGTACAAGATAAATAACCGAGTGTCACATCTGCTGCTGAAGATCAGCTTTTGAAGGGAAGTTGCACTATCTTAATTACATATTAGAAATTCATTTATTTAATCCCAAACTGCATCCTCACTACCTTAAGTACTTTGTATGTTGGCTAGAATACTCCTTGAATATGTAATAAAGGTTCCGTCCCTTCCTTCTGAGCAATAGTTCTCACCATCTTCCCACTGTAACCAAAACGTCCTCACCTAAGCTGGCTAGGCCCACCATGTTTGACTGACCCCACCATCCTACATTCACACAACTGGAAGTTCCAAAAGCATCAAGCTTTTATTTAACAAAGCAAGCAGCTAACATGCAGCTCTTAAATTCAAAACAACACGTAATGCTATTAGATATGTATTTTTATATATATAGTTAAGTATTTTGTTCAATAGAGATAGCTACTGTCTTAATCAAATTGGAAAACTGCAGGTGAAACAAGGGCTATGACACTTCAGCAAGAGCAGCCCAGTTGCAAGGTTCTTTCAAATCACAGTAGCAAATTTTCTTCAGACATTTACCTGGCTGTGCCTGCATGCGATTCATCATCTGGTTTGGCACATTGGCACGTATCAGGGTTGGGTCAGGAAGAGGACCATCTGGAAAAAAGATATTGGAACAAGATTATGGCATTTAGAAAACCACCAGGTTTTATCCACCAAACATTTTAGTGAGAGTTACACGCAAATCCATGTGTAAAAGGAAAAAAGATAATCCAAGCCTAGACAAAGGCCAGTAACTCTAAACTCCTGAAGAGTCCTCAAAGTGTGATGCAAAACCAGAAGCTTCCTTGAAAATATGAACACATCCCATTGACCGAAATATTCTATGACTTACAGAGTCAGCTTTCAGAAACTGAGGACAAATTTAAAGTATGTTACCAAGGTACAACAAACTCAGCAGCTCACAAACATTCCAGATCACAAGAACTTCTACCGACCACTCTACACTGTTACTGCACCTCTAGACTTAAAACATTATGAAAACTGTATTGTTCAACAGAGTAGTTATCAAAGCTCTGGGGTACTGGTCTGGGATAGCGTTAATTATCTTCACAGTAGCTAGTATGGGGCTATGGTTTGGATTTGTGCTGAAAACAATGCCGATAATGTGGAGATTTTTTAGTTGTTGTTAAGTAGTGCTTACACTAGTTAAGGACTTGAACTTCCCATGCCCCGTCACACGCACAAGAAGGGTGGGGGGGCACAGCCAGGACAGCTGAGCCCAACCGACCAAAGGGATATCCCCCACCATATGACATCATGCTCAGCATATAAAGCTGGGGGAAGAAGGAAGGGGGGAACATTCGGAGCGATGGCGTTTGCCTTCCCAAGTAACCATTACGCATGATGGAGCCCTGCTTTCCTGGACATGGCTGAACACCTGCCTGCCCATGGGAAGCAGTCAATTAATTCCTTGTTTTGCTTTACTTGCCTGCGCAGCTTTTGCTTTACTTATTAAGCTGTCTTTATCTCAACCCTTGAGTTCTCACTTTTACTGTTCTTATTCTCTCTGCCATCCCACCGGGGGGATTGAGCAAGTGGCTGTGTGGGGCTTGGTTGCCAGCTGGGGTTAAACCACAATTATGATAAAAAACCAAAAGTGTCACATGTACTGCTGACGATCAGCTTTTTACAGAAGTTACAGCATCAACCTTTAAGATTCTTTCTTGGATCTTGCTAATGCATCTCTCTAAATCTTGTTTTGACTTCAAGCAAAAAAAGGCCTAGAGCTGGATTTACCAAGATACACTCAAATTTAAGCAGGAGAAAAAGAACTCAGATTAAGATGCCTGTAGCATATGCCTGGAGCTACTGGATCTTTCTGCAGTGTTAGGAAAAAAGAGGAAACTTTGTCTCCTCAGCTGACTTACTCAAATTTTGACCCTAACTTCTTAAACAACTTATTACAGTGTCATTGACAGCTATACGTCTGTTCCCAAGAGGTGTCTTAAGAACCCAATTCTTAACTGTAAAGTATCTAAGAACATGCAGGACTGAATGAATGATGGAGAAAATCCTTTTCTTCTGATAAGGAAGTTGAGAGAGACAGGGGTGGGGTGGGGTGTCCTCTAGAAAATAGGTTTGCAGAACTGCTGCACTTTTTAAGAAAGTGTAGAACAAAAAAAATAATCTTAAAGCAGACTTTGGCTCAAAGAGTTAAAAAAGTTAGTTCTCTTTTGCAGTTAAATCAGAGTAAGGGATGCAATTCTACTTAGGAATGCACAGTTTTAAATCCTGTACTTCAATTATTTACAGAACTTAACTGGAAGTAGATTATAATGTTTATAAGATCATAAGTTGCCTTTTTCCACTTTCTATCATCCACAATAACTAGCATTACTTGTTTTTATCTGTTACCAAATAAAAATTTACTAGATACTTGACAGCCTACAGCACCTCATCCCTTCCTAATGTCATAAAGAAACATTACACTATTTAGCAGCATGAGTTTTAATCATTAACTCCTCTCCAAAGTCAATTTTATTCTAATATACAAATGCATGGTTAGCAAGGAATCTAATAGTAGTAATAATCTGTTTATCATTAGTTAGGAAGGACAATTCGTGTAACAGAACTAGTGTGAAATACAAGACAGCTGCATGGCAAAAAAGTGAAATCTGGTTTTCATTGCATGCCGGAAAGGCCACTTATCCAAAAAACCAAATGTGGCTTAGAGCAAGTACTATCTAAACTTTCAGAAGTATAAATAGCTAAGCATTCCAATCATCATATTCTCTGTTTAGCAACAATAGTAATAGTGATAATCATTTGAACACCACACAACTAAATATTGTGAAAATATATTTCTCTTACAATAACCAAAGTTATCTCTAAATTAATTAATTCTAGAAGTATATCTAATGAGACTGAAGTTCTATGACATTAAGAAAGCAACTTAATCTCCGTACCATCCACCTTCGAAGTATAGAAGCTTTCAATACTGCAATTTATTCAGAAGACTAAATGCTTTTTACATGATCTATCATCATTATTTAACCCATAAGCAAGGCAAACATTTTGCAAGTACTTCTGAACAGGAGAAAGTTCTGTTTAACATTGAGCAAGCCAGGTACCAGTAAAACAAGAAGGGCAAAATGGTCACGAGTCTACCAAAATAGCGGCACAGGACTCCCATGCACGAGGTAGTCAGTAACCCAACTGCTCTTACTTGCAGACATCCCTGGCTGGGGCTGTCCCATGTTGGGCCCTTGATTCATCGCAGCCTGGGGCATGCCCGGAGCATTTGGGATCATGTTTTGCTTCTGCAGCCTGGTTCTTCGTTTCTCCTCCAACTCCTTCTGGATCTTATAGATCTTCTCCGCTAGCAAGTGATAGTACTCTGCCTGTTGGGGAGGAATACACATCGGGAAATGAGATGACACACATTGAGGAAAGGCAACAGGGCCCAGTGATCCAAGCTTGGAAAAAAGAGCCTTACACACACACGTCTCGGCTTGGGTATGGGTGACTCTCCCTTTGCAGGGGCTGCAGGGCAGACAGCAGGGCAAAAAGGGCCACTGCTCAGGGCACTGCTCAGGGCATTGCTGGCAACCACTATGCCAACACTGGACATTTCTCGTGTCTAACACTTCTTTGGGAAAGTCACAGTGAAGAGCTTCACGCTGCCTTCAGGGGTCCCCAAGAAGTCTCAGGAACAGCACACCCCAACAGGTACCACCCTGACTCCAGGCACACCCAGGCAGAAACCTGGAGCTGGCTGGTCCCCAGACGCTATCCAGCAGCCCCTGAACACACGCCTCCTCAGCCTGGGACTCTCATCTGTGCTTTCACTCCTTTTCTTCCCCAACCACTACGGAATCAAGGCAAAGGCACACGCAACTGGACAACAGAAGATGGCATCTCACCCTGCTGTTTGCTGACTCATACATATCCCCTTCCACTTTCCGAGCATATGCCACCAGATTCTCCATACGCCGATCCTTCAGTGCTGCAGGGTCAGGAGTAGGAAATATGGCTTGGACTCTGAGAGGGGGGAAAAAAAAAAAAAAGGCACACAAGTGATCAGGATGTCCCCAGACTGGGACATGGGCACTAACCCCAGTGATCCGAACATAAAGCAGCAGGCAAATCTTCTGACAGGCTGCGGCATCGTTACTGCTCCTGGGAACACTGCCCCATGTAGATGGCTTGAGTACAGAGTGGGACTCTTCCAATACAACGGTCCCAAACCAGCAGGTGCAGCTCCATTAATGACCAGGGAAGCAAGAATGTCTCTGCTTTCTCTTCTCTCAGACCCTGACAAAACTCACACACTGACGCCCCCTGGTTTTGGAAGCCAGGCTTCCTCCTGCACCCTACACACACACCTTAAAGGCAGCAACTCATGCAACAGGAGACTGTTTTGATATTAGCTACTCACAATTTATGAACAAGGTGGTTTCGGAGATCCTGAGTAATGTCTTCATGCCACTGCTTTCGAATTCCGGTATTGGATGGCTGAGCTGTTGGCATGGCTCCCAAACTGGCAACGTTGGCGCTTTCACTCATCATGGGGCTTCAAAAACAGAGCAAGAATTGAGGGCAAAAGTCTAGCCCAAGCTTAGTCATGTTACAGTCATAGCTTCTTTTAGAATAATGTTAGGACAAAGTGCTAGTTCATCCATTCCCTAATCAATGGACAAACTCTGCAGAAATAGCTCCACAGACACCAAAACAATGCTGTGAAAAAGTACATGCTGTCCTACCCAAGGATTTGGGAAACTAACAAAAGCTACACAATCCAAAGGGAGAGACAGCCATCAATGGAATTTACCTCACTGTTTATGCAAGAAGTGCCATGAGATTATTAAGCACAAGGATCGCTTTTACACCTCAGTGAATAACTTGCCCCTTACTCCCACTGCAGCTCAATGTCAAGTTTGTGGTATGCCATCCTGATCAGTAAATGCACTGGAGCTTCAGATCTGCCCAGATACTAAAGCAGATAATGCCTGTAATGCTTGTAACCTCCGTGGCCTAAGGAAGTCAGTCTGCAAGTAGTGACTAAGTTAAAATGGACACCAAGACCTCTACAAAAGGTAAGAGCAAAGACATCAGAACTACAAAGCTTCTTTTCCAACTATCTTTTAGCAGCATCAGTTAGTCCCTCCAGTATAAGCATGCAATATCCTTATATGCACCCCCCTTCCATCCCATTTGTTATGGAAATCAGCATTTGCAGCTGAACAAAACCACTGGGGTGCAAAGAATAATTCAACTTACTTCTGAGAATTCATAGTTGAATGTAACATTGAATCAGGCAGCAGACTAGGGGTTTGAACCCCTACTCCTCCATTCACTCCCATTGGATTTGCACCTACAAAACAGAAGTATAAGTATTATATAATGAACAGCCCACTTACTCTGCAAAATCAGTAATTGTTCAGCAACAACAAGGGTCTAGTCTTTCAAGTACTTTGACTTTTGTGAAGGGAGTTTAATTAATCATTACTCTCTTCACCCTCCTTGTTTTACAAACTTAGAAGAAGTCTGAGACACAACACTGGTGACCTCCAAGTGAAGCATCACACCACATTACTCTTCTGCACTTCTTCCTGAACTTCTCAACAAACAAGCAATTTCAACTTGCTGCAAACATTATGTACCAGAGTCTCTTTCTGTGACTCCCTAACTAAAGATTCAGCATCACCAACCACTTCTGTGTTTTTGTTTAGAATCAGGGTTTTTGTTTGGTTGGTTGTGGGTTTTTTTGTTGTTTCTGTTTTGTTTTGTCATTCAGGGACTTAGGATATATATTCACAAAGGCTTCAAAAACTTAAAACATCAGCTACCACCTACATCTGACAAGGTCCCCTCTCACCCACTCCATATTTAAGGATCCTACAACTAACCAATGTTTGTACTGAGAAGCAAAATCTGACAATGCTTTGCAAGAAAAACCTCTAGTAATTTGTTACGTACCAAAATCTGCTTTTCTGAATCACAGCAGATTTCAGCCACCAAAAAAAACCAACGCATTCTCTTCACACAGTAAAGAATATTGAAGCAAAACGCAGCATATTTCTGCCTGGAACTTCCAAATAGATCACTTTCTGAAGTTGTGAGAGCAGCATGAAAGCCATTACCAAGCTTCACATGTATTTAGGACATCTGAATCCTACAGATTCTGTATTTCAAGCAAAATTAGGCACTGCATACTAGAGAAATCCACTGAAATTAAGTATATCAAGTCTAATACTCTACTATCACAACCAAGTATTTAACATCCTTTTCATAAAGCTGCCTCCAACCTCCCTTAGTCACTTTTTTCTCCTTCCCAAATTCACCTTGCCACCTGAGAGTAAGCTGATGTAGAAGACAACTGTCAACCTTTGCCTTAACTCTCCCTTTTCAACCACCTAAAACCAACATTTGTTTGGTCCACTTAGGACCGCATCTCTTCACATCGAGGCCTCACCAAATCCTGCTGTTTCTCCTGAACTAGCCCTGTTGTCATGTAGGCCATGACCTGATGATTCCTGTCTCACTTGTAATTCCCTCCCTAGCCACTTGCTCCTAATGACAAAACAACAGTCAAAAGCCTATGCTCTCTGTCCTTTCTACATTAAGCTTCAGTTCTTCACTAAGAGCTTTTCAACACCATCTCATTGGATTTTATCAGTGCTACAAGGAATGCCCTATAAGATGACACAGGCCAAACTCTGTGTGTATAAATAAATACAGACATAAATAAATAACCCCAGAACTGTTCTGCTTCAGAAAAATTGAAACATTCCTTTCAACCTTTCAAGGCCCTCACTATAACATTTTGGGGCTTCCAGAAACTCATCTCTTTGTAAAACACTAATGCATAGCAGAAAACCATATTTTAATTTGTTTTAAGACTAAGCTCTCAGGACCTCCCTCCTCCCCTCCTTTTTTAAAAAAAATGCTTTACGCACTGGAAGGCAAAGTTTTAGCAGTATACAAGTCGCATGCAACCTATGAAGATCGGTCATCTCATTAACAAGACTGCTCTACCTGACAGCCTCCTCCTGAGTAACTCAGGAGTAACATGTCCTTTGGTGCAGAAACAGCACAAACTGCAGCCTGCAGCCAACTGCTACTTTCCTCTGCAACCTCTCCGGTGCTTCCCCAAGGCATTCCTGTGCACTCATTCCGTACACATGCTTGTCATGGGGCATTTAGACAGGATCACTACAATCCCATACAAGCTTGTGATAAATCTCTACCAGCTCATCTTTCTTCTTCTCCATTAAAAACCCCACCTCTACTTAAGCAACTTAAGCAAAGAGCTGGGGGTCAAAGATTCCTGTGATATAATCTCAAACTATCAAAATTAGATTTGATGGTTAAAGGTTACTTCATTTGACACCAGCGATAGCGAGGTTAGAATTAACCGCACTTCAAATTAAAATTCTTCTGTTGTCTTTTGTGATTTTGCAATAAGCTACCTAAACAATTTAGTATGTGAGTCCACGTGACAGGATTCAGAAAACTCTTACTTTTTAAAACAAACATTACATATCTGACATACAACTGTAAAATGCTGCAGTCTGAGTGACAAGGAAATACACTTGAATACAGGCATTCCAATGCACGCATTTCCAATTAAAACCTCCTAAAAAGCCAAAACTTGCATTACAGTACAATTATAAAGCTACAAAACAACATTAAATAACATGCTTTGGAAAACTGGTTCTCAAAAAAAAATCCTGTCTTCCAAGAGAAGGCATCTGGGCCTCTAATGTTCCTATTCCACTCGGTAGCTTGCTATCTCAAGTCTAAAATATTGCAACGCCATACCTTTGCAAATTAATTAGCAGTATTAAGCTAGTAGGTTAAGAAAACTTGCGTTAGATATAATTTGGGAAAGTTGCCTGTAGTTTGTATTTTAACACTAAAAGATAAACTTACTCATAGGATTCATAGGGCGCAGACCCTGGGGTGACTGTCCTTGTTGCTGATTCTTCACTTGAGCCTGGGGCTGTGTCTGCATCTGGTTCCCTTGATAGGTCAGTCCAAGGGCTGCGTAGGCTCTCTCGATGGAGCTGGGGTCTATCTGACTGGTAGTGTTTATGCCAGGCGTTGTCTGCTGCCCCACGCCCACAGAGCCAGTATTTGCAAGTCCTACTGCAGCTCCGCCCAGCAGTGCTGGAAGAGACATACCAAGTTAATAAGGACAGCAGGAGGTAGCCAAAGGGGTCCACGAAGACAAGGAAAGAACGTAAAGACTACACCAGCTGTTCAGAACTAAAACATCCCCTTCTAGGAGCATACAGAGAAAAGGCCAGGTCTGGAAAACCCATCATGGAACAGAGAGACAAGTTTTGACCCGATCAGCCATTCCAACAACATGCTGTTTTCCCTTTAAGCTGCTGAGACAAAATCCCACTTTAAATATTTATGACACATTTGCTTCAAACTGAAAACAGAGGCAGACCATGTCACAGAGGCTAAAGGCAGAAGGGTACGCACAGCTCTTCTGCAGCCATTGCAATGCGCTTTTTTTTTTTTTTCTTAAAACAAGAAATCTCTCAGCTCACATTAGGCATGAGAAGAGCCCAAAGTAACATTATGAAAGGAGGGTGAAAAAAGAAAACCACCACAACCAAAACCACCCCAGAACAGGTAACACAATGACAAAAATCTTGCCGAAGATTTTGGCAGAAAGACCGAGGGGACACAAAGGAAAGGGGGAAGAAACATCTGATTGAAACAAAGGATAAAGACAGAACCAAGTATCATCAGCGCTGAAATGACACAACCTTCTGTGTGTGTGCACGTCTCCAGAACCTGGCCATGTGGAAGAGGTAGCAGTGAAAAGCCAACCATTTGAGCAAGCTATGACTTGCTCACCCTTACCACTCTCCCGCTAGGAAAATCCAACAGAATTGGAAAGCTTCCATAAACACTAGTGAGAGACAGAAAAATACTCTGACTCTAAAGCAAGAGGAAAATCATATTACATGTTCCCAGGCTCAAGAGCATCACCACTATCACCTGGGGTGCAAGAAAGTTTAACTCCTACCATGCATTTTATGGTTTATCCTACACATAGAATTCCCCAGTAGACTTACATTGTTGATTTCTTTTGTCCCCAGCATTTTTGAGAGGCAAACATACAGGACAGTCATGTCTTGTACAATTCTTCCAGTGCGAGATGATTTGTCGGGAAGACGCGCAATGTGCCACTGAGAAAGGCAGGGAAATGAAAAACTTTTACAAACTACTGCCGGTAGGCTCCACGTGGTCAACACAAACTGGGTAGGGAGCAACTATTTCTCTCAGGGTACACATCTGTATCACAGGTCAGTAAAGTATTACTTGAAAGAAGTTCAACACTAACTAGCCCTGAAAATGTAGCTAGATTTGTTCAAGTACTGTTGGCTCAACTAAAGCTTACTTGAAAGCTCTATGTTATACTCCCAAGCCTATGTCTCCCTAGCTCAAAGAATAACACTATATTCATCGGGCACACTGTACCAAGCAATTGAGATACCAGCAACTGGCACAACCCACGAGCCTAGGCTAGCAAAAAGGTAGCATTTTCCTTGGCTACTAGGATAGGCTAAGAGTTCACCAGTGCCAGCAGCAGCTTAATTCCTGGATAGCTATTGATTGAGACTTGTTTCTTCTGTTTAAGGGAGACAGGTAGACTCCTACTTGCAGATTCCTGCTTTGTATCTACCCTTATCAGAAGGCAGCATCCAAAAGATCTTACATTGAGTTACAAAGTTAAGCAAAAGATCTTCACTCATCTCTTCCTGCTATCTTGTCCCCTCTAACTTGCCCAAACTTTGAAGGCTCGTAAGTGGTATATGATTCCCGTTCTTAAGGAACGTCTTAAGGCAGATAAGTTAAACAAAATTCTACTTCCCGAGCCACCCACTAGTTCTCCTTCTCATTCTAGGAGCCCTTCTCATCCTGCAAATATTGACTATATCTATATAACCCCTCCTCCACTTACCCTGGCATGATTTGCCAGCCTGACAATGTGTCATGTGGTTCAGGACATTCTTCATGGTTCGGCAATGAGGGAGGTTGCACTGTCGCACCTCCCCATTGGCCTGTTCTCGCCGCTGACACTTGTGAGCGTGTAAGAGGAGAACTAGTTGCTGCTGAATGAGTTTGCGTTTTTCTGGATCTGCTGTCGGTGCTCCGGGTCCCATTCCTTGAGACGCTGCGGGCCCCATTCCAGCTTGCTGAACTTGGGGAGCCTGCTGCTGGCCCTAGAGAAGGTAGAAAGGAAATTCCCAGAAATAAATCTATTTTTGAGAATAATCCATTTCGCAAGTAAACAACATCATCATCATCTTCAAAGAAGAGAAACAATTACTATGTTCTGTGATTAAGGGAATAGCCCACCTGTCTGTAGTTCTGGACGACCTTATTAAATATGCCCCTTAGCAACAGTCCTGGCAATAATTCTCTTGCCAGGCACAATTTCTTCCCCATGTCACTCTCCTAGTCCTAGCTCTTGCCTTAAAGATCATCAGAACTTGGCAAATGCTCACAGTTTAATTTGTGGTGCTAGACCAATCAGCAAATATGAACAGCACTTAGAACTCAAATCTTATTTTGGAGGCTAGAAAGTTGCATCCACAATTCTTGCATTAATGGAAGAAAGCACCTTTTAGAGTGAATAGAGTTTTCCCTGTACTTCAGTATAAGGTGCCTCAATTTGACTGTTCCTAGAAAAGGAGAATGAAGGGGAAGTTCTGGGAACCTTCTTCTAACGGGGAACTTGCATGTAGGCACTCAAAACAAGCATCTCCTAGTCTTTGCTAGAGCTGAAGCACAACTTCAGGATAATACATGCTACAGATCTAATGTCAAGTATGACAACATCTAGTACTTCTTCTGTTCTTCTGTTTATTTCTTCAGACAACTTTGTATTTCTTCCAGGTGACATTTGAGAAGTACTCAGCAAAGAAGAGAGACTCAGGAACTCTATGTTGCTTGTATCACTTCAGTTCAACATCCTTCAGTTTCTAACAGACTCTTCACAGAGGGTTTTAGAGGGTGTTTCAAGAGGTCTCCAGTTTTTGAGCTCAGCCACCTGCATTCCTACATCCCAGTTCTCCTGTAGCTCTTCAATACTAGTATTAACCTTTCATTTTACAGTGAGACTTCACCAATTACTCAGTCCCCTCAGGGTTTGTACATGTTCCAATATGGCCATAACTGCCTTGTTCACAGCCTGTCATTCTAAACAACAACTGAACTGAGATAGCAACTTGTCGTTCCTAGGTTCAGCTGGGTAGCAGTTCAACTTCAAAAGAGTTAGATACTCTGCATTGAACACAAGGCTTGACAGGCAGAGTTCTGAACAGCAAGTTTTGGCTGCTTCTTTATTAGTTCATACAACCAACTGGTTTGCTGGACTTCCAATATTTCATGCTCAATTTAAACATTAAATAAAATTCACAGGACTGAGCTCTTTTTAATTCAAAGGTATGAAAGCCACCTGAAGATGGTTTTTCAGCAACAGTTACTAAGATCAAGAGACTGATCCTCCCAGGCGAAGGGGGGTGTGTGTAGAATTTGAAGCAGGGAGAAACACAAGCTATATTCAGAGATGTCAACTAGTTTCCCAAATAAAGAAAAAGACATATATGTAGGGGGAAAAAAGGAAGGACATGTTGCATGTCATACCCCTAACCAATTTAAGCTTCTAAAATAATGAGGCAAACACATTCAACCACCAGTGTTAAGCTCAAGCTAGGAAACCTAGTGTTAACGCCTGTCATTTATAAGCTCAGGCCATTCACTTTTTGGCCATCCACTTTTCCCACCACTCTTACTTCCTCTTTCCTTAAGTTCTGCTGAAAAAATTTGGGGGGAAGGGGTAAGCAACAGTGCTACTACAAAAACAACCGCCAGGGAGCCTCCAGCATCAGGACAGTTGTGTGTGTTCATGTAATTCAGAACATGAACGAACACTCAACTGGGGCTTCTAAGCCTTATCGTAGGTAATACCCCTTTGAGAAGAGATAATTCTCTCTCCCAGAAGTATCAGTGACTACAAGCAGGAAAACAATCCTCAAGACAAAGCTACACTGAGGAGAAGGGGCCAATACAGTAACCACAAGAGAAGGGATGGGAGAGGGGAGTAGAGGTGTCCAAACAGGTGGCAAAACTCACTTCAGTCAAGAAGCTCCATTTAATTTTCACTGATAACAGGGTTTGAATGGTGAAGAATGGAGGTGCAGCTTATTAACAGAGAAAGCACAACTCAGCCCTGTCCTTCATAACAGCCTTTTCAGGAGCTAAAGCAAGTGCATTATGTGTGGATTCAGAGCATACATTCACACTGGGTACAACAGCGGCCAAAACTTGGAACATAGCAACACCAAAGCATATTGCTTCATTTTGGTCTACTACAACATTTTCTGCAGACACCTTTCATTCTACTTACCATGTTAGGCATTCCTGCCCCAGGAACTGGCTTCTTGTCCATTGGAAACTGTGGTAAGCTATTCTGCAGTCCAGCTTTATTCTGCATCTGAGGCCCAAGTCCACTGGCTCCAATCTGCTGCCCAGTATTCTGACTGTATGGCTGGCCATAAGGGCTGGGATTGCTCATCATTCCCATCTAGGAAATAAAATGGTAGAGATGTTCAAGTAATATAGCTTAAGCTTACAATGTAAAAGGCAAAGGAATACTTCAGAGAAGCAAGAATGATCACAGCCATGAACCAGCTGCAATGAGATACTGATCCACATGCTTCCCCTCCTCCCTTATGTGCATGTATTTACCCATCACACAACATTAACTCCTCAACCAGACAGTTCATATCAACAGAGTGAGACCAGCTTACCAACCTCTGAGGTCAGACCAGTCAGAATTGGCCTGATTATTTCTTTACAAAATATCTTGGTCAACAGGTTCTCTCATTTCAGCTTTCCCAGTCACAGATTTGTACCATGGACTACATAGCTCACAATTCTGGAAGAATTTTTCGGCTCTCTGCATCTGTGGCAGACTCCAAATAAAGACAAATACCACCTTCATTCATATCAGCAGGGTTTAGCCCAAAAACCTCCTACCCAACTGTCAGCCCTCCCACAGCTCTTCCTAGACAGCCGTAACAATGCATGTCTGCATTTTCAGTACACAACTGTTTTAAATTTAAGAATACACCACAGGCATAGGTAACACCGCACACAATCACAGTAACTCATTTGCAGTGAGCAGTACTAGAGGTCAAAGGAGATGGTAGGAAGGAACTCTGCAAACAAAACAAAGCTAGTGAACCATTCATCCACAGGGGAGGTAGATACATATTTCACACAAGCTATATGCTCCTTTCTGTAATATGCGACACCTATTTGCATATTCAACTCTTCTAGCATACCAGAATATAAAATTTTTTAACCTTAGAATGCCCTAGAATCTAAAGAACAGTCAGGATTAATCTTGCCAATAAAAGTTTTTGTCCTCTGACATTTTTTTTTTCCATTCCTTGCATTCCCATCTATTTTTTTTAATGGGAAATTTGGCGTTTTAAGACCAAAACAACCAGCCATAGAGGACCAGGAAAACTGGAGATCTTTGTTAAAACTACCAAGCTCTCGCCATTACTCAAGACAGGATCTTAGAGGAGCTACAACTCATATCAATAAAGGCACAAAAACACTTCAAAAAACCTGTATTATTTCAAGTCACTTTAGCATTTGATTAGACAGTGTTCACTCTCCTTGATCCTTTTTGGTTCAAGCTTGGGCATTTTCCTGCATCCAAAAAAGTTCATACATGCTCCTATAACAGGTTTGCTTCCAATCACTCCCACATTTATTCTCAAAGCATCCTCCCCGAGTAGGAACACCTTGTTTCTGCTCCTTACCAAGCTTCTCCAACCTGCACAGGGAAGTAACCTACATGGCCAGATATTACCTGTCAGTAGTGTATCACTTTCCTTTTTCAGGTTGTAACATCTGCCAATCATTATTATAGCCTCCAGTTTGCATTTACAAAACACAGCAGGATCAAACCCAAGCTACTAGAAAAGGAGCACAAAACTCAAGAAAGAACCTGCCACTTTAGACATCTGATATGTACAAGTAAATTCCCTTGAGGACAGCCCCCCTGCCCCAGCAATAACCATAATCACACAGCAGTAATTCATTAGAGAGCAACGAAAACAGTCTCTATGCATAGCAGATAAACAAGTTATGCAATGATCAGGCAAAACTAAAAAGCTTCCTTTCCTCTGTCTCCTTTGGCACCACCCCTGCCGTGTCTCAACTATGATGAATATGCATATGGTGACCAATGAGGCAGCTGCTGCCAAAAACAGAACAGGTAGGACTCAAACCCTTCCTCCCTCTCCCTCAGAAGACTGACAAGATCTTACGTGCAAGCTGAGCAGAAGGGAAAAGGAAAAGAAAAACATAAGGAGTCAAACACATTTTCAGGACTCTTCCCCATCATCGTTACTGCCTCAAATTGACCAACAGGTTCAAGATTCAGTGAAGAACTGACAGTGGGAATTATTTCTTTAAGAAAACAAGATACTTTTTTCCTGTAAGACAGCCTGATCCTTTTGGCTCCAAAAAGGATTTTGAAAACTGGTACATCCCCAAAACCAAAAATTTCTAAGCAAAGTTTTCAAGTTCATTAACAGTCATAGCTCCCAAGGTTAGCTGACACCTGAGAGTACACTAAAGCACTGTGTTGACCATCACTAACACTGTCCCGTATGATTGCTGCAACTTATGCTGCTATGATAGCAGCATTTGAAAAAGACCTAACCAACCAATTCAGAATTCAAGGCTGAAGGCACATATACCGTGGCATCACAGGAAGAAATCAAGATGCCCAACTCAGACAACTGGGCCATTCACACACTGATACCAAAGGATTCTGAGTAACTGTGGCCTGAGCACTGCAGGAGGAGAAACCCAAACCTAGACTGAAAAAAGCATCTTTGCTATGTCACCCAAAATGGAAGCTTTCTGATGAAACTCAGGAATGAGGTTTGACCATGCCAGTCAACCTTTATATCTGCAACACAGCTGGACACAAATCTACGTGAAGCATCTGGCTTTTTCAAATGCAGTAATCGAGTTGGCCCAGAACAATATTTTCATTGGCACTGTTTGGGGTGCAAAACCAGCCCCCTCAAACAAGGCTGCGTCCATGGCAGAAACTCAGGGCTGTATTCTCCCTTGGGCTGAGGACCATCATCCACCTCACCAAGGGGACTTCCTCCACCCTGCTGTATGCAGGGACCTGGCAGCAGAAGACTACATGCCCAGCTCAGACCAGCTGCTCCCAACAGGGGTAATCCTCAGATCCCTGTCTCAGCCTACAGGAGAGGCAAAGACCAGATAAGCACAGGCTAGGCTGGAGAGCAAGTTGCCAAACTGACTCTGAAACCCCCACACTCAAGCAACACCTAAGAAGGACGCTAAAAAACAAATGCCACAAGATCTCCTGGAACAAATCAGCAGACATCACTTGGTCCATGTGAGACTGACACCTGCCAGATCCACAGCTGAACCTCACCACAATGCCACCCAGTCCTGCTGTCACACACCCGCTAACCTGACACCAACAATCTGCATGCAATTCTAGACTGAGTCAAGAGGAGCGTCATTTGGAAGATTCTTCACCTAGCACAAGGTGGCCTTGTGACCCTAGCACAAGAAGCAGGAGCATGCTCATGCCATTTGCTGTAACATGTTGTGAAACGTGAATAAAAGAAAACATCAAACAGGAAGAAATGGGTGACCTCATGACTACAGAAGGAAGATAAAAATAATCCTGTAGAATTTTATCAGTAGGAAACAACCGGAAAGACTGACATATAGTTCATCATCGTATTAATGATCTCTTGGGAGTGAGGGGGTAGATAAACAATCTGCAGATGAACCAGTCAAAGAAAGGTGGTGTTAGTTCCACTGCATGAGACAAGTACAAGGCTTCATCTGCAATACCATCAAAAACATATGTGGTCAAATCATAGCTATAAGTCAATGAGTGCAACCTCTACTAACTCCTTCCTGGCCACCACCTCCTTCCACTGCCCCTCCCATTTCTCTTATCCATCCCATCTATTGTTTTTCTTTCTCTCCTCACCTCACAGCCTCAACTTACTTTCATCACATATGCAAGGACTTGCACACAAGGAAGAGCGGACAAGAAATCCACATCACAGTAAAGGAGAACAGGAGGAAGAAACAAGCAGAAGATGATGATGCGTGTCTAATAGACAGCGAAGGTCATCTCAAATGGTTATACCTTCTACATATGCACTTGAAAACAACTTCACTTTCCTGCCTCTAATGGAAGCAGGGGCTGTCATTACCAGACTGGTGGAAGATGTGCACCTCTCTCCACGTAAAGGGCATGGATGACATGAGCTCAGGAAATATCCTCATTCACAGCACAAGCATGAGCAGCATCAGAGTGGGCTGTTCAGACCCTCCCCCATCTCAGAACAGCAACTACAGAAGTGGAGGAACTTTCCCACACTTATTCTAACAGCATGACACACATGCATGTTCACTTTGGAAGAAGGTCAAGTAACTAACTCTGCTTCTAGTTTTACTGTGAATACCAGAGAGTACAAATTGAGGTGGAATACCTGGTACAGCTATGCACATAGACATTACAATACTCCACTGTTTCTTTATAAAAAAAGAATGGCTTCACTGACAGTCTAATATATGAAAGACAACTAAGTATCAGCAATAGCATTGACCAATTACCAGTTTAATATTTGCAAAGATAAATTTAAGCATGGAGAAGAAATAGAATTATGTTTTAATAATGTTCCTCCAAATAATCCAACATTTGCAGTATCAGCTATGTGTATCTATCAGGGTAACTGCAGTGCATGCACTAGTTTAAGACCACACTGATGGTATTGAGTATCTTTCCATATCCACATGTTCACTAGTAGAAGTTAATTAACTTTCATGAAACTGGAAAGTTAATTTTATGAAGTTGCAGCTGGCTCTTTAAAAACAAGAGTTTATCATTGATAAATTGTACATCATTTTCTAGTGCCATTTTACTACACTGGTAGAGCATTACTGGGCCCAGACATAACGAACTTAAAATATTGCCAGTGGTATCTGCTGCATTCTTTGAGGACTATTATCAATCATTATTCTTTGCACTTGACTGCATTATGTTTTAAGATACCTATTGCAAGAAACTAGCATTATTTCACTGCCATCTGTGCAAGACACTCCCCTACCCACCCCAGAAACTCAAGGCAAATCTTTACTGCTCCATTTCTCCCTCAAACACACACATTCATCCCTTACACTGGGATAAGGTAAGAAATTATTTTTTCACCTAGTTCAAAGAAAAAGAAAAGGACCAGAACAGGCAACTACACTTTTTATGGATTAATACTTCATCATATGGTACACTTGGTACCACAGTCTAAACAGCATGGATATACCTACCTGTTGAACCAAACAGCTATTGAAAATAAGGCAATCAAGAACACTGACCTTCCACCTAAAATGTGTTACTGAACATGCTAACACTAAGGAACATCAGGCGCTTTTATTAAATTTTACAGTTTGAGGGTGACATCTTCAACCTCTCTGCAACTTTGAACAGGACTTAAAGTAAAACAAGAAATGTCAGAATAAAGGAAGTTATGGAGATTCTGAAGAACAATATTTGTCTTTGTAAAATACTGCCATCAATTCTTAACAGGGTTTAAAGTGATAAAACCAGGTGTATCCGTTATAATAGGAGAGAACCCTGTATATACTCAAACAGTAAGCCAAATGGCAAAGAATTGCTCCTGGAGCTCTAAATATTTCAAGTGATTTCACATGCAAGTGAAATACATAGCAGAGGCAGTAGTAATGCCCTTATTAATCTGAACCACCTTCACACCCATTTCATTACTTGAGTAACAGAACATTTCTTGAATCAATGGAGATTAGATCTAAATGACCTGAAGGCCAGGTGAACTTAGTCACTTTGTGATAAAGCACTGCTATCAGAGAAATACATACACCAGATTATACATAAAATACCCTCCTCCTCCCCTAATAAGAGGCTGGACAACAAGACCGAAACTGGGCACTCTTGACAGAACCCAGTGGAACAAAAACCTGAAGGTTTTAACTAGGTATCATTCCAAATGAAGAATGATTCAAAAACAGGAAACGTTAATTTGTTCTTAACATACTATACAGCTTGAATTCACTGTTTCCTTTGAAATTAATCAAAGCTGTAAAACTATCTAGTGAAACAAAAAGCCTGAAAAATGCTTAAACACTGAAAGAATCAAAGCATTACAAAACAATTTCCAACACTATTTTAAAGAGTAACCGGCATGTCTTTTGTCCTCATAACTTGCACACAACCAAGCACATAGAAAACAAAAAGCTATTCAAGAAAGCAAGACTTGTTACAATTCCTTTCTCCTCCAAACTTTAAACAGTTCCTTTCAGGCTAGACTTTCACAGGCATTTTTAAACTGGTACTGTCACCAAAGCAGGGTCCACACCCTTCTCTGACTGGCAACATCAACTCCTTTAATACGTCCCCTCCCTAGTGTCAGCACTAGCTTTCCAAATTATGAGTATAAATTGGACAAGAAAAACAATTTAAATAAAAGCCTTCCCCCCCCCCCCCTTTTTTTTTTTTAAAATAAGCATTTGAGTTTCAAGCCTGGATTAGTTCCTCAAGACAGCCTGTCATGCAACTGTCACAGAGATGGCATGCAGACAGAATTGCTTCTTTCTATGTCAGTGTCTGCTGACATCCTACATAAAACTACAACATTAGACCACAGGATGTAAGTGGCAGATTATGACAGTCCAAGTTGATGTATACCAGGTGACCCCAAACCATTTGCATTGATATTTGGGATTGAGCCCTAAAAAGTAACACGCACAACTAGAAAAGTTGGGAAGTACATGGCTAATGTGTAAAGCAAGCGTTCCACTCCACTGCTAGCCAATGTTTTGAGAGGAGGAGGAGAGGAAGAACACACTTGAGTAACTCCACAGGACAACAGAACAAAGCAGAAATGTAACTAATTTTGCTTTCCAAAATAACTAACCACTCAGAGCTCATCTTCACTGTTAGAAGAGCATAACATCCTCCCTCCCAATTAGTTAACATCACAGGAAACCTAAGCTATTCCCTTGTACAAATGACTGCAGTCAACACACCAAGGCAACCCTCCCTCCCATCACCTCCTAAAGGGTCTGACTTTGGCAAGCTAACACGAAGTTCCACACCACCAGTGTCTGGCCTATTTTTTCTCCTACTGAAGGACAGCTCCTGGATAATGCACATTTTTTGCAGCGATGAAGGAAACCTACAGAAGTTGTTACACAAACTCCCACGTTAACTGCAACACAGACCCTAAATTTACCAATTAAAAAAACTGGCTTTTAAAAACAACTGCTTAGGGTCCTCCGTTTTTATCTACTTTTTGAAGATTTGTAGGTGGGAAAAACAAAAGCAGATGGGTGAAGAGATAAAATGGTCAGAAATTACTGTTGTCAGATTTTGCTAACTCCACTGCATGAAGTGAAACGCAGGCTCCCTGCCAACAACCAAACCAATTGAAGACATTCTGGAATTTCAGCCTCCATTTCAGACTGTTCTTTCTCATCCGGCAGTTTCAACCCGTTTACGAGGGCTATACCCACTATACTTACACTAAATGTCTCAAGATTTTTTTTATCAGCAACTAAAGAACTCTGAGGTTTTTTTTTAACCAGTCTGGGACTATGAACTAAAACCCAGAAGTTATCACGTATTTGGTCTGAACATTCCCAAAAGCACAAAATGTTCTTACTTTATATGTACAGCACATTTCAGGATTTAAGCAAGGAAGACAATTTAATTTTGGACTACCTCAGCCAAAAGCTTGATTTTGTGTCCTTTCTTTAATTCTCCTAGATAAATGAGATTATAATTCATAACCCTACTTTAGCTCTGGTAAGTAAGGATTAAGAAGTTGCATCTCACCCAAATACCCAATACATCATTTTTTCACCTCTGATTACAGCATTCTGAAGAGCAAATTTTTTTGTACAGCAAAGTAATAACAAATGAGACATTATATAATTCCAATACAAGAATACTTCTAAGTAGTTACATATTTCTTGCCAAATGGCATACACGTTTTCTACTGTAGCAATCAAACTTTGCAACAACTTTCCTATCAGGCAAAAACATCTGAATTGACCAGACCACAAAATCAACTCATTACTACACGTAAATATATCAGAACCATTGTTAGCAGCACACTGAGCTTAAGCAAATAGTTAAGATCAAATAACTTCATAATAATGTTCATAATAATGTTCACAAGACACCAAAATAATTTTACTTAATACATTGAAGTATAGTAAAACCATTAATACAGAACATAATTTTCCTTTACGTTTCCAATACATTTATAGATTATGTTACTTATCATTCCAAGCCCTCGAAGTGGACTGACTTTAGGCATCCCAGGACGGATCTAAGCAGGTATTGCAAAGCACCTTAAGACAATATTTCTCCTCACTAGCCAAGAAACAAAATACCCATCTAAAGTGAATGGAAATATGCAAGTATGTTCTAGGCTTTTGACCAAAACACTAAAAACTTGAGAAGAAAAACTCAACTGGCTCCCTACTCTAAAAACCTAATTGTGCATGATGAAAATTTTAGACATCTTGTAACTTAAACCACTAGGTCTTCTCTCCCCTTTTCAGAGTGACCCACAACAACTTTCTTCCAAAATCCTAAATTATATGGAGGGGGAAATAGATGTGCTTTTGTAAAATGGGGCTTTTTTGCAGCTTTCTGGTTTACTCTCCTATACACAAAACCTTTCTAAATTTAAAACTAGAACTGGGTTGGATTAGCAGCCTTTAAGAATCCAACACTTGTCTTCAGGTGTTTACACAAGCATTCTTTCTGCACCAATAACTCAAATATTTTCTTAACAGGGTCAATGTATGTCTTAGCATACACAATGTATCAGTCCATTCAAACCTGTTTGTGCCTCTTCTCACATGCTACAGCATAAACAAATACTGGTCTCAGACAACAAATACCCTCACTAAGGGTCACACATTAAAAAAAGCACCACAACATCTAAACAGCCCTGATGGATTTCCATCACACTCACAATACCAGCATCATATTAGATGGGAAGATACGTTTGTACAAAGCATAAAACAGAATAAAATACAATCAAGTTACTTTCAATGTTGTTGATAATCTCTATTGCCACAAAATTTCTAAAACAGGCTTTTCAGTCTAGCAATTGTCTTGCTTGTTGGCCAAGACTCAATTTTCACCTCCCATGACTGCTACCAATTCCACTTTAGCAGCATATAAACTATTTACACATGATCCAGGACTCTTAAAAGAAAAAAAAAATCCTATTCTATAGAACCCATACAGCAGAGGAATACATCTTACAAAACAAAGTCAAATAAGAAGAAAGAAGGTAATAAAGTCAATCGTGGCTTGTCTTACCTTGTTCATGGCTCCAGGCTGTGGCCCTCTCAGTCCAGCCTGTCCTCCCATCTGTGGAGAGCCTTGTTGCAGTGTCTCAGCCAACAAGTTACCAGCACTACCCATGCCTGGGTTTGGGTACGGCATATTAGGTCGCCCTCTGCCTGCTCCAATTGAACCATTCATGACTTGCCCCTGCATCATCCCCTGTCCGTTGCCTGCTGCCAACATCCCAGGATTCATGCCAGCATTCATCCCTGTGTTCATTCCCATGCCAGGCTGATTAACTGGACTGTTTACTGTTGGCATCATTCCTGCAGTGGATTGCGCTGAAGGACCCTGGTTTGGTCCACTTGCACCCATCGCCATATTGGGAGAAGTCAACCCAGCCTGCGCCATGGGGCTTTTCACCATGCTGTTTAACATTCCCATTCCAGGACTGTTTTGTTGGGTTTGACTGGCCATGCCCTGGCCAGGGCCACCAACCCCCATATTGAGATTTGGGGAGCTACCAGCCCGTAAAAGTTCAGACAGCTGCTTGTGTTTAGAAGCAGCATCTTGTGCCAGGCCAAGGCTGGTCTGCAGCTGATTAATGTCACCACCATTGGTGAGTCCCAGTTCTGTGGAGCTGATCAGTTCATCTGGCAAGTCATGTTCCAGGTCAAAGAGTGATCCAAAATCTGAAAAACAAATTTATACAAGGTCAGAGCAATCAGTAGTGTCTTGAAGAAAAATCTTGTCCATTAGTTTTTTTTTATCTGAAGTAACTAGCAAAACTTCACTTTCTATGTACCAGCAAAATTCCTGTAACTGTCATTACTGAAAACTATCCAATTTGTTGTGATAAAACCAGTTTCTAACTTTACAGAGTCTAAACTAGAGAAGACCATTCTACTTCACTTTCCTACAACAGTCTGTTTTGAAAGATCACTGGGCATCTCAGGCTATGATCTCCAAACTTGAGAAATTTGACAAGGAAGGAGAGAAAAAAAAAGGTATTAAAAAGTCCCACAGAGTTAGCTAATGGAATTAGACAACAACTATTACAAAGAAGTAAAACGTTGATGGGAAAGCACTGCCTTTAATTTTTAACTTTCACTGAACTCTGTCACTTTTGGAACAGACATAACTAATATAATAATAATATAGTTTCCATAAAATGTTTACTATTTATAAAGTAATAAATAGAGGTTTGGCTGTGGGGTTTGGGTTTGTTGAGTTTTTTGTTGTTGGGTGTTTGTTTGGGTTTTTGTTTTTGTGGTTTTTTTTTTTTCTTTTTAAATCTTCCACATCCAGTTATTCCCAGCACAGAATTGCAAAATTCCACTGAACTTCACTGGACAGCAGTATTGTCCCACAACAAACACTGTCAGAAAACAAGCAAAGTAACCATCCTGGCCACAAAGCTGTGAAAAAACACTAAGATGAAAAAGTCAAACTCACATCTCAAGAGCCCATGCAAAGCAATCCCCAAGGTAACCAAGTTAAGAAATATTACTATTTGGGATATATAGATATAAGAATATTACACAGTACCCAAAATCAATTTGCTCAAGAAAACAAGTTCTTAGGTCTGCAGAAGCAGCTTGCACCTTGATCTGTATAGCTAATTTATGGTAGTTAAAAATAACTATAAAGTTTATGGCTAAAAGCTGAGCCACTGTGTGACGTAGCTATGCGCAGCTAGGCCATAAAGCTTAGCTTTGGAATCTGAGGATACCTAGTAAAGGGAGGGGTTTTTATTGTTGACTATTGGAACATTTCAGCACCACTTCTGCCAGAAAGGTCGTGGATGCTCTGTAGGAAGTATTTTAAAAAACTTCAGATCTAGACAATGACCTAAAATACTACTCATTATCTCAGCGACTGCATCTAAAAGGAAATGCCAATTACACTGAATTCTAGAGAGGCTGGCAAGATTACTTCATTCAAATATTAATGGAAAAAGACTACAGTTAAACAGGACATAAGTCAAAGCTCAGTGTTAGAAATCTGTTCAAAATGTTTCACGATACCATAACCAAACTACCAAATTCCAGTACTAACAGACTTTCTACAACTTCACAACTTATCACAGATAAGATCATTACTTTAAGAATTCTGAAAATATGGTACGAGGTTGGCAAGAATGCAGGTATACCACAACAGAGGACGCTTTATAACTCCATTTATATATTCTTCATTACTGCAAAGCACACCAGAGACAGAATGAAAATTTCCACTAAACAACTACCTTTTAAACAATTAAAATCAGATAGCCCATCCTTCATGAATGGAAATCTCATCATAAAAGTTATGCTTTGCAACACGTACTAAGGACTGATCTTTCATTTGCATCACTGGTATTCTTCAGCATGGCTGATATTTTTGAAGATTCAGAAGCGAAGGAAGAATCAGAGGAATAAAGCTTTGTCCAAGTTCTCAATTTAAAACGATTGCCTTAGAGTTTTCTGTCAGTAGACTTAACACCCCACCCCCTCCAAAAAAACCCTTACAATATTCAGCGGTTAGCTTAACAATTAAGTATTGATGAACACAGGAGGAGTTGCAGTGGAAGAGACCCTCAAATTAGAAGGGAGATGAAGGAAATGGAGAAAGCAATAAAAAAAATACATGACATTAAAATAGCTTCAACAGGCATCTTAAGATGCCTGTTAGGACACTTAACAGGCAAATGTTGAAGCACTACATCCATAAAACACTCTGGCTAATAACCTGACTAACAGCCCATGACTGAGGACAGAGTAAAAAGTATGATCAGTAACTCACAAGTTGTCTGCTGTCCAGAAAAAAAATTCTCCTTAATGATGAACACACAAAACTGAAAACTAAAGTATCTGGGAAGAACATGAGCCAGCACAAACCCTGTACCTACAACATAACCATAATGGCAGCATACAGCAACCTCCCATCAGCAAACTGGGAAACAGCTGTTGAGGCAAAGACATCCACACAGTTCAAAGGCCAGTTTTGTGACTGACTGTAGCGGGGAGGGGGGGAGGAAGGAATTCTGCTCTTGAAAAGACACAGCTTCCAGGACAGGGCAAGTCCCAAAACAAAAATCCCACTTCACTTTTCTTGAGATCAGACCACTGTATATTAAGCCTTTCACAAAACCACCTGGAAAGTGATCAGTAAATGTCTAACTACGAAGAACTAATTTGTTTTTCAAACCACCACAGAATATTTTCTCAGGAAGACCCATTTAGATTATTTCAGACACAACACTGCAAAGGAGCAGTGCAATTCTTGTTTTGAGAGACAAAGATTTGCTCATCTTTCTTCACAAGAAAATATTATTCTGGTTCACTGAAGACAATTCTTTTTGAAATTCCCTTCCTCATAAATGAGAAGATAATTCCAGCTTTAAGACTTACTTGCTCATATCCAACTGGAGGATCCAGAGACAAGCTACCTGAGCTCCTTGGCCTGGTCATTCTGTGTCACCCATGAACAGGAAGAAAAATGTCATAAAAACTCCAAGTGTTTAAAATAATTTTTAGTAATGTCTCAAAACACAACAAAATCAACTGCTACATTTAAAAAAAGGCAAAACTAAATGGTTGAGATATCCCAATTGCATTAGTTCTTTTATAGATAAAAAATGCAAATTGTTCTTTCCGTAGAAGACTAACTTGTTAATATTTTTAATCCTAGAGAATACACAACAGAAGATTAATAAAAGAACACTATCAGCTACAAGCCAAAATCGTAAGTAGTGAATACCAACAATGCAATATTCCGGTGTAAGTTTGCTCTTTTTCTAAGTCTTTTCCAAAAACAAAACTTCAAAGGCTTCTTCAGCCAGAAGACAAACAACAACCTGAAATAACTTTTAGTTGTCTGGGCAACTATGAAAATTACATTTTTATTCAACTGCCAGGAGGCAGAATTTTTCAAATACAGGACTAAAACACAAACAGTCTCCAAGGACCATAAAGATCAGTAAGACTTTGCGTTTATCTAGCAACATTTGCAACCCGTTTCACAGTCTTAAATAATATATATCCTAAAGCCCACTGTAGAGTTCTACCTACAACCAATGCAAAAAACTGACCAGGCTGGGCCAGACAGTATCTGGCCTAAGACCTCAAAAGCATCCAGTTATATGCAGGCAGTAAGTGGCAGAGCTAGATCTTGACCTCAATGGAGTGGCACAGAGTGATTCCACATAATGTTATTTATGGTATTTTAGTATATCTCTTTGCTTAGGTAACAAGAAGATATAGAATAGATTGCTACTGCCACCTAAGATTCAAAGGAAAGAGAAAGAAAGTATCTCCACAAAACAACATCCAAGCAGGTAATCAGAAAGTCTTAACCTGCGGTAGTCTCAACATGCAACGGCATAGAATAATTCCTTTTAGGAACTGTACCACTACTGAACACTTAAGCAAGCCTTTTTTTTTCTTGAGTCAAGAAACTGGCCTGACTTGCCCTGGCTACTTTAGATCTGTAGTGAGAAGGTAGGTCAGAAAAGACAGTAGATGGAGCAGGTCCACTTCTTTCAATGGCAGTCCAGTTAGACTGATTAAGTAATAGGAACTGCACCCTAAACTCTGAGAAAGCAACTTCAAAAACCAGTGTACTAACTTGTGTTCCATACTATGGATTATTTTCTTAGTTTTGGACCCTACTTCTATGAAGTCTGCCTTTGACAGAGTCTGATCTGCAAGAGGCAAGGAAACTGCCAGCCTGGGTTGGAAACCTGCCTGGCACCAAAATGCACTTCAAGCTAGTACAGATTCAGCATGTGCAATCAAAACCCTTAAGTCAGTAAGACACCGGTGCCTTATCAAGTGATCCATTTTCAAACCAGTGATGTAACAGCTCTCAAAGCATGCAAGCAAGGCAAGGTAGGGATTTCTGACAATGCTTACAATGCAACGAAAATATATCCATACTGAGTACTCCAAGAAATCCACATGTGGGTTCAAGTGACACATGCCAATTTCTTTTGCATGCTTTCTAGCCTGTAGTCACAGTTCAGTAATTTTCTCATTTCTGGATTAAGACAACAGACCTCTATTCACCTTTCAGAATAAAACAGGCATTTTTATCAATATGGAGATTATCTGGTTCTAGCAACAGGCTGCAGTGAATACTACTAGCTTTCTAAGAACTTGGCCACATGCTACAAAATAGCAAGAGTAGTAGTACCTTTACTCTCTTATGTACTGTAACCTCAGACTCAAGACATTCAAGCATTCAATCTCAAATAAGAATTGGTATATCTGAAAAAATGGCACCACATGTGAACAGTGACGCCTGAAGAACCCTGCATGCCAGACATGTAAGACTACAACTTACTTCAGTGCTTACCTCACTGCTGATCTTACAGAGGTAAGAGACTTAATAGTGTATGTCCCTACATCCCATTTATTATGTTATATTCTGAACATAGACATACCAAATTAGAAAGCTGCTGAACAGTCACCTCTTTGCACAAATGTTTCTGGGCTGCAGAAACATATCCGTGGATCAAATTATATCACAGTCATTAGGTTCACAATGATACAAGTGGACAAGGCTTAATACAGGACACTGAATACAAAGCATGCATGCGACAGGGTTGACAGGAGCCACAGATGATGTTGGACTACACAGAAAACATGATACCTTTGCTGTGCTTTCAGACAAAGAATAACAATAAGCTGCTGAGGTCAGTATCTTCCCTGCATGGCGACATGAAAGCTATCCAGGAATCGAACAGGGCCTCGCTGTAACAGAGAAAGAGCCCAGAGGATACAACCAATGTCCCAGAGAAATCAGCCATTCAATCTTGCAGTCAAGCACCAGCATTACAGACCCTAAAACAAGTTCTATAAAATGCCCTAAAAAACTAGAAGCCAGAACTCAAAACAAAACAAAAAACCCAGCAGAACAAGATAAGGAGACACATTCTCACAAGAGGACTCTCAGGTATCCATGAAAATGCCACAGCAAGGGTGAAGCACAGACATGAAACAAAGTACTAATAAAGAAAGTCATCAATTCCCAAGGCCTCTGCAATGGCAGAAAATTAAGTTAGACATGTTCAGATAGTTTTATCAAGGGAAATAAAACACATCTAAGGAGGAGGCAAAAAACCCTAAGATTCCTACCTGGGCATGAGAGAATTCTGCTACACAGCGTTTTGGACACGAGATTTATTCTTACCATTAAAGCCCTTTAAGGAGAAGGCTTTTTATGTAGGTCCTCTGTGAAGCCACAAAATTACCCAATGGTAACAGAAACTCTGCCCAACTGTTTGGTTTTTTTTTCTTATCAATCTACTAATTTGATACAACACAAAGGGGGGGAAAAAGTTCAACATCAGCCTAAAATACTCTCTAGATTCATCATTGAAACTACTGCTTCCAAAATCCTAGGACATCAGTCCCTGTATAACCCTAATCATCACTCATCCCCAAAGCACAAGTGTGATGTAGAGGTCTTCACTATTGCTTATGCAACAGCAGCTGAGAATTCTTTTTCTGTATTACACTATTTCGGTAACAGAATCTTCAGCATTAGACTTCAATATTAATTCCACTCCCTGCAAGAAACTGGGAAAGCACTACATCCTTCCTTCCCTGCTAATCCAGAAGAGACCTGAATTTGCTCACCACATCAAGAAACTTGATAATTTGAAGTAAGACTGCAAACGATACAAGCAGAAAACACATCTAAAAAGGACATACTCAAAAACTTACCACTCAACACCTATCAAAGACTATTTTACAACCTCAATTTTTTTTAACCTATCCTAATCTTTATTCGAACACTGATGTCGAAAACATCAACCCTTGCTTAAGGAGAGAAGTCTGAATTCTGCAAAGTCTCAATAATCTGCAAGTTTAAGTTTTACTTGTCTCAAACCAGTATCAACAGAAATGCCAGTTTCAATAGATTCTGGTTGATGCATGTTTTTTGCAACTTCAGAGGAAAATTGTACTTAAGCTTTTCATTTTCATATACATATTCTAAGTTCTTCAAAAAACAGTATTTAGAGACACACATGAGAGCAGGTGTTTACCACCGAAAGCCATTGTGAAAATTCAATGGTTTTGATTCTAGAATATGGAACTGTAACTGTTCTAGGGAAACAGAAGTGGTGTAATCATAGGGAAAAGACTGGATGCAAGAATCAAGATAGGGTACATTTAATGTTTAGCATTTTGCAGGCACTGTTTGTCTACCTGCCCATTCTCACTTTTACCTAACATAGTGCATGGCTACTAGTCTTGCCATCACTGATGGCCCAAGTAAGATGAAGTTTTGACATTTTAATTCCAAAATGCTGAAGTCACACAGTTAATTTCCTTGTGAACATGTTGCTGTTTGCATATGTTTCATTGGGCTACCTTTAACTGTAGTGAAAGACTTCTAAATTAGTATTCATATTCCCAAGACTATCCTGTGTATGCCACTGAAATTCCCATAAGACCACCTTAAGTTACCTACTGCTGGTCTGCTGTATCGTTAAATAGTAATAACAGCATTTCAGTTGGGAGTCTGATAAACTGTGGAGTGCTATGCACACAAGTCTGGAAAACTAGGAGTGTCTTGCTGATCTGGTGGGCAAAAAATGGGTACATGCAGGTAGGAGGGGAACACTTGTATGTGCAACACACACTGAATCAGTTTCCTTTTAGAAGTGACTATAAATCCATTTATATATGGTTCAAAACTCTACTTACACCTCTCATGGAAATGCAACAAAAGGTGCAGTACAGAGGTGTTTTGCACCATAAAATGGAAAAAAAAAAAGCAAAATCTTTCTCCACCCCATCTCACAACCACCAATAATAGAAACTAACTTGTCCTGGTTTTGAGGGTTCTGTACCTGAATCACCACACCTGACTCACTTTTTTGTGAAAATCCTAGTTTGGACCACAGATTCATCTCCTTGCTTGTTGGCACCTGACATCGCCAACTAAACCACAAGTTACTATGATTTGAGTTTATCAGAACTGAACACTCTTTTTTCTGATTTTCTTCCAAAAGTTTTGGAAGGAATGCATGCTTGAAGAAGAATATAGCACATGAAGTTTTTACAAGAACGTTAACTACATTCATATGCCAACCCATTTTAAGGAAACATTGCTATTTAGTAAGAGAACAAAATCATGTTGTCAGACACATCACTTACTGCCCAGGAAAAGGATTTCTGTGAAATGCCCTAGTTCAAGTTGTACTTTAAGTTCTACAAATTCAATGTAACCAGGGATGTTTTGTCAGTGCATACATCCGTATGCAGAAACAGATGTATTTTTACTTCAGCCTGCTGCTACAGTTTAAGTAAAGACAGAAAAGCCAAATCCACAGAGACAGGTGTGCACTGTTCATCTGTCAGTGAAATCCACGGAGCAAAATTACTTCATTTGTCAAATAACTCTAAATTACTTTTGGCCAAGCCCTCTCAGAGGGGGCATGACTTAGGGCGATGAGAAAGGTTATAAAGTAGTAGCACTACATTGTTGGAACAAGCACTGAAAGGCTGCTCCTGCTAGAGCAGCTAAGCAAGACACTGAGATTACACACCGGAGATAATCAAGCAGCCTACAGAGAAGATGCAAAAAATACATACTAAAGCATTAAAAAAAAAAATTTTCTCCAAGTTATAAAGGTTCAAAACCCTAGAATTGCTACAGTAGAAGTTCAGTGTTTATCCCCAGGACCTTACAAACCCACATCCCCTAAAAACTTACACTAAGCCTTAGAGTCCCCTAGACTCTTCCCAGATAAACTTTGGATTTCTGCAGATCGAGAAATGACCAATAATCTGATCTAGGGACCCTCTAGACTAAATCCAAACCCTGCTCTAGGACAGCAAGGGACAAGATACAAAATTTAGGGTTTTTTAAATCCAGGATTTAAATTTCCAAAGTTCAGCATCAAAAGTTTACCCTGCAAAATCAAACTTGTGAATCTGTATTTTTAAATTGTAACTGTACACTGGTTTTCTAGTCTCAAAGGTTTTTTAAGTGTTCGAGACTCAGTTTTATGTCACTGTACATACGGTCCCTGTGTTGTAGTGGATTTTTTTTTAATTAAGTACCTTTCTAACACTGCTTAGAAAACGTACATCCCTATGTCAGACACACACACAATCCACTGGGTGAATGGGGCAAAAAAAGCAGACATTTGGAGTTTGGAAATCTACAAGGCTCAAAAGTCTTCAAGATTTTCTTTAAAAAGTTACTAAGCACCATATAAATGATTGGTTTACTTTTTAACGAAGATTTTGCAGATTTAAATTCTCTTAAATTTATTCCTAATGCAGTTACTTCAAGAACCTACTTACAAGGCAAGGATGCCCATTTTTGCCACACAAGCATCCACCACTGGAATACCTGATTTACAGTATAAACCACTCATCAAACCATATTTTAAGGCATCTCCCATCTCTTAACAATAAATACTTGGGAAAAAAATGTGGCTCTCAACAAGAACGGTTAAAAAAACATTTAACTGATGGCAAGTTAAATATAGCTAATTACTTTGTCTTAAACATTAGCCAGAAAACAGATTTGTGAAAAGTATTTAATTTTAAAAGTCGGATGAGTATATACAAACACAAGGAACGAAACCATAGCTGTCTGAAAACAGACTTGAAAACTGTGCATATGCCTCTGGAAAAGGCAGTGAAACAAGATTAACATGATTCATTTCAAGCAAAGAAACACCCTGATACATTTGGAACAAATGAAAGACAAGCATTGGTGAAAATTGCAGTAGTCTGGGCAAGAAGTTTCATTACAAGTTTTAGACCTTTGATGTAAGGGAAAGTAAAGTTTTAAAGGTCAGAAGCAGTTCCTGAAAAAAAAGGAATGTACAAATTTTACAAAATATGGATACTGAAGGGGAGATTGAAGATGTGCTATTAATCAGACAAACATGACTTTTGGATATAGTAAACTGAAGGATGTTAAGGCATGTACCACAAACATGTACATTGATCTCTGATATAGCTAACACACGTGCCAACTAACTGTAGCAAACTGACTTCCAATGTTAACAGCAAGCCAGAAACACTAAGCACTTAAAATCCTATTGCCAGATCTAGCAACCCAAAGACATGATACCATACAACCACGCTGCAGCAGAGAGCATACTCCATTTTTATTCCTTGACAAAACACAGCAGTTCTCAACCCAGAGCCTGAAAAGCTTTCCTAGTTCACAGAATACAGGTTATTTCTAAGGGAGGGGGGCAGGCTGTAAAACATGATTAAACTCTCCCTGAATATACCATGTAGAAATCTGTAAGTGCCAATTTCAGCACATATGCATTACTGCAGGAAAAATTGAGGGCTTCACAAATAAAAAGGCCAAAATGAAAAAAAGTCACTGGCTTCAGGCACCCAGTTAAAAATGTATCTTTATGAAAGACTTGCACTCATTTTCTCAAGGAGATAACTCTTCAGGATGCAAGCAAATTATGTTATATTTGGGGGAAATAGACTGGTGTACCCCAGTTTGCTAATACAATGTGTAAGAAATGCGTTAGACTAGGCGCAACTATCAAAATTGTGTTTCTGCCAGGAAGGAAAAGTAAAATGAGCTACACTGGCGCAAAGTACTTATGTCAATGTAACCATGCTAGTACAGAGGAGCTGTGTGCTAGCATGGAGCGGCAGACTCACACCCCATACTAAGGATACTGTTGCGAAGGTGAGCCCCCCACTGTAAAGCAGTAATGGTCTTCAGAAAACTTAACATCTGGACAATATGTATAATTGCCATTCTTCTTTGCAACAAATTTAACATTTAAATAGAAAGAAGTTGTAGAAAAACCTCTGGCAGTTTAAGAGAATCCACATAGTCCTGTTCCTGAAGCTATTCTAGAGCTACGCAACATTTAACACAAAAAATGAAACCGTTCAAAAATTCTAATATACTACGTAACACTGACAATACCAATACTTTCTAAATTACTTTAAAATGTTTATTACAAAATGTGCTACAAACATTTCAGTTTCCCTGTAAGTCTATGTTATTCTTACCTCCTAAAGAAGGAATTGACATTAATAAAGCAACTCAAAGCTACGCTAACACAGTATGTTCCACAGCAAATCAAATTCTGAGAAGGGAACACAAGAACCATTTAAGACACTTAACACAGAAGGAGGTGCAGCACTGCAACAACAGTGGGGAATGAGCTATATTTGGCTGGTGCCAGTAAATGAAGTGTATTAGGATAATCTTTGCGGACCACTAACAAAACCACCCAACATTTGAGTTTAATACATTCCAAGCCCAGAACATCAGTATCATCCGGGTCTACAGTGAAAACTTGAGCTAATTAGAAACTCAACCCTTAAAAACTGACAGTTTGGGCATAAGCTACCTAGAGCCGGTCATTGGTTTTAGCTATCTAATAAGCTAAAACAGTATTTCAGATTAAGAAATGAGTCAAAAAGTTAAGAGCAAAAGAAACACTGAAGGATCCACTATGCAGATGTGCTGGAAAAAGTTTCAGCAACGGTGCAAGTTTATTATCTTTCTCCTTCCATCTCTCTAAGGATGCTGTGAATCTAAGTTTTAAAAAGAGCGCTTGAGTAAGTACATAAGCACCGTGTTATTTATTTTCTATAATTAACTAAGGAGTGGGTACAATACAACAGATTCTATAAGTGGAATTTACTTAATAAAAGCTGCTTGCACTATTTCAAAGCAAATTTAAGGAGCAGATAGGTTTAAAAAATGTAAACTTCAAAGCAGTTTCCCACAACAGGAAAAGTGGAACAAAAAAATGCAGTCTCTCAAGCAGCAAATGAAAAAATATAACCCTCAAAACATGCTTATTGGTTAAGAGGCTTGATTTTACTTAATTACACAGTCATGATATGTTAAAAAAAACACAGAAAGTGGAACTGTCTCAAATCCAGGTAATAATAAGTTGCCAACAAAAAAAAAAAAAATCCAGAAAAGTTGAACCCTGTAATAGTTTTTATGTAGCATACATAAAGTGTTTTCACCACTATAAACCTCTGCGTAGCTTCCAGATGATGAAAATCTCAATCACTTAGAGAAAAAATTACCCCATTTGTGCACTACTGAAACTGTCCAACAATCACTAGTGTTCCACTATAACTGTAAAAAGTTCATTCAGCTGTCCAGTAAGCTAGCAATTAAAATAAACTAAGTGTTCTATGAAAATCTGCACCTGTTAAACTGAAATACGTTCACAATTTATCCAAAACTTATTTGATCACAAATGTCTTCACTTAGATATGTGCGCTGATCGGAATCAAAATACGCCTTTAACTTTAATATTTCTCAAGTATCAGGACTTCTCTCATAAAACATTTATTTCACCTCTCTAAATAGAGCCAGCTAACCACTGTCAAGTCAAATTAAAAATGGTTACTACTGAATTAAGTACTGCTTTCCAAGCCTAGCACAAAATACCCAACAACTAGCTCTAGCTAAGAGCAGCTTCCCCAACCCTCTTCTACTCTCTTGGTAGCGACCTGTTGATATCAGCAATAGTCATGTCCTCCAGTTACAACATAACATTGCCTATATCTAATATGCTCTAGAAGTTACACACAAACTTTTCAAAACTAGCACGTCATTAACCAAGAATAGAGAAGGCAAAAAATCAAGTCTGAAGATTATTCCAAGTACAATCACGTCCACTGCTCACATCCACTGCTCAACCAAAAACTGTCTACTAAAACTTTCTGTTTACTGTCAAATTAAGCGCTTTTTTTAAAAAAAATAAAAACAAAAAACCCACACAACCCAACTCTTCCTTTTTCTTGCCAGCTGTAACTGCATTGAACAAGACCACCGGTGGCATCAGAAATGCCACCGCTCACTAGACTCTGGCAGGAGGCGGCCTCCTCCATACCCCATAGGCTAAGATGATTTAAAGTGAGTTCAAAAACTCCTGTGGGACAGGTAACCAAGTGCTCTCATAGCAAAATGACACCAAATACTCATCTCCTTCACCAGCAGCATTAAAAAGCTGAACAGCCATTTGTTACTCCTTCCCCCCCCCAATACAACCAGTTCATATTTGCTAGGGATTGGGATACCCTAAGACTTCCAACTTCTAGCTTGCCTTCATGGCATCACCAAAGACCTTTGCACGACTGCAGAGAAGCCACTTTATCTTCACAGCCCTTAAGTCTACAGGGGAATTTCAGACATTTTGGTCTCGCAGCAAAGAAATGAGAGATGCAAGATGAACTGCACTCCATATTGATTCTTAATGCAAATAAGGTGAAATAGCATTTCATTTTTAAGAAGGTAAGAGTCTCAATAAAACATATGCCCCAAGCTTGGGATCTGGATTTTGGTTTTAGCTGTTTTTTCCTAAAGTCGATGGTCTATCTGAATCAGAAAAGCCGTTTTTAAGATATCCTTCTGCAAGGAAGAGCAAGAAGGACTGTAAAATTAAATCAAATAAGCAGACTGCAAGAAGACAAAATAACAGAGAAATAAATCTCATTTCTAAACGAGCTGTACAAAAACCTTGTATATGCCAAATAAAATAAGAAACAAGACATATCTATGAGTACAAACGTACACATGTAATTCAACAATAAAGTGTACAAAAGCATCATCTTTAGCACTATTTCGTATTGCTGCAGCTGGCGTGAAAGGCATACGCTTAGCAAGGAGCTTCGTAATAACTACTATTGTGAAAGACACGAAAATGACAAACTG
The DNA here is from genome assembly GCF_949628215.1 of Phalacrocorax aristotelis. Lineage (NCBI taxonomy): Eukaryota > Metazoa > Chordata > Aves > Suliformes > Phalacrocoracidae > Phalacrocorax > Phalacrocorax aristotelis. Next base: position 162,991,699 of record NC_134276.1, on the reverse strand, counting down.
TTAAGTCTTATCTGCAGTTGATCAAAAACACAATAAACTACACAGCTTTGCTTTCAATCACTTCCAAAAAACCAGAAAGGCAGAAACATCCGAACACCCTCCCTATGCCGTTAACGCCAATAGGTTCAAACGGAACAAGAACGGGAGAAACGGAAAGGACGGAGGCAGGCACGAGTGAACAGCAGCAAAAGGGAGGAGAGATTTAAGCAGAAGAGGGGAGAAAAGAGCACTAATTGCGGCACCGGGAGATAGGGAGGGCCCGGGCCCCCGAGACTGACCTGTGCCGTCGCTGGCGGACACGGAGAGCGCCGGTGAGGAGAGTTTAGGCCGCTTGGCTGAAGGCGGGCCCGGCTCCACCACATTCTCGGCCATTTTTAATTCTTTTTTAGACAATCACTCCGAGCAGGGAGACAGGGGGATGGGGGGGGGGGAGTACCCCAAAACCTTCACCTTCTTCTGGGGCCCCGATTCAGCTGAAGAACAACAATAACGCCGAAAGCGAGCGAGTAGGATCCGGCGGAGGAGGGGGGCCAAGTTCCCCTTTTTCTGCCCCTCGGGCTCCGGGAGGGCGGCAGCGGGGAGAAGGTGGGAGCTGGGGCGGGGGAAAGAGGCCTCTTCCCCCAGACGAAAGGGCTGAGCCAAGATGGGAAGAGCAGGTAAAGCCCCCGCCAAAAAAAAAAAAAAATAAAAAAAAAAAAAGAGGCTGGTGGGGTTTGGGTTTTTTGTTGGGTTTTTTTTTTTTTTCGGTAAAATTAATTCCGGCTGTTGTGCTGCTGGTGCTTCTTCGCCGCCGCCACCATCATCATCTTCATCCTTCGGGGGGTCTCCTCCTCCTGCTGCTGCCTCCTCACCGCCGCCATCAGCCTCTTCCTCCTCGGCGCCGTCCTCCTCCTCCTCATCGCCACAAGGAGGCGGGCGAAGGAGGGGAGAGGAGGAGGAAAAAAGAAAAAAAGATCACCGTCCTCTAGCAGCAGCTCCTTCCCCCTCCAACACCACCCTGCAAAAAAATACCCACCGCCAGCGACAGGGCTGGGGGGGAGGCGGCGGAGAGAACGGCCAGGCGAGCGCGGGGTCCCCAGCTCCACTCGCTTCTTCCTCGCCCGTCGCTAATGGCTGCAGAAAGGGGAGCTGTAAGGATGAGGAGGGTGAGGATAAGTCCCAGGAGTCTCCGCTTCACATCTTGTTGTGCAGGGAAGGAGGAGGGGTTGTTGTCCTGATGGAGGCAGCACCGATCGCGGGATGGGAAGGTGGGGGGCGGGTTTCAACACCCTCTCTGCCCCCCCCCTCCTTCTTCTCTTCTTTCCCCTTCCTCTTTCTCTCGCTCTCAGTAGCAGGCTGCCCCCCCCTCCGGCACAGGCAGAGGGGCCGATCCCACAGCAGCGGCAGGAGGAGGAGAAGGAAGAAGCCGGCCCCTCCCCCCCCTCCCTGCCTACCTTCCCCCCTCCCGGGCGGCCGAGGATGGTTGCGAGCGCTGGCGCCGGGCAAGGAGGGGGCTGCCCGTCTCCGCTCCCGCGGACCCACGGGTTATGCGGGGCGCGGAAAGCGAGAAGGGGGGAAAAAAAACCTCGGCGGGCGCGGCGGGGACTCCCTCTTCGCCTCCGCGAGGGTGGGGAAGGAAGCGAAGAGGTTGGTAGCGGGGGTGGGGGGGCGGTCAGCGACCCCTCGGGGTAGGGGGGGTAAGATTAAAACAATAAAAAAGAAGAAAAATCACGCCGGGGAGAGACGGGGGACTCGCCCCGGGGTGGGTTAAATGGCCGGGAGGGGGAGGGGGTCCCCGGCGGCGGGGGGGGGGGTGGGGGGGGTGGGGCGGGACGGCGCAGGCAGCGCGGGGGCCGAGCGCAAGCTCCCTACTGCCCCTGCCTGGCGCCCGGCAGCGGCCGCTCCTCTGGCGTGTGTGGCGGAGCGGGGAGAAGCGGGAGAGCGGGGGAGAGGAAGAAGCCGGGGGAAAAGAGAGAAGAGAGAAAAATAGGGGAGAGAGCGGAGACGGGCAGGCAGGCGCGCGGGGAGGGGGGGGGCAGTCTCGGCTCCTCGCTTCTCTCCCCGTCCCCTGGCCAGGCCCCTGGGTCTCTCTGCGCTGCGCTACCCTCCCCCTGGCTCGCCCCGGCCGGCTCGGCCTCTCGCTCTCGCTCCCTCCCTCAGTCGCTCACACACAAACAAAATGGCGGCTGTTGTTTCTTCACTCTCCCGAGTCCTCGGAGGGAAGCGAGCGGCGGCGGCGGCGGCCGGAAATGAGCCAAGAGAAAAAAGGGGGCGGGGCCAGGCCTGGGGGGCGGGGCCCGGCGGCGCTGGCGCACACAATGGAACGCGGGGGGCGGGCGTGCCGCGGGGCAGGGGGGTAGAGGGGAATGGAACCGCCCGGCCGTCGTCACGAGACCGTGCCTGCCCAATCAGCGCACTCCTCTCGCTAGGCTCTTCCGCAAACTCTCCTGGCTCCGCCCCTTAAAGGCGAAGGGTTTTTTAATTAAAAAAAAAAAAAAAGGGCTCTTTTTTCCTCCTCCTCCCCTCACGCACTTTCCTGTCGGCCGAAAAGCGCACGGCGGCGGCCCGGGGATGCCGACCGTAACCTGCAGCCCAGGGCAGGGAGCGAGGCCGCCGCCCTGCCCCGCCACCCTCCCCGGTACCCGGCCGGCTGAGGGGCCGGCGGGCGGAGCGGGTTCATGCTACCGTGCTCCCTCACGGGGACCGGTACCCGGTCGGTTCCCCGCGGTGCCGACGGGCGGGGCGCTACTCTCGCCGGTCCCGGGCCTTGCTGCGCCACAGACATGGCAGCCCGGGGCGGTCGGCAGGCCCCGGGTAGCCCCGGCGGGGGTGCAGACCCCCCACCCCATCCCGGGAGGGGAGGGGATTGGGCGGGGGGCAGCATCTCCGTCCGCTAGCCTGGCGGGCCGTTAGCCTGGCGGGCCGCGAACGTACGAGATGTAGGGCACACGGCTTCGCCCTGGGACGCGAGAGCTGCTGCAGGATTCCATCGACATTGCGAAAAAATAAGGAACCGCAATAAAACCCCACACACTTTACACCAAAGACTAAATAAACCCACAAAACCGCACTTTATACCCCAAAAATGCCGCGTGTGTTGAGGAAGGAGATATTACGTGGTACAGCAGCATCTTGCACTTGCTCATGCAAGGCCAGGCAGGGGCTGGCTCTTGGGCTGTAGGTAGGGGCAGGTAATATTTACCTTGTCCTTCATAAGCCTTCACGGCCCTGGAGCTGTTTCGGAGCTTAGGATTGCTGATCCACCAAGCGTTTTCCTCCAGTCTTTTAAGGACTCATCAGCCATCATCAGCAAGAAAATGCCCCACCACAGCTTTTCCTTTTGGTATGTTTGGGCTCTTTTCGGGTTGTACACTGTTACAGGATAGGGGTGGAAGGGAAACATGGCCCTGCATATGTTTTCAATGGAAAAGAAGTTTCATTTGATCCAAGTGAGGCATTTGCAAGGATGTGTCTCCCCACCCACCCTCAGGCCTGAGCTCTCTGCAATCCTGCAGAATTGAAGCAGGTATTTGGGAAGAGCCTAGCCTAAACATCAGAATAAGTACCACAGGCAACGAGAGAAAGCACGAGCAGAGATTCACAGGCCTGTAGCAGTTATCCACCAGCTCCCTCACATACTCCCACACTTCAGCTTCCCTTGTTTGGGTTTTATTTCCAGCAAGATTGTTGTTGTCACCCCCATCACAAAAGGGAAAATGCAAATAGGGTTACACTCAAATCTCTTCAGAAGTGCTTAAAGATTGTACATATATTGGCCTTCAAGAAAAGTCTTGGAGCCACAGGTAGTATGCAAATCTATGTTTTAAAACAAGAGAGGTGGTGGGAGCCTTACAAGGACAAATAAGCAATAGGAAAATAGTCTGGAGAGCAGAAAGTCTCAGAACTAAAGCTGTCAGGGTTAACAGCATCAAACCCAAAAGCATCACCTTAGAAATTATGTTACGGTTCTCACAGGATTTTTGCCTCTTATTGCTGCTAAATACCCCAAATATTCCAGTTAAAGAAGTCTTGTATTATCTCAATTTATTTATTTTGTCAGTTTGACTGTTTCCCCTTGCTTGTGAAGCACTTTTAAAATACAGCTGAGACTAATTTTAACTTTTTTTTTTTAAAGTCTTCTTAGAATTAAAAGTTGACTGAAATAAGTCTATATAAGGTTTTCAGACTCTCTAGAGGCCTTTAATCCATAGTTCAATAAGGAATTAGTGCCAGCTTTATAAAGACACCAAGGTGCACATAAACACCTAAATGCTCTTAAAAGTCAGGCAACTAAACAAGAAGTTTGGAGCAAAGCAGATGTTTCAAATAAGAGTTTCATGACACTAGTTCCTATCTAGAGACTTGCTCCTACCAAGAGTTGCATGTGCGCTTAGTTTTATATAGCATGTAGTTCCACTGAAATCACGCTATACTACTCACCATAGTAAAACTAAGCACACGTGTGCTTGCTGGAGCACAGCCTAAGAGATAAAGAACTGGGTAGTTATTTGCTACTCCAGAGAGTACTATATGGATCGGTTAGTTTTGTTAAGTACCAGAAAAATCTGACAAAGTCCTTTTTTGGGGGGGCAGCTTCCCCTCTGGTCTGGCTACCTGTTTGTCTACCCTTCAAATGAGTTCAGGGAAGCATACCTGAACTGTGGGAAGCATATACATTTTGGTGAATGCTACCAAACTAGCATATATCTTCTGAATATGAATTACAAATATAAGTAGTTAACAAATACATTGGTAAAACCATACCTCTGCCTTACCAGCTTCACAGACAGTACAATATCTTAGTTCTTCATGTATTAGAAAGTCATATTCAGTCAGCTTTCCATACGAGAGACTTAAATGCAAGCTGAAGTATATGAAAAATAGAAAAGAATGCTACTTGCAGTTTTTTTCTGAAAAAGGTCATCTAAAATACAAGAATAAGGAAGAAAAAGGAAAACCCAGGAAAACAGGGTTAAGATTAATTCAATATATATAAAAAAATCCCTGCAGCATCTGTTAATTTTTCTAAAAACACTGCAGTTTTCTTAAATGAACCTTAGTACATACACACAACCAACTGTTGCTAAATGCTATCTACCAAAACAATAACATACACAATTACTGGAAAGCAATAACAGAACACAAAACATACTAAGAAGCAAATAAATAAACTTATACAAATTAAACCAGGAAAGGATAATACTATTAAAAGTGGAACAAACCTATTTACCCAACAACTACTCCTCCTTGCCTCAGTTTCCCTATTCTTACAGCAAGGATAGTAGTATTTATCTCTTGAAAATAATACCCAGAAGAATTAATTAGCTTATTATTGCTAATAATTGTAGCAGTCATTATGTACTTTGAGAAAACTGGATGAAAGCATTTTAAGTCTGATTAAAATGAGAATCTGCTCAGGAAAGCAATAAGAAGAGGAATGCAGGGCCTTTAACTTTTATCATGGGATCTCGTTTGGCCTTAGCTGGTAGTTACTGAAATTTGTAAATATGCCCAGCTGTTTTGAGAGCTACAAGGAACAAGATAAGATCCCCTGGTACTGTAGGAGTCAACATGATGCCCAGAGGTCAGCATCCTGGTGTCAGTGAGAGGAGCAAGCAGAGGAATAATCAGTTCCCTCAGCTCGGAGGGAGCTGGGGCTGTGGCCTTTCCCTTCCAGCTGCTGGATGGAGAAGCAGCATCTGATCTCAAAGTCACCCAACCAACCTCCTCCCCTCCCTAAAGCCATTTGGGAAATCACTTATACTAAATAAAACTTCCCCGCTCCCCTTTGGCAGTATTTGCCCCGCAGCCCTGAGGCCACACAAGCATCTGAAAGAGGGTGGCTTGAGGAACTGGGTGCAGGGAATGGGGCACTCCCATCTTCTCAGCCCTGTTTCTGCCTGCAGTTTCCAGCTGTATTATCCTTTTTTCCTGAGCTTTCCAGGGTTGCTGCCTGTGTCTGGTAGGTAATTTCTTCTTTTTCCCCAGCTACCTCCTGCCACTGCAGATCTCTGCTCACGCAATGCCGCTGCTGGGGAGTGAAGGAGGAATGACCCCCTTCTCCATACCAGCGGGGAGATCAGCGTGTGGAGAGTCCTTCCTGGAACAGGTCAGAGGGGCGAGGAAATGATTTAAGGCTGCAATTTTTGCAAGTAATGCCAGGGCGCAGCTATATTTCTGGAAAGCGAGAGCCAGCTGTACCAAAGCAGAGAATGTCACTCAGTGCAGCGTCAACATTAAAACCCAGCAGCATTTTGTTACAAGACGAGTTTTATTAAAACCATAAGAAGTAACCATCCAATAGCTGGTTCTTGCATCTAGCGTATACATAAAAGAAAGGGCTGGCTTTCTGACAGCAAGCAAAATGCTTTCAGTCCTCGGCCCTAGAAACACAAGCTTCCTCAGTCACAGTTTTCAATAGCTGCAAACACAGAGTTATGTTGCTAAATGTTAAGGGCTCAGCTGTTTACCAGAAGAATGTTTCCTCCCTGGAACACATGGTTTTGCTTAAAAGAAGTTCTCAAAAAAACCCACTTTATTTCATTAGCGAAAGCAACGTTATAGTCCTAACAAACATGCCATACAGTCTCCCCTTGCAAGAATGAAATAGAAAGAGAAGACAAAAATTGACCTCTCAGTTTAAGAGGGGCAGAGGTACACTGCTTAGTAAATACTGCAGCTTTGAGGTCTGGTGATCTAGAGCTGAATCTCATGCTCTGAAATGTATATATCTTCATACACTGTTTTCCTAGTCCAGTTCACACTGAAAGCACAATCATGGAATAGGAGTGAGAGGCTTGCGTGCTCCCCCAGCTTTACCAAGGGCTAGCCAAATCGCTGCCTTTCACTTTCCAGGTTCAGCTCTCCCCTCTGCAACAGGGAGTTAATGCTACTCCCTGCCTTACAGAAAGCACATCCAAGTCATTGAACGAAAATGCAACACTCTTCTATCTTCTGAGTAAAATTACACTGAAATTAATACATTTACATCAGCAGTTGATTTTTCCCAGGGTATTATGGGGACACAAGCAAGAGGTTCTAGAGTGAAAGTATAATATTTTCAATTAAGAGCCCTTGAACTTGCCGCGTGCTTTGAGCTTGTGGAAGGTGAAAGGATGGCAAATTTCTGAACAACTCAGTCAGATCAGCACTATATTTACAATGATCTGCTAGAAAGTATCATTGTGCAATGGAGCTCAGGCTAACATGGGGAATCTGTGCTGAAAGTTTTACATTTATTGTAACTACCCAGAGGAAGCATGCTGCTCACCTTCCTCTTACTTCTTTCACTCTGGTATCCAATGGAAAAGTTCTTGATAAGCTTTATTGCACTGCAGAAGGTATAAACAATGTGCATTGAAATCTGCTGAGCTTAAACTCAAAACTTATCTTTTCATTTGTTTCCTGAATTGTCCCACAGACACAAATCCACTGTCCACATGTGCTTATAAAAAACAAAATACAATTATTTCTATTGTACCTCCAGTTCCTTTGCTGTTTTTTCACACAATGTTCTTTAATTCAGATTTTTTTTAATGTGCTACAACATTCTACTATAGACTGAACTGCAATGTGCTATTTGATGTCTGCAATCAAAATTCAAAGAGGGAAAAAGTATTTTTTTCCGATTGATTAGTTTTCATGCTTCAAGGTATAAAGTGATTCCTTCGTTGGGGTCAGCCAGGAATTTAATCTGCAGCGGGAGAAACGTACTGAATCAAGAGGTTTTAAGTACAGATTGTATTGGCCTTCTGACGGAGCTAATGGGACCCTGTTGTTCACGGTATAATACATTAAGATATTCAACACAATCTGAGCTGTTTTTGCAGTTGCCATGGAAGAAAAATTTTACACAGGAAATATAGGTCTGGTTGGGTTTTTTCTTTTTCTGCTCTTCTCTAAAAAGATCTTGTACTTTCTTGGCTTTTTGGCAATGCCTTCATGAGTGCTTTCCTTCTACACAAAGATAAAAGTCAGTAATTAACCACAAACACCAAAGCTGGTTGATTCTAAGGTGACGACAATGTGTAAAACGATAGGGTTAATCCTCAATTCCTTACCTTCCTAATTAATATGGGCTTATCACTTCTCTTCACAGAAGTTCCCTCGCAAACCCTCACATTTCAGTGCCTTTTAGGTACTTTTTCTCTTGGTCTCTTCGAGCAAGGGACACCGACATCAGGCAGCCCTGGACTTTCTGTTTGCATCTTCTGACTGCCCTGTACACGAGACCTGTGAGTTCTGGAGAAGAGAGCATCAGCCCCTGACGGTGCTATGCTATTAAAAGCCACCAAGAGAGCAGCAAAAAGGCAGAAGCTGTAGCAGCCCTTAGCAGCACACATTTCCTCAAGATGCTCTCACCTTGCTTGAAACCCTGGAAAGATCATTTCTGCAGAGCAGGGCTTGTTTATGAGCAGCTTTGTGATATTTACTCCAACCTCTTTTGCCATCTCAGACGCCTTCCCTTTGATCTCAGGACAGGCATGGGAGAGGGATACCACAGCGCACACCAGATTAAATGCACAGAGGTGGACACAAACAGCCCATCGGTGGGATGTCAGGGGAGGGCCGGATGCCTGGTCCAGCGCAAGCACTGCAATAAGGATGCAACCACCTGGCAGTAAAGCTGGAAACTTTTGAGGTGGCTGAGCCAGTCATTAAAAAACTTTCATACACTGACAGGCCCGGATGAGAAGTGAAAGTCATGGTTGGCGCGATATTTTGGCAGCATGGACTTATTTATCTTTCATTAAATCTGAAGAAACATTTAGCTAACTTTTGGGGGAAGGTAGAGAGCTTTTCTAGTGACCAGAAAAGTAACAATTTCAAGGTCAATGTTACTCCTCTTTTGTCAATATTTCTATGACTGCAATTTGTTGCTCTTTAAGAACCAGCTTCAAGAAAGCCAAATGAAAAGTGTGAGGTACAAAATTGACACTACAAAATGACAGAAAGTTTGGTTCTTTCATTGCCGTATATGTGATGAGTAAATGTTTTGTTTAGGTATTTGGGGCCCGTACAAAGTGGCTTGGCCACGGCCGTTCTGTGTGTTGCTGCAGAGTCAAGCACAAAGCCCCAGGAGAAGCTTCCCCAGGTGACCAGGGCACTGAGCTCCCCTGGGCAGAGAAAATTAGTTGTCTCAGCAGGAGGAAAAAGGGTTGTAACATCAACCCTACAACAAATCTTTGTGACACCAACAACCCTCAGCTTCTGCTGCTGCTGCCCTGTGTGGTGATCATCAGCCCTGTGTTTGGGAACGGACAGAGGGGACTGTGCCTGGCCATGCTGGATGTGCTTCCAGTGTGCCTGCTGCCTGCCTCCCTGGGGACATCCTGGTGGTCATGTCTCAGACAGCTGCTCCAGGAAAAAGGACAGTGCTGCTGGGCATATGGAAATGCAAAACTTAAAACATCGGAGTGAGTAGCGTAGCAAAAAGTCTGGCAGCTGGATGTGCCGGTTGTCTTGGTAGCTATGCAGTTTTTTTCTCGTTGCTCTGCTAGATGTAGGCATCTGAATTCCTGCTGAAAAGAAACAGAGGTGCCTGAGGCCTCTTGCAATTCTGCAGTTTGCTGGTTCATGTGTCTTCCTATCTGTGGCACTGTCACAGATATATAAATATATGTACATATGTTTCTATACCTTGGGGGTATAGAAATTAAATGTGTATTGTTTAGAATATTCAAGCTATCCCAGCATATTTAGCCCCTGCAAGAAAAATCTTTAAAAATTATTTGCACTGAGCTGAGAGTGTCTGTATTCACGGAGGAGTGCACCAGCTGCCAGAAGGTGAGACATGTGTGGAAGATTCCCAGTTCCCATTTGAAGGAGCCGAGCCAAGGTCTAACAATGGTGGCCTGACACTACGATACAAAGGGTAAGCGTGTCTGTGCTCACATGTGAGTACCCCGCAGTGGTGCAAAACGGGCCCGTGGATTCCTACGTTCCTCCTGAGTATTTCAATTAAAGGCCAGGGAGGAAGTCCAAGAGAATGCCTAAAATGGCTTGAGTCCTTCCTTATGATCTGGAAATGGAAGTTGGCGGTGACTAACTCCAGCCCAGCCACCAAACCCCTCCCTCCCTGACTCTGCATCACTCTGTTCTTTCCCAGCTCCTCTCCTGCATTTGCAAACAGTCGGCAGCAGAAACAGCGAAGCAGCCTGGCTTCGAATGCCAGGAACGCACAAGAGGTATGCGACTGCATGCGATGCAGTGACCATCATCCACCCGTCCTAGTGTCTAACATAGGAAGAAGTGATTAAAATATGACAGGGACAAGTCTTGATTATAAGCAGAGGAATGATTTTTAAAGAGGCTGCCGCCAAGCCTGCAAACAAAGCCCAATTAAATCCTGCCACTGACTTAAATTGGCTTCAAACCAGGCCTCTAACAGTTTCTCCAGCAAAAAAAATAAAAATGCTTGTTTATAATTTTTTAAGCCAGTTCAGGCAATGTCTTCTGACCTCCTCACAAAGCTAATAGATAGCAATATCCATAAAGAGCAAGATTTACTAGCTGAGTGGTCAGGAAAGCCCATACTCACTCACGGAGTGATGGCCTCTGTAATAGCTGTGTTTTTGCTGTTGATTCAGTTGTGGTTATGCAGTTGACTCCCATCCTGCGCCAAGTGTGAAGTCTTAGCTCTTCTGCTCAAAATTTCTAACCGTCTCAGTGCAAATACCCAACGGAGAGCCTTTTTGTGGGATTTCAGCTGCCACTTTCCTTCTACCACCTGTCCATCTCACATAAAAGTCCATCAACTCTTGCTCTTCATATGGTACCTACCCCACGGGGGTTGTGATCTCTCCTGGTATATAAGAACTATGATAATGTAAAAAATAAAGAACAGAATGGGAGGCTTATGATCCCAGCCACGTGTTACTCAGAATCTTACAGTTCAAAATCTCACCTTCTCTTTTGGTTTACTTCGGTCACAGCTCTCTCACCAAGAACTTCAAAAGAGTCAGAGCTCTGCATGCTCACGAGTGAAGGCTGAGGGAGGATAAATCATCTGGTGTGGGGCCCAGGTTGCCCTGTTCTCTCCTCAGTGGTGCAGTGTGGAGAAAGATGTCCTCAAAAAGTTTGTCCACTTCTGAGATTAAGCCCTCCACGCCCCTTGTTCAGCAGTGCCGCAGGGTGTCTTTGGGAGGTTCTGGAGACCGAACGTGCTTGGAGATTACCTTATTCACAGGGTGTGTGAAGTGTTGGCTGGAGAGCTGCAGAGCTGAGCTGCCTGCATATGCCTTACACAGATTTACCGCTGCACTCAGGTTTCTGACCTCAGTTACTGTGCAATAGGGTAAACCTACCTTGGATATTCCCTGCAGAGGTGATTAAAAATGATGAGTGGATGAAGGCACACCTGAGCAAGGATATTGCTAAACTAATTCATTATTTCTACTAAGCTAATTAAACACAGACCAATGAAGTGATCACACAAAGATCATGATTAAGATCAAATCAACAAATCAATAGATTCAAATGATTGGTCATCAGTTTATATATCTGTCTATCAAAATTATTTGTGAAGTTGCCACTGAAGGCATTACTTAGATTTAATCTTGCCTAGGGAGATTTTGAGGAGGAGGCAGAGTCTTTTGAGGCTAAAACCCCAGCAAGCTTCCCAGCAGATGCAGTGACCCCCCTGCTGAAGAACATAGGTCTTCAAAGGATATAAGGATATATATCCCCCCTTCAAAAGATAAAGCTCCCCAGCTTTGAATGGGGATGTAGCTGTCCATTCTTGTTTGGATTTTTTGCCAAGCTATATGACCCAGGTCATGCAGTAATCTTGTCTTAGCTCTGTTTGGGGGTGTAATATGATAGGTATCTCCACAGTAACTTTCCTTTAACACATCTTCCTTAAACCTTAAACTTATGTCATAGAATCATAGAATGTCCTGAGTGGGAAGGGACCCACAAGGATCATTGAGTCCAACTGTTCCTGTACAACACAAGCCCAAAATTCACACCGTGTCTCTGAGGGCATTGTCCAAGTTCTTCTTTGATATTGCCAGGCTTGGCACCGTGACTGCCTCCTTGGGGAGCCTGTTCCAGTGCTCCACCACCATCTGGGTGAAGAACCTTTTCCTAACATCCAGCCTAATCCTCCTCTGGCACATCTTCCTGCCATTCCCTCAGGTCCTGTCATTGGTCACCAGAGAGAAGAGACCAGCACCTGCCCCTCCTCCTCCCCTTGTAACGAAGCTGTAGACCACGATGAGGTCTCCCCCCCAGCCTTCTTTTCTCCAGGCTGAACTGACTGAGTGACTGTAGCTGCTCCTCGTGCGGTTTCTCCTTTAAACCCTTCACCAACTTTGTGGCCCTTCTCTGGACACTTTCTAGTAGCTTTATATCCTTAATGTACTGCGGCGCCCAAAACTGCACACGGTACTCAAGGTGAGGCTGCACCAGCGCAGAGTAGAGCATGACAGTCACCTCCCTTGACCGGCTGCAATACAATGCAGGGCTTGATGCACCCCAGGACATGGTTGGCCCCTTTTGCTGCCAGAGCACACTGTTGGCTCATGTTCAACTTGCCATCAACCAGAACCCCCAGGTCCCTTTCTGCAGAGCTGCTCTCCAGCCTCTCATTACCCCGTCTGTATGTACATCCAGGGTTGCCGTGCCCCGGGTGCAAAATCTGGCACTTGCCCTTCTTAAACTTTATATGGTTGGTGATTGCTGAGCTCTCCAGTCTGTCCAGATCTCTCTGCAGGGCCTCTCTGCCCTCGAGGGTGCCAACAACAATTTTTAAATGTATTAGCATTTATTGACTGTATATTCCCCATTTCACAAATGGCCCAGTTTTCCTCCACTGCTAAAGCAGAGGGAGTGGTCAGGGCAAACCCAGCTACTTCTGAATAATCTTGTTTTCAAAGATTGCCACCCTAATTCACTTACAACTTAATTTTAGTAGTCCTCCAAGCATATTTTTCCCGCCAACACATCTGTTGACATTCATACTAACAGAAAATGGGAAAAACAAGGAGTGAGGAAATCAGTTCATTAAAACAAAGGTAAAAATAAACAAAGTAATTTTGTCTGCATCATTCCTTGGGATTTTTAATTTTGGTCTCAGTTTCTTTGTTATGCTGAGCAGTGCTAAAGGCTTCCTCTGGGCGCACAGCCTGGAGCCTGACGTGGTCCCAGAGCAGGCTGCAGCCTGCCTGGCCCAGTGAGAGCCTTTGCTTGAGTGCAGTTCATCTTCCTCTGCATGGGTTATCCAGTGCAAGGCAGAGAGGTGATGGTGTTTTTGTTTTGGGGAATGGATAATACAGAAAGAACCATGTTTCCTGCATCATTATCATTTGTATAGGTGTAACTTCTGTTTAGATCGGGCTATATGGCTGGTGGACCAGTTGTGAACCCTGGTATTTTGGATGGTATCTGTCATCCAGGTCGCTCAGAAGTTGTCCCATCAGCAAGTGACCCTTCATTTTACCTGATCATGCCTTATATATATATAGTATAAAATATAGACATGTATGGGAGGAAGCCTTGTCAGTAAGGCAGATGACAGTTTCACAGCAGAGGCAAAGGAACTATAACATGCTGTCAGCAGAAATCAGCTTTCAAAAGAATATCCTGCTCAACACGCTTTCTGCTAAATATGTTTTCCTTGTGCCAGTTCTTCCTCCAGTGTTGTCAGCAGTTGTTAAAATACTGTGAACTTTTTAATGGAAAAGAATTGGGAACTAACTTTGGGTGAATTTTCTACTTACTCTCATGGCTTCTGACCTAAAACTACAAAATGCTGTTACATTAATCAGTATTCGACCGTTAAAGTTTTCTCAGGATTGACTCTAATTTGGGCCTATTTTCATCCCACAACCTCCAGTCCAAGCAAGGGTCAAAATGCATTTGAATTCCCAATTCATGGAGGCTCCAGACTTGCTGGTAATGCAGTGAAGGCTTTTCACATTTCTTTGTCACCGATGTGAATTATAGCGTGCCTGAGGCAAAATGGAGGCCTTAAAAATAAAAAATGAAAATGTACAATAAAAGATGCTCTGGTTCCCCTTTTACAGAGACAGCACAGATTGGGAGGTGAGCTCTGCATGGTGCTCTGGTAGAAAGCAATTTCCTGATTTAGGGTGATATGTAGCGAAGTATTTTGACTGATCTCATCTATATGTATATTCAGTCTTTCCAAGATGCTATTAGTAAACATACCTGAAATTTGAATGTCTTATTTTATTTTATAAAGCCCCATTTTATGTTATTTTTAGGGAGAGTTATCTGTGTTACTTGCAGCCTGACAGAGCTTGGGGTCATCTGCAGGTTTAGCAAACCTAATCTTTCTTCTTTCAGGCAGATAATTTATATGAAAGCCGTGTACAGGCCTGTACCTGGGATGGATCCTGGCTCACCCTCACTCCATACAGCCTTTCATTTTGAAAATGAATCACTGCTAAAGACCAAAATAGCACAGGGGTTTGCCACCCATCCTCTACTAGTTTGATTCAGCAAGTTTCTCTGCCTGCTTTAGGAGAGCACTGCGTGAGACCATGCTAAAGCCTGGCTGGAGCCAAGCTGCAGCATATCTGGAGCTTCTCTTTTTGCCCCAGAGCCTGCTGCTAGCCTGCTTTAGGAGGAAAACAGGTTGGTTTGATATGGTTTGCTCTGGACAAATCCAAGTTGGCTGCGTCTCATCTTGTTGCCATCTCCTGGATGTTTACAAATAAATTATTTGTTCCAGAGAGTTAAAGTTAAGCTGACTGGTCTGCAATTCCCCTGGATCCTCTCATTTTCCCTTTTCTGTTGATAGGAAGGAATTCCTTTGCCCTTTTCCAATCTTGGGGTGCCCTGACATGTCCGTCACAAATTCCCCAAATTAACCACCTACCGTTCTGAGGTAATGTCAGTCAGTGCTGGGTGAAACTCCTCCTGCACAATGAGACTGAAAACATTTACCTCACCCAGGTGCTCTCTAACCACTTCTTTCTTCCAGGCTTGCATCTCATTCCCTTTCTTGGCTGCCTGCTCAGCAGCAATATATTCACTGAAGTCCAATAATAAAAAAGTATTAGGCACTTTGACTTTATTGACGTTATTTATCAATAGTATTTTCTATTTATTGAGTAGCAGAGCAACACTTTTCCTTACTCATTTTCTTAGTAAGATGATGACTTCAGCATCAGGTAAAGTCCTCTGTGAACTGTGCCCTGTGCTGGAGTCAGGGGCATCCAACACTGTTTTTTTTATCAGTTTATGACAGGAAAGATTGTGTGGAGCCAAGCTGGTTTGCTCTGGCCTCCGTTTGGTTTTTAATATATTTTTTTAAAGTTGTTCTGGACTCACTCTCAAATAGAAATTTAGGCTGGTAAAGACACTGAGTTCACCTCTCTTCCCCAGTGCTTGTGTTAAGCTTGGACGACTCAATGGCTGTCCTAAGGCCACATTTCTGAAGGTCCCCTCCCAAGATCCAAAATCCTCACATCTGCCCAATGACTCCTTTGGCAAGGGGGCTGGCAAGGAGGACCCTGTCTGTGCAACTTCCCACCTGCCCCCCGATGACTCCCTGTGAAAGACAGCCCTGACACCCCCATCGGGATGCTCGTGCTTCTCCTGGAGCTGTAGATGCTGGTGGTGCTCTTGGAGGCTGAGGCTCCTCTGCATCCTTTTGGAAGCCCTGTCGCTATGGCGACTGTGTGCAGCTTTACAATCTGTTTGTTGTCCACCTATTTCAATCAGAAACACTTCTGGAGCTTTTATGTTTTCAGCGATTTTAATTCAAATCTCCAGTGGGTGGTTTTGAATTCAAGAGGGAAACAATGCAATGTGAGGAAAAACTTTCAGAAACCTTTGTGGCCCGCTGTTGCATTAATTTTTTTTTAATGATTAGAAGAGACTTTTTGCCAATTTTATATCTATTTTGTGTCATTGTCACAGTGCTCTGAGAACATTGGAAAGAAATAGAAAAATCTTTGCTTCACCTCCTGGTTTTGGTGCAAGACCCACCAAATCACTCTTTATGACCCAGGCAGGGTGGCCTGTGGCAGCAAGAGGAGCGGCAGACCTGCCCAGGCTCTCCCCTGCCCCAATTCCTGGAGGACTGGCAGGAGTCCGGCAGGACAGGACAGGAGCCCTTCAGGGTCTGCAGCCTAAAGGCAGTTTTGGCCTGGAGTGGGCCTGCAGGTGGCCTTTGGGGATCGCCCTCTTGGTGCTCCCAGTTCAACTAGGGGACAGATGGAGAGAAGCAATGAAGGTGAAGCCTCAGAGTGTGCACATGGTAACTTCACCCACCTTTGCTCACCTGCAGATGCTTGTTTATCATGGAGGGACATTTCAGACCCCGGCAGTTGCTCCTTCTGGATAAGCAGTTAATGCTTTTACCTGCCAGATTTTAGCAATTTGGAACTGATGACTATTTTAATGAAGGACCATGTCTTGCATCTGCATTCTTCTTGGCCTCTCCCCAACCAGGGTTTCTGCCTCTGTTTGGCAGGGAGAGGTTTTATTCCTAGCCTTCTGCGTGTTCCTCCAGCTGCTCTGACTGCCTCGTCAGCCACAGCAGTCCCTCAACACCCCTCCAGGTATCTCCCTCTCCTTTTCAGTACATATTAGGAGGTGAAGATCTGTTCAACTTTGACAAATAGTAGTACTTCTGCATTTAATAGTAATATTTTAAATATTTTCAATGCCTTTGCTTTCAAAGGCATTGAAATATCGCTCTCTACCTTTGTTGCATTTCAAACTTTTGCATCCTGGTGCTGACACGGGAAGAGGTGTTTGGTTGGAAAGTTTGCTCTGTAGGTTTGAGACTATCAATGAGGTAATCTTATTTCTCAACATGTAGTTTAATAAGAGCTACCAGGTGACTAGTAATGAAAATATTATGAAATCAAGAGATTATTGGGGAGATCATAATCAAGAGATTATAATAATCAAGAGATCATTGGGGAGAAAAACTGAACTCTGCTCAGAACGCTTTCAAATAAAGAAAATAAGGACTATGTTTTTAGTTGTGTTTTCTTGTAGTTTGGTTACTAACCTTCATTTGTTCTGGACAGACAAAATAAACTACTTTCTTTTTAGATTTCCTAACATTTTTACTTATAGACAAATGTATAAGTTTTCTATATATTTCTTGGATTTGGTTTTCTAAAACAGCAGCATCTTAAATAAAGCTGTTTAAATGGCAGAGGGCTTCCCAGGTACTTCAATGTTTTGATAAAATGTTTCAGTTTTATGGACAGAATCAAGATGGTGGGAAGCTTTTTGCAGGAGTCCCTGTGGAAAGGATCTTTCTTTTTCATATAGCGCTTGGTGTGGTGCTGACAAGAAGTCTGGGACAAGGGATGGAGGGACAGATTTGCACCCAGAACCCCAGGAGCCGGGGATCTCACTGGGATGCTCCTCTCCTCCCTGGGTACGGGGCAGAGCTATGATGGGAGCAGAGGGTCACAGTAGCTCACGCTACCAAGTAACCTTTTCTAATAGGCTGGGGATAAAAAAAGGGGTCTGTGACATTCACCATTTTCAGCCACAGCCAGCCCTTTGCAGGCAGCTTTGCTCCATGCTGCTGAGCTTGCTGGCAATGGCAGCCTGCCCCAAGCCCACTGAATCCTCCAAGCGCCAATTGCAATCCTGCAGGGAGATGCTGAACTGTGGGGTGGTGGCTGCCAAGACTGGCTCCTTGAAGGAAGTATCTTCCCTATTTACACCAGCAAATACCTGGCAGAAGCCTGCCCCAATGGCTGTGCCTGTCCTCAGGATACCCTCCACCTGCAAATGGGAACATGGAAAAAGGTCGGTCTTCTCACCTTGCCACAGGTCTAAGACCAAGGCCCAGTGCTGCCCCTCAGAGAGAAAAGAAACAAAATACTGAGATGGCACAGAAATGCTCAGACAAAGAGAAAGCATTGCCTTAAGTTCCTAGACAACACAAATACAAATGTGGAAAAGCTGGCTGGATGCCCGGGATAACTAGGGCTGGTCCGAGGTGCTTCAGCTGATCATCCCCCGCACACTGGGGGCCCTGACATGCATCAGCAGGTCAAAGGGTAATGGTGGGTGCTTTGAAAACCTGCAAATGAGGTCCAGCCCTTGGCTTGAGGTTTGCAGGGAGCAATGCTTGGTATTTGCCCTCGCTGAAGAAGGTGGTGATGAAAAGTCTCCTCCCTGTTCTGGTGGCACAGTGTTGACTTTTGGGAGGCTGTTCCTACCAGTGACA
Organism: Phalacrocorax aristotelis; assembly: GCF_949628215.1. Lineage (NCBI taxonomy): Eukaryota > Metazoa > Chordata > Aves > Suliformes > Phalacrocoracidae > Phalacrocorax > Phalacrocorax aristotelis. The sequence continues at coordinate 162,973,545 of NC_134276.1, read as the reverse complement.
AGCATGCTCAAGTTAGCCCAGACATTATTAGAAAACTATTCCAAGTGCTCTGGCTGGCTGTATGCATTAGTGACAAGATTATTAGCGTCCGAGGAAATCCCAGCTTTTGTTAGGAAGAATGTAAACAAGTGCTGTTCACAAAAGAGCTGCTTCATTCAGCATCCAGGAAAGAAAAAAGATAAAACCTTCTCAGGCTGTTGCTGCACAGCTGGCATCCTGCTCCTAAGCAAAGGGCCTGAAGGCTGTTTAGGGACTAACAACAGGGAAAAAAACATAAGCTTAAATGCAGCATTTCACATGAAAAATGCCTGCGTAGAAGTTTAGATGTCATCCCACCCCAAAGCCAACCCCTGCACCCCATCAGTTGAGCTCCGAGCATCATTTACATATATAACAAAAGTTATAAGTGGACATAGCATTTTGTGAGCCTCCAGAGATTTGGGATATCTGAAGGACTGTAAATATGAGAAGTGTTGAACTTGTTGCAGCCTAGGGTCCTCCCACCCATGATCTTGTGGCAGAGCTCAGGATACTGGCTCATCATTGCCCTTATCCTCTACTATGAAGAAAAGGAGTCAGTTTGAAAAAAATCCCTATTTTACTGAATTTTTCATCTTAGGGAGTTGAAAGAACAGCAGTTGAATTCGGAGCAAAGCAAAGAATTATCACATCATTGAGGTTTTTTTTCTTTCTTCTTGTAAATAGCTTGTCTCCAACTATAAAAGCAACCATCTTCTGGTCACCCATCTTTGCTGAAGGACCCAGTTTCAAACTAAAATTGGCCCAACCACAAACTACCATTTAATTGGGGTGAGTCACAAGGTCACCTTGCAGCAGCCCTTCAAATGTTTTTCTGGAGCTACAAGTAGGTCCCAGAGTGGTGTCAGCAGGATGTCCAGGAGCAGACGGTGATGGCTCTGGATGCGGCAGGCTCTGTGGCTATTACTAATCCCAGCTTTCATGGCACAGCAGGGCATGAAACTGTCCTAGAGGGCCAGGGGGACGCTGTGCAGAGCAGAGGAGGACACCTCTGCCAACCACATTCTTTAGCAGCGCATGTGCCAAGCAGGGAAATAATTTGCAGAATGCTGCCAGTGGGAGACCTCAATGATGAGTGTGTTTGGCCCCTTACTGCCCAGAGATGTCTCAGGTTTGGGGTCACTTATGGGATCAGGACAAAGGAGGGATGAGCTGGGATGCTGCAGTCCGGTCCCTGTGCAAATATCTAGGCTCAGCTCCTCTGAAACACCCCATGAACATTTTAAACCCAAGCACCAGCCGGCAGCCAGTGATATGGGTGGCACAGGAACAGGTTCCACAATTGTTTGGAATTTTGAGCCACTTCTCAAGATCACCCTTACCTTGTGATCTGTGTTTCAGTGCTTTTCTGAGTGAGGCTGATCCCACAGCCCTTTTTACTCCAGTTGGGAGTTTATTGCTTTTAGGGTCATTGAATCACTCTGCCTCTCTAGAGAACAGCAGTGTCCAATGGTGGCAGATACTGCTCTCACAAAACTGCATGGGCTCAGGGCAACCCAGAGCTAGTCTAGAGACACCCCCCAAGACCTCCCAGGTAGAGATTATCTCTCCTGTCGACCTGGTGCCAACTAGTAAGTCCATGCAATGTCCCACTGTGCCAGACAGGCTCCAGGCTTCATGCCGGAGCCATGGGAAGAGCCAAGCACTTGTGGCTCTGCGGTACCCACGCTGCTGCTGCTGGCTAAAACTTCATCTGAAGATGGGAAAGGCCATGGCGAAGGCAGTGGGAGGGCTCCGGCGGCAGCACAGCAGCCCCCTCCCTGCTCTGCTGCAGCTGCCTGAGGTTGCAGCAGCTCCAAGGTGATTCATCCCAGACCGGGAGTAATTGGTGTTGGCTGCTGAAATGTTTCGTCATATTTAGCATTTCCCGCTATATGAAATGCAACTTTACAAAGTGCTCTGCTTGGTGTTTGTGCTGTAGCAGAGCCCTTAGTCACCTCCAGGTCCCAGCAGTGGTGTGTCAGTTCTGGGGAAGGAGTGGGCAAAACAGGCAAATTACTTTCACTTGCTTAAGGAAAAAAAAAAAGAAGATAGTAAGAGGAAGTGAATAATTTTAAAGCAGCAGTATCCAAAATGAGTTCCTTTATTATAGAAAAGCCTGAATCATCTGCCGGCGTGGTATGGGGGGTTGCAAGTGCCCAAGTGATGGCAGGAAGTTCTTTTTTTGCAAGAAGGCGCACGTACTGACAGCAAAACAACTAAACTAGACCTTGCTAACTGCTTACTGTGGTTTTTATCTGACTGGGTTCCTCACTCAGAGCTGAGAAAATTACTGCCCTGGGGCTGCCTTTCCCCAACGAACCTCCACAGGACCCAGAGAACTGACAAGTCCAGGCTCCAACATTCTCTAAGAGGAAAATAATCCTGTAGAGAAGATCTTCTACTGAGAACATTTAGCATTGTGTGTTTTAAGTTGTTTGGTTGCCTAAAATATTGGTGGATTTGTTTTCCAAGTCAGGCATTTTGCCCATGGGCACCTGGAGAGCTTTATCAGTGTTTTTTGCACCCCGCACCACCATCTCCGTCACCGACCCTGAAAAATTCACCCCCAGAAATGAACAGGTAGGTGTTGCAGTCATTGTAGTGCTTCTGATGGGAGGCATCAAGGAGGTGCTCTTGAAAATAGCCAGGTCTTCCTATACAGGACTTCCTGTACTGTAACCAGCCCCCTGAAAGAGGCTGCAGCATGACCCCCCTCAGCATGGTACAGTGTCTTTGCAGGGCTCTCTCCCCTGTGCTGGCAGCCAGCTGCAGTCTGCAATTTGCTGTAGCCTCCACATCATCTCCAAAGGTGATCCCGAGTACCCCCATTGGCAATTCAGTGGTGGGGAGTCCACCATCCTTGGTATGATGTTAAACCCCTCATCAGGTTGTGAGGCTCCCGCATCTCTGGCAGTAAGAGAGACTTCTGCAAAAACTCCCACCCCAGCAGCCAGATTTATGGGCTGGTAAAAGGCTGGACCTGCCATGCTCCTCTCCAGCCATAAACCAAGCAGCCTTTGTAGAAATAAGCCTTGACATTAAGTCCCGATTGAGACGCACAGTGCAGTGCATCTCTTCTTTGAGCTGCACCTCCAGCATCTCCAAAGACTGCAGCCAACATCTTCTAGGCAATGTTTTCAAATTTCCTCTCAGTATGATGAAAGACTGGAAGTTCAATTTATTAAAAGAAATAATCTCAGCTCCTGGAGCTGAGATTTTGATTTCGTCACCTCGCTCCAGGAGCTGGGACCTTGGCACAGATGGATAGTGCCTATCTGTTAATCCAGCAACAGAGAGAAGAAAGGAAGAAAAAGGTTGTCATTTTGTAGAAACCAAAGAGAGAAGTCATGTTGGGGCCCTGCTCCTACCCAAGACTCAAAGAGCACTGATGTACTGAGGCCTTAGAGTGGTTTTTTTTTGCAAAGGTCATGGAATGAGCGGAATAAAAATTGGCATTAAATTCTGTGTGACTAAAACCTTGATGCAGAGTCACTGTGACTGAAAACCCCAGAGAACATGAAATGCTGTTGTAGTTGTACTACAAGGCTTTGGAATTTTTTTTCCTCTACCCCTCTGGTGCCTGATGTTCCTGCAATTAATTTCATCTGTGTTTCTAGCAGTGTGTGTGCAGAAGGAGGGGACAGGAATGGAGTGTGAAGCACATTGATTTTTGGTTTTCCTTGTATCCAAACAGTGCAACTTGTTAAAAGAAGAGCTTACATTTTAGCTCCAGCATAAATCTCTCTTACTTTCTGGGTAATCCATGAAAAGAAAACCCAAAGAGTACATTTTGGGGAGGAAAAAAGACACATGCACAGAGGCACGCAGAGGGACCCGTGTACTGTGATGAGCAGAAGACAGGTGAGGCTGTGCGTGGGGATGCTGGATGCTGGCACCGGCAGCGGGTGGCTGCCTGGAGGCCATCCAGTGGGATGGGAAGTGGCTGCTCAGGACAGACTACCGAGGACAGGAAGCCACTAATAAATTACTTCTGATCTCGCTGTGACTCACTACAGAAACTTCCCTATCTTAGCCTGTCTTTTCAAGACAGCTTCGCTGAGACTGATTCGTGGTGTTTTGGGTTTTTTTTAAACCAAACTTAGAAAGCAACCCAAACACATCAGCACTGAATAATTACCGTACATGTTTAGCACCTACATAATAAAAGTGCTTGCGCGGCACTTTTTTGATCTGGAGTGCCGTAGACTCTGAGTAATCGCTTCTAACCCCATGCTACCGATGTTCGTGTTGCCTTCCCAGGCCCACCAACAAGAAAGCCGAGGCAGAGGATGAACCCAATGTCCTGGAAAGGTTGTAGAGTCAGACTGAAACAGTGCGGGTGTCGCTGAGATTTTCAGTTCCCGCCTACACACAGTCTTTTCAAAAAGGCAGAGCCAGGACTCGTTGCCTGTATTTCTCTTCCTGCTGTCCCTTTGAACACCATTCTGCATGCAAACATGCCCATGGATTAAATATCTTGGAGCTCATCCTTGCCAGTAGCCATACATTACCTTGTCTTCTTCAAGCCTCCATGTGGCTTATGCTGCAGCTGAACCCAAAGCAGCAGTGTGGAGAAAGATGGTGATGGAGATAATTTGAGGAAAGAAGGAAGCCAGAGCAGCTCTGCCAGCTTTTATATCTCCTCGTGAATTTGGCATGAACATACACAGCTTGGAGGAAGCACATGCAGCCATGTTCATGCTCACAGCAGCTTTGAATGGGGGCAGGTGGGCCTGTTGCCCCAAAAGCGGAGCAATTTTCTGGGGCAAAGTGTGTTGGAAGGTTGGCGGCACAGCCTGGCACACCATAGTGCCTGTTGGGATGCTCTCCGTGCCAGTCCCTGGAGCTGTTGGAGATCTTCGGTGCTCACCTCCCATAGCCATCTCCTGGCTTGCCAGGCCAGGTGGTTGCAGGGGCTCCTCCGGCAGTGCCTGCAAGTGCATGGGAAGCGAGTGGAGGCACAGACAGGGAAACGGGGAGGTGCAGAGTGGGGCAGATGGACCGAGTGTCCACCACATGGAGAGAAAATTGAAATCCTACAAAGGGACGGGTTCCTCACTTGGAAGGCTGTTTTAAAAGATTTCTCCAGTGGACTGCAGAGGAAGAAGGCAACATTTCAGCTGCTCTAGGTACAGCACGTATTGCTTTCAGGTATGTTCATGGGGGATTTAGGGACAGCTTGATCTACTTAAGATGCAAAAGATAGTCCAAGATAGACTGAAAATTTGGAACAAAATTGAAGGATGTTGTTACAATCAGATAAACACTCTGTTCCTCTTTCAAAGATAAGCAGATTTTACTGCAGATCTTTCTACTTTTTATCCTCATGTTTTGTACTTCTGATGAACTGTTCTCTCAAGAGAAGGCAACCCCTCCTTGTCCATGTTGCTGTGGGGAGCTGCTCCAGGTCCGGCTGGGGAATGAAGTCTCCTCCTCGAAAGAAGTTACCCATAATCAGTGAAAAGACTTCTCAAAATTGTATGGAGAGCTTTTTAACAAAACAAAACAAAACAAAACAAAACAAAACAAAACAAAACTGGTTATGTTAGTCCCATGATAAGGAATTCAGCCTACTCTTACTTTACTCCACCTGCAGCTCTTCAGCTCTGCTTTTTCAATGGCTGGGAATGGAAACATGAATTTGATGCCATTCCTGGTTCCAGAACTGTAGTCAGTCCAAAATGTAGTAGTTTTAGCTCCTTCTTCAGTCTCCAGCCTTTAAACATTCACTTGTCAGTGAAGTGCCAGTGTTCAGCCCCCGGCCCTCATCTGAAGGCACCTCCTCAGGATATCAGAGGTTTGCAGTCAGATGTTGGGTAAAATCCAGCTTTTCAAGGAGCCTCACAAGCTGTTGGAGCTTTCTGAGCCTACTTTGTCCATGAAAAATTATATTAGATCCATAATAAGGAGTTTATTCCAGGTCTTTTTCTATTTTGTATGCAATATTTTATTTCTGGCTCTACCCTTGCCAAAACCATGGGCTGCTATTTTGTTGTCATTCCTGCTAATGAAGTAAATAGCTTTGCGTTCCAGCTCGTGATAATAACACAGCTATATTTCTAGTTGGCCTTGGCCAAGACAAGCTATTAAAATGAGTTTTGTTTTGTCACGTTTCATTTTCTGAATCACCTTCAGGAGGCGTGGAGCTGGTGGAAAGGCACCAAACAGGCTGAGAGTCAAAGGCAGGAACAACATCTGAGATGAACCTGCTGCGCTGGGCTCTGCTGGGACAAAAGCAATAATGTTGCTTGTTTCCTAATGCCTTGCAAAGACACGTGTAAGAAAAGGCTCATTTTTTTCCTGTGTTTGAAGTACAGCCCCTTTTGTTTTTTTAATCTGCCACTTGTAACTCATGGTGAAATGCCTGTGCAGACTGTCTGCTGGCTTTTGCTGCAAGGAGGTGGGCAGTGGAAAACACAGCACTGGGCTTTGCTGAGTACTTCCCCATTACTGGAGTAATTTTGCTCAGCGCTGTCTGTTCTGATAGGAGAAAAAAAAAGATTATTTCACATGACTTGAACTCTGCAGCCTGATATGATCATTAGAAAGCTCTGACTGTGTTATAAATAACTTTTTATGCTAGCACAGCTTTGTGCAGGCTCCTCTCTGAAGTGCCTACTTTGCAGCCACCATCAGCAGCCTTGCCTAATGTGGATGCATCCATGATGGCAGTCGCTGGTGGGGATGGTGGGCTGAAGAGATTATCTTTGTGTTCACCGTGTGATGCTGCCGCCTTCTGCTTTGCTGGGGATGAGGAAGGCTTGAGCCCTTTCCTCTCCCTACATCCACCACCCCATGCGCTCCTTGACACAGGCTTGTTTCTTTCACTGTGTAGGGTTGCATCCATGCTTGGATCCCATAGGACCGTGGTATGGCTCCAGCGTCACTCATTGCATGGGCACACTTTTTTGAAAGGGACTAGCAAATTTCAGGGCAGACAGGAAAAAAGCCTTCTCTTCAGCAAAATAAGTCTCTAAGCATCTGCCAATTAGGTGCTGCAGCAGCTCATGATGTCAGGTAGTGTTTGAAAGCCAGAGATTTATAATCCAGGGTCACGTAAAGTCTATGGCAAATGAAATCTGTGATGAAAAAAAGCCTGTAATAAAAAGGTTCAACACAGGAAGTGTGATAAACTGTTTGTTTTACTTAGGATAATTACAGTATTTATGTCTAGGTAGCACTGACAGTTCAGGGCTTTGATATACTCTGATGTGATTTAAGGGCAGCAGAAGGGAGCTAGGTTGAGGTCACCATCATCCTCCCAGAAACATCTGCTCTCTGTGCAAAGCTCTGGAGACCATGTGCCACCCCAGCAGATACAATTGACCACAGGTGCCTCCCATCTGAAGCATGGCATCTTCATGGGCTGCTGCTCAGATATGACCCTGTATCATGCTGACTAAATGCTAATGAAGATAATATATTTATAGACAACTCCAAAAGCTTGACAAAGAGCCCAAGGGAATAAGCCAAAAATGGTGTACTGACCCCAGAAGAGACAGGTGGGAAAGGAGAAGGGAAATGAGGCTGCTTCATCTTCCAGGAGCTGCTTTTTGTGCTTCAGTAGATGGTTCAGCAACAGTGGCCACAAGCCCAGGTATAAAAGAGGCCACCATCATCACCCATAGCTCCATTCTGCCAGCACAACCTACAGCACTGGGCTGAGGGAACAGCTGCAAAATGAGCAATGGCTGGGGCTCTTAACATCGATTTTCAGCACAAATGCTGCAGCTGCCTATGTTTTTGAGGATTTACTGTGTCCCTCTCTCATGGATCCCATCCTCCCCCTTGGAGGTCTCCAGCTGTAAGCAGGACAAGCTGTGGTGAGGTGGTGGAGACAGTCGAAACCAAGGACAGAAATGTTGCATGAGCACCATGGTGGCCAAAACAGTAACAGCAATTTTTGAGAGAGATGTTGTATGTAGTATGGGAATGGAATAAGGATGGGCTCCATTTCTCCATCACCAGAAGGAGCATTTCTGGGTGCCAGTCTCAGGTTTTAAATGTGAGTAGCATCTGGACCAAAAAAAAAAAAAAGAGACATTTGTTCGGCTTTATCAATAGCTGGTGACTGTCTGAAAACAGGCTGATGTTCGTGGGTGATGCCAGTGGGGATGGGGACAAGGTCTGGGAAATAGGTAGAAACCTCCTGAAGGAAATGCAGCACAGGCCTTTCTGAGTTTTACCCTCCTGGAAGTGGTGTCTGGTAGACCCATTGGGATTCACATTTACCTCATCCCTCTCAAGAAGGTCCCACATGGATAAAACGAAATCCATCTTAAAATGCCAAAAAAAGGATGGGTATCTCATTCTGCCTCCTACCTGGGAGCAACACCTCTTTGCCATCTCACTGCCCCACAAGAACAATACACAGTGGCACCGAGTGACATCCGAAATATCTGCTTGGGAATACAAGTCTGGGTTGTTCCTCACACCAGCCTGTTTAGGGAATGGTTTGTCTTGTTGGAAGGTTTCTGGAGTAACCAGAGGCTCAGTGACAACCCTCACAGAGCTGTTGCCCTTCTTCATAGGCTTTCATCTCTGAATAGTTTGGAGATCAGTGATTATGACTATTTTAACTGCTCAGCCTCTGCTTAGCTGAGCAGGGAGATATATGCCACTCGCTCTGTGTGGAGCCTCGGTATGTAGGAGCCTTGGTACCTGGAGCCAGCTCTCACCCCAAAACCAAACACGAGTGAAAGGGTTTTGTGACAAGCATAATGACTTACACACCGAAACCGTACAAAACTGAGCGTTTTACAGTGAAGGCTGCAGTTCTGGGATGAATTTTGGCAAACACAGGCCCTTCAAAAAAAACACAATACTGACATTTGGGGGGGCGGGAAGAAGTACAAAAGCATCTAAGTCTATTATTTTAATTAAAAATCATAATGTTTCATGTCTAAAAAGTTAGAATTAATCATTATAATGCGTCTGATATGATCAGGATGAAGAGACTGCTCCAACAGCATGCCACCTCTCTCAGCAGGCGGATGAGAGACTAATGCCGCTTTTGATTTGCTTGTAGATGATGTCTTCTAGGACATGGAAGAGGAAGCGGGATGAAAAGGACACTAAGCAGGCTGCATCTCTAGAGAAGAAAACCTCCTTTAATCCCCTTCCCCAGCACATAAGCATCCATTTGAGACCCAGCACAGGAAGACGAAGAGGTGAGAGTACCAAGGAAAAACAGCACAACCAGAAGAAGAGGACATGTTCTCAGAGGCACTGCCAGTGTGCTGCCACCTAGGATCATCTGCCCGTGCCAGCAGATCAACTGAAAATACCTACCTGATGCTCCACGGACAGAAAATCCTGATGCTCCAGGGTCATACTGCTTTGCAATCCCATCCTGAGTTTTGATACCTACCATGCTGGTACCTCTGGTGCCTTTCCAGAGGCAACTGCAGTGCCCTGCTCCTGGCTTATGTGCTGGAGCAATAAAGCCATGACTCACTTTTCATGCAAGGACCAAGAAATCAGGTGACTGAGCCATGTTCGCAGTCATGTGGAAAGAAATGTCAGGCTGCTGCAGTGGAGCAGGTATATTCAGCAAGGTGGCAGGCAATGGTGTGTCCCCACAACCCGATCTGGCCTTTCCAGAATCAGTTGGTGCTAATTTTCAACAGACTTTTAAACTGCAAACTCAAATGCTGCTTTTTTTTCTTTTGCAGCCAGGACTGTTGCTGGCAATGGCACAGTAGGAAGGCCCAGTGAGCTGCTCCATCACGGGCCTGAGCTTTGGGCAGCACTCCCTTCTGGGTCCAATTGGGAGAGGCTGGAAAACAGCTAAAAAAAAGTGAGACAACAGGCCAATGACCTACTGTTGCAAAGGAGTTCAGTGACAGAGAGACAAAGCAGACCTTCCAGCAACTTGTCGATTGACTTCTGGGATTGGATGCAACTTTAGCCCAGGTGAACCAAAAATCATCCCACCAACCCCCTTCCCAGGCTGCAGAGGGAGGAACACACCGTTGATGCCTCAGGATCTCCATGGGAACTGCATCAGAGAGGTGGGAAGTGGAAGAGGAGAACAGAGTGCAGACTAAAGCGAGCAGCGGGGAACAGGGAGGTGGTGGCAGTAGGGATGAATGGCACGTGGAAGCCCTCCATGTGCCCGAGGCACCCCGTGGTGAGCAATAACAGGCTTGCTGCAAAACCTGCTGCATTGGGGAAGAAAACAAAGCAACATATAGTGCACATGGTGGGGGATGGCATGTTTCCTCACAGCACATTAAAGCCGGCATCAATAACAGCAGAGCAAGCTGGTGGGGAAAATCAAAAGCAGGCAAGAAGAGCTTGCTCTTCCCACAGGTTTTGTGGGGAGGAAAACAGAGGGTGAGCAAGGCAGGGAGACAAGGAATGCTTCTCTGCCCACATCCTCCTCCCCTTCAGCCCCCTGGGGAACCTGCAGTAGGAAAATAGCTTCAGCAGAGTCGCCTCCTCTGGTCTGCTCTCTAGCCGTGGCCTGGGGGTCTGTGGGCAGTGGTGGCTTTCATCTGGGCTGGGGTGAGCAGCGTGGGGTGCCAGTGCCCACTGAGCTCACCCAGAGCCTCATCGTTCACCACTGAGGGGCCCACCCCTTCACTGGGTGGCAAAGCAGCTGCCACAGGGCAGAAGCACAGGAGTTCATGGCAGGCCAGGGGAAGGACTGGCAGTGGGCTGGCCAAGCACTGCTCATAGGCATCAGCTCTGCACCTTGCAATCCCCTCTCTGCTGTCCCATGATGGCACCATGTTCCTGCTGCCCAAGAACAATGTGGGAGCATTCCTGCACTGCTGAAAGGAAGAGCTTGTGCTCTCTGCCAACACCTGCACTGGTAGCCCACACTCGCTGGGATGTCTCCTCACGTGCCTCCTGATGGGAGCGGTGTCCTGGGCAAGCACAGGCAGCAACTTGATCTTGGTCTGCCTCTGTCCATCTCTTCTTCACGTTATCTTCCCGAGCAGTCTTCTCCCCTGCTCCTTTCTAGCTGCAGGAATGACACCCACAGTGGTGTCCATCAGGGAAGTGGTGGTGTTGCCATACTCTGCCCTGATACCTTTGGAGGAGGGAGTTTTCCAGAAACAGTGCAGGTCTCCCTGCCATGGAAGCTCAGTCTTGCCTGCACTGGCTCTCACACCACCAATGCTGTCTGGGTCATCTTCACATCAGCTTTACTGAGCATTCTGTGGCCCCAGACTACTTGGGGATGCCATTAGCTTCTTCACAAGGAGCTAGTGGGAGAGGACTGATGGATGCCGGTGTCTTTGCTTGCCTACACACAGATGCAGATTGCTACTCCTGCCTCCCCTCTTGAAGGTGTATTTTCACCTGTGTGAGTGGGCTTCACCATTGTGCCTGACTGCACAGTAGTGGGAGCAGCTCCCAGGGCTCCCCCATGAGGGGTATGGGCACGAGGCAGCACAGAGCAGTTACAAAGCTTCCTCATCCCAATCCAAACATCTGCATCTCCGCAGATATTCCTTCCCCATCCAACTGAGGCGGGGGACACAACTGTGAAGTTCACTCCACGGTGTGTTGCTACAAGCCTGGCAAACTGGTTGAGGCTTCAGCCATTCCTCTCAGACAACAGATACTTTTCAACCAGCAGACTCCTGATGGCCTGCTGTTATTTTAACAGGCCTGTAAGGTGATTTTGAGGGGGAAACTCGACACCCTGAGTTTCCGCCTCAAACTGCTGCTCAGTTTGGTTGCTGTCCGTCCCCTCCTACTTCTGCACAGCCCAACATGCCATCTCGGCACCACATCATCCCAATTCTGGTACTTCAATGCAAGAGCGGCAAGGCATTTGGTGCACGAGATACAGCCGATGCCACCCAGCACCTGGAGCTCATTGCCTCCCTTCCAAAAGGAAGAGAAGGAAGCTGCTGTCTGGTCATTTTGGCCTGCTCTCCGCTAGGGCCTGCTCAGCAATGCAGCTCGCCTCGGCTGACAAACTTGTGGAAAGCATCAGAAATGTCAGAATTGCCTTCTGGTCTGCAGCAGGTCTACCAATGATTTGTTTTCCTCTAAGCCAGGCAGCTGCAGGATACACTACTCTGCAGTTTTAACCGTCACGTCCTCCTGACTGTATTTTTGGATCCACAGCTCAGATGCATCCTCCACTTATAGGATGAGCAAACAGCACTGACATGGTCATTGCTTCTCCCCTACACACCACCTTCCCCCTGGAATGCTTAGAAATGCATCCAACTCCTCCTTCCACTCCAAAAAGCTGCCTGTGTTTTGCAAGAAGGGGAAGCTATAGTCGAAAATGATTGTTGCTTCAGGAAAACAGAAAAAGGCGGTGGGGAGGAACAGGCTTTCCCCCTCCCACCACATCCAGTGGAGATGGAGGCCAAACCATAAAAGCCAGGACTGAGTGATGTCAGCCTGAGCGAGCAACCATGCCCCAGGAAAAATGGGGCTCTGTGCCTTTGGATAAAATACATCCTTCGTACCTTCACTTGACTCTGCCTGCGCTGTGGAGATTCTCTTCAGTCACTTGCTGAAGCTTTTCTTTCTCCCCCTCAGACACAACCCTTAACCCGTGCTACAGAAGCAGGGCTGCCAGCAGCCCTGTGCTGGAGCCGCTGTGGGTCGTCACAGAGCTCGGGCCCTTTGCAGTAGGGGAACAGCAGGAGAGCTGTTTCAATGGGCAGCAGCTGAAAAAGGATTTTCTTTCCCAGGTCTGTAAGCATTTGCTGCTTTACAGTCCATATTTTCCCATCTGAAATAAAATCTGAAATCAAATTTAAGTTACAGCTTTACACACTGCACCAGAAGAGAGGTTCAAAGAGTGTGGGGGTAGAGCACCTGTAGCCTGCCATTTGGAGGGATCCATTAAAAAAAAAAAACACAAAAGCAATAAAAAATACAAAAAGAAACTCTCTTCATTGAGGCACAGCCTCAAGCAAATGCACACAAAGCCATGAAGGAGAGGGAAATGCCTACACTGATCTGTCTGTCCCCATCCAAACACATATGCTCAGGGCAATATGCACAGACTGAAGGGAGAATTGGAATGATGTAGCTGGACCCAAAACAAAGTTCTCAAGGAAATAATTTTCCCCATCAGTGAGCATCTGGATTCCAGGTTCTGAAAAGTCAAACACTGTACACAAAATGGACTATCATAAACAGGGACATCTGACATTTTACTCAGCTGGACAGGACATTCAAATGCGAGTTCAAATCCCAGAGAATGGCATTTAACCTGGATACCCCGCTGCCTGGATGAATGCTTTTACCACTGTTGAGAAGATCAGCTTTCCCTCACCCGTCCTTGTGTCCTGTTCCCACCCATTCCTGCCCCCATCACCAAAACCACCTTGCAAATTCCAGATGCGATTTCTACCAGCTAAACCTGGTCAATAAACTGTCCAGATATAAACTCTCTGGATTCTAGTTGTTCCTTTTTTCTTCTTCAGGGCTGAAAACAGCAAACCGTATCACTTCAGAGCACTGACACCAGCTGATAAAATAATCCTGACATTTGCTTACTGCAGATTAAAGTAAGCCCCAGCAATTACTCAAAAACCTTCAAGTTTTGGTTCTGTCAATGACCATCTTTATTCCCTATCGCTATAGCACACTAATGTTTAAAACCAGCTATCAAATTTCCCATCTGCATTAACTAGCAAAAAAGTGTTGACCCAAAGGTGGCATCACGAAAAACCAATGAAAGAAATATACTGTATCTGTCACTGCTGAGATGAAGGGACGCAGCCTCTTGTAGCAGGAATTTCTTTGACCTTATTTGAGTTCCCGGCATCTGCTGAGGCTGTCAACATAGGGGCTAAAATTTGGTGCAGTGAGGAGGATAACCAGCCATTTGGCACAGGAGATACCGAACAAAACATTATGTAGTTTTCAGAATGGCGATTTTTGGCCAGTAAGAACTAGAGCTTGGCTTGAACTGGGAAAATACCAGTAGAAACCCAACCAAGAATTAGTTTGTTCATACACTGATTATTTTTAGCTTTCCAGCCAATCTAGCACGTGAATCTCCTGAGTTTACTTTCACCTGACACATGAAAGTACTTTATGAGCAATGATAAAAACTTAACATTCAGGTAATGTCCCCCAAACTAAACAGATGGAACGGGGAACAGTTAGTGAAATACCCCTCTGCAGGGGAGCTGGTATAGTCAAATGCAAGAGCAGAAGCAAGAGAGGGTCGTTTCTAGTAATGACACAACCCCTAATTGTATAGATCATCATTTCAACTCAGCTGCAATAAAGCATGTCCACATGAAGTGTTATTTGCATAAATTACACTTAGCCAGGGCAAGTCCTGCACCCATTGCACTACACAACAGAGCTTAGCACCGACCTCAGTGAGCCAGAGGTGTGGTTCCCAAGTGCGTGGGAGTAAGACCAAACCCACAGTCAAAACCCAGCCATAACAAGAAGAGCTTCCCAGCTTAAGGGTTGCCTAGGTTAAGTCCCCAGTCTCCAGCTAATTCTCCTCCCTCATTCACTGACTTCCCACTCCTGAACACAAGACAAAAAACTTCAAAAGGAAGCTACAGCAAGGTTTTATTCAATGGTACACAATAGGGAGAAGTTAAGATTAAAGAAGGCTCGTATACATTACTGATTTTTCAAGTTATTAAAACAAAACCACAGTGGCACAAACAGGCTGCTGACATAACAAGAAGCGTGGTCTCCATCTGTCTAGTGTCCATACCTGCAAATATACAATATGTTAATGCTTTTTAAAAGAATATGTTTCATACTAGTTCTGATTTGGGCAGATTTATTATTCTCATTCTACCATGATGTAATTAACACGTAAACCAGGTGAAGGTGAATTGCTGTGGTATGGAAACCTTAGGAAGTTCTCCACATTTCACTTCCTCCAAAAGTCTATCCAGATACTAGTTAAAAGAGAGACTGAGCAATCCACAATATCATATGCAAGAGATCCTCAGTATCATCATCTTTCACCTGGAACCCCACTTCAAATATACCCTGGGTGAAAACAAGGCCAAAGCCTGTCCTAGGCCCACGCATGTTACTGAGCACCCACAAGAAGATACTCATTCACGTCTCCATTTCTCATCACGCTGCCCATACAATATTGAGTCACTAGCCAAGCAACACGGGCTCAGTTTTCATTAAGTGTTCATTAAAACATCTTAATATCAAAACTATGGTGCTCAAGTTGTCCTGACGATGATGATGTGCACAACTGATTGTGAACCAGATCCCAGAGACAATCCTGAAGAGTTATAGTATCTGTTTTGCTTTGTTTTAATCTGGTCTCTGGTTAAAAGAAAACAACAACATTAATTCTAAATGCGGTGGGGAGAGGGAAAACCCACAGCTAAGAAAAGATTAATGGATAAATGGTGCAGCAAAAAGCAAGTGACAGGCAAACTTCCTAACTACTCTCAATGTACAATTACCCCTCAAAACCCCATCCATGGACCTCCTATTAGTATTCTAACAACAGACCTTTGAAAAACACAAAACAAAGAATATAGAAATTATTAATAAATGGGCCAATGCTGTAGCATTAGCTACATGGATATTTGATTTCCAGATGCTAGGAAATGAGCTGTATTAATCTCCAAGCCTATGAGAATTATAAAACAAATCACCAAGATACAGGGGGACCTAATGAGACATCTGGCACATCAGCAGAAATGCTTTGGAACACAAGTGGCTAAATTCAGGTCATTTTCTAAACCCAAATTGCTCATGTCCCAGTATAGTATTCACCTGAGGCTCCACTTTCAGTGAATTCCATTTCTCTTCTGCCCTCCATTCTTCCAAGAGAATGTCAATAGGAATCGATACTTTTTAGCAACTCCCACTTACCCTACAGCTCTTCAGGCTTCCTTCAGAGCTCATTTAACACCAGGTGACTAAGGAAAGGTCCCTATACAGCAAGGCGGAGAAGAAACCTTTCCCAACAGCAACTATGCCGTCAGACCCACAAATGAGAGAGAGAACCCACATATCTGACATTGATCGTTTCTATTGACAGAAGGACAACTGGATCTTTCATCTTGAAATCTGTGCAGGATACCTACTTTTGGAACTCCCATTCCCTGTTGTCCAGTGGACATACTTGGCGAGTTTTGAGCCAGCGGGAGATGCAGTGGAAGTGGAAAGCATGCTGGAAGAGAAAGTTCAGATCACATCATTTCAGAACACACGAATATATCTCAATGTGAAAACTACCACTGAAAGCATCATGGTGAGAAAAGAGTAGCAAGTGTTTGCAGACAAAGGTGGGGAGGACTTCTCAGCCAGCTCACTGGTAAACACCAAGGAACTGATCCACATTTTCAGACAGGAAGGGAACATCAGTAAAACGGCAGCAGAGAGCCTGTTCCACAGTGCATGCAGTGCCAAGCAACTGACTTCTGGTGAAGGAGAGAACACAGAGTTTAGCAGCTGCTAAAACTGGCAGAGGAGATGCTGATAAGAAGTATAATCAGAAAGACAAGAAAGAGGATTTCACAGCGAGTAGCATTGATGATATGTATGTATGCATGCTGAACCAGTATGTATGCATTTCTGCCAGTCTTCTGGACAAACCAAACCCTGAATAAAAAGGAACTGGCAAAATTAGAAAGGAAAAAAAAAAAATCTCTATTATGTGTTTAATAAGGACAGCCTTTTCCATACCCCATACAGCTACTTAAAAACAAGGTTCCACTTGTGGTAACTCTCGCACACAAAACCATAATTTTGACACTAGAATATTCTGACATGGTTAAAAAACTTACTCTTGTCTTCTATAAACAGAATTGCAACATTTATAATCCCGTTCCAGCATTATCACGCTGTAACTTGATCTCACAGCATAGTGAGGATGGGACTGAGGAACAGGTAGTTACTCCATTATGGAAAATTTTATCTTCCAACTTCAGGCCCGGGCTAGCTAAGAGGTATGCAAGTTTGAGTTCTCATGCTAGTGAGGCCATGTATGAAGACGTGCAGATGGCAACAAACTGAAGGGTGAGAGATTATACACTAGAACCAATTTGATTGTCCTCCAAAAGGGGAAGCGAATCACCTAGTTACCCCATATTAACTTCTTGAATCAGCCTGTACAAAGACAAATCAAGCAGGCTGACATCCAAGTAATCCTACTACCAGGAAAGAAAAGAAAAAAAAAAAGCTTAGCTACTAGGCAGAACCTTGATCAGGAAGATGCTGCCCAAAAATAAATATCTATCGTGCTTCGAAAAAATATGGGTAAAGGCCTATCTTCCCCCCTTCTCTTCTGTATCTTCCCTGTCACACCTCTCCAACTTTCACTCTTTCTTATTTTTCTTCAAAATTCTTTTTTCTGGTGGGTTATCTGAAACATTTTCTAGAATTTGTTTTGTTAGTCATGAAAAAAAGGAGATAGCATCATCACACATGAGCTCAGCAATAAAAGAGTTTTTCTTACATTGCAGACGCCCCATGCAACTGTGCACTCTTCAGAGGTAGCTGATGCTTGGTTTGCTTGACATTCTATGCCTGTGAAAACAAAGATTGAACACATATATGCAGGAGTAGAAGACATACATGCAACACCAACTGGTAGATTTCTTCATAATAGCAAGGGCTGGGGAGAGAACAGCTCTTTGTTTTGTTGCATTTATTACATAAGGAAGTGTCAAGAGCTGGTGGTTTAATGTGTACTGTTTTCCCAGAATTATCAGATAAAAATACACTTCATCCAGCTCCCCTCCTTTCTCTACATTTTTAGTATTCCAAGTTCTCAGAAGGCAAGAGCACACAGCTCATCTACCAGTAACACATCTGCTTCCCAAATTTTAAGGGTAAATATTTTTAATTTGTTCTCCTGTGTTTTAATAAATGTTTTTTATGATCATTTGCAGTAGCAGAGCTGTGAAAGAAAGTTTACCTAAATTTCTTACACAGGTTTCTCTAAATATAAATTCACTGTCTTTTCAGACATTTTGAACTATCAGTTATATTTAAATTAATTTGCTCGTGTAATGCTGGAGTTTGCTGGTCTGCCTTCTATAGTCTTGTGACAGGTAAGCACAGCCACAGAAAACGCAATAGAGAAGACAGTTTAAAATTTATTTTTTTAACTTTTTACACCTTAGAGCTGAGTACCTAGGATGATCCCAAAGATAGATAAATACTATTTATGGGTTTGGGTTATGTTCCACTTTTTGTGTTAGATGACATGGACAAAGGAGACGAGAGAGAGAAAAGAAGGGAGAACAGCACTGAGAAAATAAACCCAGCAACCTGGTTGTCTGTTCTAGTGCCTGAAAAAAAATAAGTTCTGCTCCAGCTCAAGAAGAAACTTCAGGAGAAAAAAAAAAAAAAAAATTATATTTTCAACTTCTCCACAGCCAGCAGCACAAACGTATGAGACCAACCTTCTACTTCCTGCAGAAGGATGCTTTCTTTAAAAGTCACACCCAAGTGGTTTAAAAAGACATGCTGATAGAAGATCAGCTTAGAACACGATACAAGGGCTTGTTGCTTGCTTGTTTTGCAGATCTTTTTTTCCTGGCAATGAAAAAGTCTGAACGAGCTCCAATTCTCTGTTCACTTTTAATGTGCCCAAATATGCTCAGAGGAAAAGGAATTTGATTCACCAATTAAAGATTCAAAAACTTTCAAACCCCACAGGTTTGGCTGAAAAATATTATTTTTATTTGCTCTGTCCTATTCATCCCTCACTCCATTTTTCACTCTCAGGTGAGGAGATGAACAAAATAAAAGGCCCATTTTTTCTGAGATGTGAGAGATCAGTTAACGTTGGTCACGAAGAGCTACTCAAAACAAGACTAAGGTCTAAAGAAACTCAGTAGCAACAACTGTTACACAAAATTTGAATGGATGTGTTATGGTTTACATCAAGATATGATATACCACAGCAGGAAGTCCAAAGCTCAAACCCTGGCCTGCCTACAGAGAAGAACAAAATCCAGTGCACTTGAAACATCTGATGTCTTAATTCCTTAAGCCCTCAACATATACAGCACTAAAAATCTGATTAAGAAAATGGAAGATGCTCAAGAACCTTCAAGAGCTTCAGTTACTTTGGACATTTGCTTAAAATTTGACACCCAAGATTGCTGCAACAATTTTACTGTTATGGCAGTACAGACCCATGATCTTGCTGAGTACCACGGGGCATACTGTATTAACTTTTATATCTTTGGCATGAGTCTGTACGGTAACAGAAAATGGTGACAAGATGAGTAGTAGGAAATGGAGAGGAAATTCATTTGAAGGAAGAGAAGTCAACTGGTAAGCAAACTTTAACTCAGGAAATCTGTGTCTGCTGAAAGCAAGGAAAATATTCCAGCACACAGTATACTCGTTTCTTCTCCTCTTTCCCTGCTGGAAACAGGATATTGGGCATATTATATCTGACATCCATCTAGCCCATTTTAATTTCATTTTGTCTTTTTTGTGTTCCACACCCCCCCCCCCTCCAAGCAGCCCTAACCTGTGAGCTGTATGCTTTGGAACACAATACAGGTTTTTTTTTCCCTGCTTCAAAGGACTCTTTTGACTGGGAGTGAGAGGGAAGAAAGGTGGTTTAAGTAAGAAAGAAAAGCAGCACTGAAATTCATTTTAGTGTTACTCAAACATTTGCTGAAGAGTAAGCACAGTCTAAAACACAACAGTCGCAAAAGCTTAAGAGGACAGATGAACTTGTGCAGAAATAGCTGAGGAGGAGTTCTCTGGTGGTGATGTAAGGCCCTTCCACCAACACACCCAGATTTAACTCCCTCATCAAACAGGCTGGAGACTACTGCTGGCACTACTACCTTTGACAGCCAAAAATGGGTCTCCTAAAAGCTGAAGCACTTTTTAGTCTCCTACCTGCCTCATTTCAAAAAAGAACAATATACCAACAAAGAAATTAAATTAACATTCTCCGTCAGAGAGCGAAAGCTGATGATCCTGGCTCTTGAAAGAAAGAGAAGCTATTTACCGGCTGCTGACCCAAAAGAAGCTATAAGAGTCAGACTGTAACAGGTACTGGCAGATACTGAATGGCTCTTCTTTTGCCTTGCTTTTGACCGAGTATCTGTAGGTGAGGGCAGAAAGATTCAGCTAAAACCTGAAATACCTGTAAATAATTGTGAAAGATGCAATGGAAGCGTTTCAACTCAGGCAGTTACAGAAATGCATATTACATAAAGGTAACTTCTGAATCTTGGCATCTATTAAGAACTATCCCTCTTCCCATACGTTTTCTATTGCAGAAATTTTCTGTGTATTTACGTAAGAAGAAAAGGAGCCCAAGATTTAAGTGGCCCTAATGGCAGGTAACAGAAATAAAGTATGTCTCTCTTGTTCGCAGCTACAGTAACACCCCAGTGCACTGGTAAATTTGAAGATAGGAGCTCTTCAAAGCAGCTTCCACTTGAGCAAGGGTAACCACTGTATGGATTCCCCCTTCTCTTCACATGTTGCCTTCTAAATTTGTCATAAAGGGATCAAGTTATTGGGAAGAAGAGCTTGGCTAACACACCACATCACATACTCAGAAAACAGAGACAGAAAAAACACATAACCAGGCTAATAAACTTGAAGTACACTTGTTACTTGTCCTATGAGGAATGACTGTCCTTTGTGGAGCAGCTAAGGACTTTCAGCTTGTCTAGTTTGGAGAAAAGGAGTCTGAGGGGTGACCTCATTGCTCTCTAAAGCTTCCTGAGGAGGGGAAGTGGAGAAGGAGGTGCTCATCTCTTCTCCCTGGTATCCAGTGACAGGACGTGTGGGAATGGTTCAAAGCCGCACGAGGGGAGGTTTAGACTGGACATTAGGAAGCATTTCTTTACCAAGAGGGTGCTCAAACACTGCAATAGGCTTCCTATAGAGGTAGTTGATGCCCCAAGCCTGTCAGTGTTTAAGAGGCATTTGGACAATGCCCTTAATAACATGCTTTAGCTTTTGGTCAGCTCTGAAGTGGTCAGGCAGTGGGACTAGATGATCACTGTAGGTCCCTTCCAGCTGAAATATTCTATTCTATACCCCCGAAATGTAGAATGAGCTCTCCAATTTAGTTTTTCAAACTTCAGAGGAATTTCAGAATTTTCCCCTTGCAGTTCTCTCCAGGAATTATTGGCAGATTTTACTGAATAATTACCCTAACTTTCCCCATCATATCATCATATGACATCTTCTACCTATAACCCCCCTGTATGACACTCAGTGCTTCCTGTTAGTATCACATTCTCAAAATATACGTACACAGCTATCATCTTCCACTCCTACTTAGGACTTAGCAAACTATATATACTTGATTCTGTTCTTTTATTCTTCTCATAAATCCGAAACCATTCAACAATCATAACATTTCTCTTTGGATTCTATCTCATCGATCTTTGTGAAACTGGAATATCAAACGAGGTACTTTGCATCTTACTAACAAAGAAAGGGGATGGTATTTTGATGGCACATTTTACACAGCTCAAAATTATACTGTTTACTTTACTAAGATACTACATTCCATGTTTCAGACCAGAAGGTAATCCACTGTAATAAACACAGTGTTTAGTTAATACTCCCCAATTTACCATGTTGCAATGACAGGACCAGAGAGCAAGCCTTTGAAGAAATCAAAATAGGACCTGGGTCTTTCTAGAGAAGAAAGAAAACAAAACACTGCAAATTTACTCATTCCTTCTGTACACTGAATATAAACCATACTGGGAGGGTGGGGGAATCCTTTGACCATATTATTACTAAGTCATAATGTACACACATGAGAACTGCATGACACCTTAAGATTGTTATATCCTAGCTTTTGGATGCCTGACTTTATGATGTTAACAGTCTTCCATTAGCATGACTGGCATTACTTATCACTCTTTTAATGTTTTCCCTTTCAAGGTTTCTCTTCATCCCTAGGAGAGGGAGACATCTGTATTCTCCATTTTATCAAACTGAATCTTGTGTTGTTCTTCCCTGCACATTCTATTCATTTTTCCTCAGTTTCCCATCACTTCACATCCTATGTTTGAAAATCTACTTAAAGTGTTGTCTAACAACATTAGTGCTCTGTAACAAGGAAGTAAGTAAATCCAGAGTCAACACTGATCTGGGAACACCCATTTAGATACCCCTTCTACTCTGTGTACTGTCAATTTTAGTCTGTCATTTGCAGTCCAGGCTTTTTAAAACATTGCTCACTCAAACTAATAACGTGTTATGCTTGAGTAACTCAAAAAATAAAAAAGTTACCTATGCCCTCTTCCTTCACTGTTTTTCCTAATCCACTTATACACTCTCAAACACCCCCACCCACCCCCCACCCCCTTTTTGTTAGGATTTTTTTTTCCTTAAAAAGAACTGACATACAAAATTCACTACTGGAAAATAACATCTGTCCCTTCTTCTTCCAGATCCTCCACATCTCTTCTTCATCCTTACATGTCCTATTTGTCATTTATAAAAAATAGCAAATATATGAGACTGTATTTGGTCTCTTATGGGAGGCACTATTAATTTTTGCGGCAGATTAATAGAATGAAACACACCAGCATCCATTATCTTACCACATATCCCACTTACCATGAATAATTACCTTGAATTACAGGATTTTATCTATTTATTCTATACATTTGTAAATTATGTAAATGTAACTTATGTTCTAACAAATCTTTAGAATTCCATTTGCCTG
This sequence comes from Phalacrocorax aristotelis, assembly GCF_949628215.1. Lineage (NCBI taxonomy): Eukaryota > Metazoa > Chordata > Aves > Suliformes > Phalacrocoracidae > Phalacrocorax > Phalacrocorax aristotelis. Next base: position 162,950,903 of record NC_134276.1, on the reverse strand, counting down.
TCAGCAACATGCTTTCCTCTCTAATATATCATAAATCTGAGACACTAAGTAGTAGCCCAGTGTCCACCTCAACTACCTTTCAAGATGGTACAGGTTAGAGGTACTTAAAAAGGAAATCTTTACATCAAAGGACCTCAGCATATTTCATAGTCCCTATTCTCACTTGCTTGTCTTTAGTGTTATCACTCCATTTCTAATAACCACGAATAAACTGAGGCATGGATAGGGAGTAGCTGGCTCAAAATACAAACAAATCTGTCCCAAAGCAAAGAATTAAGCTTGTTTAACTCATTTCTAGCTCTGTGTGATACAGTGTTTTCTCTATATTAAAAAAAAAACAACAAACCAAACCAAAGCAAACTTCTGAAAGTAGTTTTGTACTTATTTAAACATGATGTAAATTCAGGTGCATCTCTCACTAGTTGTTACTACAAACTCAAGGTCTCATTTTTCTGAAGTGTTTTATTTTCATATAGGCTTACTGACTGTCAGTTACCATTACCAGTAGTTCCAAGGGCTACTGTATAAAAACAAAGTGCAACAAAACTATCACAATGGGATCATGACAGGCCATTTACAGACACTGTAGCTGTACCTGCTCTTGTTTTGGGGGGGGTTTCCACATTTTAGTAGTACTGGCAAATTTCTGTCTGTGGTATTGTAAAAGGTCTTCTGTCCTTCATGACTCAAACAAGATGGACAGTTATGGTGCCAACAATATCTTGTCAGTTTGGGGCAGGGGGAAGACGGTATTGTACTCATTACCAATCATTTATGGGACTCAAACCAGTGACTTCATGTATACCTATTTCACAACAGAAATTTGTACACTTAATTCCATTATTTTCCTACAGAGCAAGGACATTTGTTAACTGAACCATCTAGATTATACAGCAAAAACTCAAACCAATACTAGCAATATTTTGGTTTTTATTTCAGTGTTTGACTATTCTCCTTTGTAAACAAACAATTAACTCTCTAGGTGGCTATAAAATTCCCCATACTATAACGTTAACTAACTTATGCAAGGTAGTTTTTGTAGGTGAGGAATCAAATGAAGTCAGTGGTCCAAGCCTTTCCGGGCCAGACACAGAAAGTGTTCCAACTTTTCACCCTAGTGAGTGTCATCAAAAAGTTGATACCTATAGCAACATCCCCAACTGTAAAATCTAATACTTCTCTCTGTGAGCAATACCTGTCAACCCTGAATAATTTCAGTTCCTCCTGCATCTTTATTATTACTCCTTCTCTTCTTTGTTGCACCCCAAATACACTCCGCAACATCATCTTGTCTGTAGATGTGTTACCAAGTGATTCTACTCTTTATAAGAAAAAGGTGAGGGAAAAGCAGTATAGTGACAGAGGTCACAAAAATAGATTATAGGACTTCAGCATTACATAAAACAGAGCTTAGTATTTGCACTGCAAAGACTTAGTTCCTAACTGGAAGCTGCATTTGCTGAGTTATACCCTCAGCTGTGCATCATGTACAAGTCAAAACCATCAACTGTCTTCCCCACCATTTACTTACATAGATCCATAATATGGTTTCTGCAAATGGCACAGTTATCAACCACAATGTCCCATGCCCACAGAGCTACTGCATTCCACTAGAGAGAGGGGGAAAAAAAAGAAAAAGAGAAACATAGTTTTGATTTAATTTACAGCACATAGAAACCCTTGTTATTCCTCAAGATCCCATGTGTTTTTTTTAAATGGAAGGGTTGGGATAGCTAAAAAAAAAAAATCTTATAAATCCAGAGTAATTCTTTATCAGAAGCTTACTAGAAAGCAGTGGTACATTCCTCTCACATACCTCCCAGACCCAGTGTCTCCTTCCAACTTCAGAAATAACAAGGTAACTCCCATAGTCCCCTTTTTTGTGAAACAAATGCAAACATCTGCGTTTCTATTCAAGATCCAGAGGCAAGGATGCAGCTTATCCCACATCCTCAATTCTGATGGAAAGGACAGTGCCTTGCAGAAAGGCCAATCCAGTTGCCGTTTTGTAAAGAGCAATTTCCACATTATTCACAGCAGTTCTAGAAATCACCCCCTCAGAGCAGTTGGGGCCAAGAATTAAAATATTCTCTAATGCTACCCTTTGCTAACTCCTGAACAATCTTCTCTGCAAAAAGGTTACTGAGCAATGACCTATCAGCAAGGCTGAACATAAAAATTTGAACATCCTACCAAATTAACCTTTCAAAGACTTTGTTTATTTATAAAAGAAGAACAAAATAATTAATATTTCTGTCCCATGTTACTTCAGGGGAAGGGTTAACTACAAATTCCATGACGATTTTAGAAAACTGATTCAGAATGAGGACTTTAAGACAAGCTATACAGAAAAGCATAGCACCTTTTTCTTCCTCCCTACAAAAAAACCATAATCAGGTCTTTTGTAAATTAATTAAATAGGTGGGCTTGCCTTCAATATTCAAAGCAATCCAATAGCATATTGGTAACCGGGATAATCTTAATTTCCTACTTAAGTAATCTAGATATTTTGTTTCCTTCCATTTTTTTCAGTATATGATTGTATTGCCTGTACTACAGTAATTCTCTATTCTATCTACATCTTAATGTCTTCATTGCTTCCCCCTCAGTTTAGGATTCTGAAGAAGGAATGCAGATTGCCAAGTATCAACAGGCAGTATCAATTTTGATAAGCACTTCAATTTTTCATTAATACTGATGTAAAAAGTCATGACAATACTACTAGATCTTTCAGAAATGGGGCAGTAGTGATTTCATTTTTTTCTCCCTATCTTCTACCTTCAAGCCTAGCCAGTCGTCTGGCTGAGGTACTCATCTCTCAGGGACTTAATTCACACTTCAAGGCAGCTAGGATAAAAGTTCCCAGTGCCCTTATCTCTCCCATACTCTGAGATACTTAATCCCTTGTCTCAACACAAGCTACTCTTGTGACCCACAGACCTGTACTGAGCCACACATGCGACAATTGTACCTTGGTACCTTGTTCAGGAGGAGGAATGCCACTGACACATAAAAGGTGCTGCCTCCTGCTCCTCTCACATGCTATTATATCCGTCCCTATTTCCAAAGAACAAGCAATCATGTCACCCAAACACCTCCTTCTGCATAGACCTGCAGCCCTATACAGAGATACAGGTTTCCATCATCACTGATGACAGTTGTATTTCAAATAAGCTACACCTGGAAACCACACTTCGAGCAGGAATAACTGTTTGGAAATGCTTGTTGATATCCAGCCCAGAGATCATTTTTCCTCAAATTCTACCTTGATGCGAGCCCACACAGCCTCTCTACTTCCTCTTGTGCAACAGATTTGGATTATTACCAGGATACAGCTGACCAACTGGTGGTGCTGGACAGTACTATGGCTGTTTTGGGGATGCAAATAAAACCAGGGTGATAGGAGAGTATTCGCTGACTACACACGCGTTCTTATGCCTTGATTTAAAGGAGAAGAAAGAAAAAAAAACCGGCCACGCAAATTTGTGCGGAACGTGTTACGGAGGACACGGGGCAGCTCGGGTGACAGGGCCAGAGCGGCCGGGGCTGAAGCAGAGGCAGTCCTCCACGCCTACTCCCCGCTCTGAGCTGCCCCGAGGCTCGGCGTAAGGCAGCCCAGTCGGGGAGGGGAGGGGAGGGGAGAGCGCAGCCGAGGCCCGGCGGGTCGGCAACGCGAGCGGCGAAGCCCCCTGACAGGGGCAGCCCTTCTCAGGCCTCCCTCCTCCCGCCCGCGCGGCCCATACCAGCCACGCCCGCTGATTGGTCAGCCCCCACTCCACGTGCAGCGGCCCGCCTCAGCCATTGGCCCGGACGCACGCCAAGATTCCCTGCAGTCCCGCCCCGTCCATCCCCTCTCGCAGCACCGGTACGGAACCGGCCGCCCGGCTGCGTGAGGGGAACGGCAAGTCGCCCTGTCCTCCCCCCCCGCCTCGCCCCGCCCCGCCCCGCTCGCCACCGGCAGGCTGGCCCCGCCCCCCGTCCCTCTGAGAGCAGGAGGAGCGCGCCGGTAGGCCTCACTTTCTTCACTTCGAAGCGCTTCTTGCCGGCGCCGCTGTTAGTGCCGCTGGGGGTGTCCACATCCATCGCGGCCGCCATTTTGCATACGTGAATCGTCCCTCCCGCTCCGCGCGCATGCGTGGCAGGGAAGAGCAGGGTGAACCCGACGGGTGGGCGGGGCTCCCTGCGGGCCCACCCCCTCGCTCGCCCTGCCTCCGCCACCAACAGGTGCGGGGAGGGCAGAGAGCGCCTCGCCGGGGGGAGAGTAAGGGTGCGGTCACGTGAGGAGGGCTCTTAAAGGCGCCGGTCCGGGCGGGGCTGCGCGCCCCCGCCGCCGTTACCTCATCCCCCCTTCCCCCCCCCCACCCGATTGCACAACCCCGGGGAGGGGGCGCGCGCAAGAGCGGAGCCAGTGGGGGAGGTGCGCTTAAAGGGGTACGCACCCAGTGCGGTCGGGGGAGAGCCGGGTTGCCGGTGTCCGGCCTCACCTCGCCGCGAGGGGCGAGAGGCGAGCGGTGCCCGGTGCCCGGGAGGCGGCGCTGGGGCGGGGCCCGGGCGGGGCGGGTGACGGGAAACAGGCGGCTCCGCAGCCCTTACCGCGGCGGGGGCTCCCCCGGTTGGGTTCCGTGACCCGCAGGCGGGGCCGATCCCGCGAAATGGGCGCGCAGACCCCGCGAGCTGCTTTGCGCGCTCGAGCTCCGAGTCTTGTTCAGCCCTTCCCTAAAACCGCTTAGGACTTGTCCCTCTGCCCTACTGTGAAGGGCTTCTGCCCTTCGTAAACTTTTTTTTTCTCGTTTTCTTGCGTCCCAGTTGATCTCCAGCAAGTGCAGAATGAAGGAGGGTCGTCGGTGTTGCTACCGTCGCCCTTTTGTTCACTATCAGTCCAGTTTTTCCCAAATGCAGTGTCAGAATCACCAGAGAAAGAGATTGCGTGGTCCAGACTCCTCGGTTTAGCACGCAAATTAGGCTAACAGTAATTTTGATCAACATGGATTTTACTTGTGGTGCTAGAGCTGCCCAAACCCTACCTATTCTGTTGCAAAGAAAGACAACAGGCCTGAGAGCTAGTACTGGGAGCTCCTCTCTCCTCAGTACAGCTCAAAGTACTTTTCTGAGACAGACAGTAGTAGTATTTCCCAAAATGTGGAAACTGAGGGGAAGATACTCCCCAGCAGGTTTTGAAAGGTCACCCAGCTTTGCAGGTCCTTGTAGACGTGCTGTCTTCTTAGAGAATCAACCCTTTCAAATCGGGTTTTACACCATGTTGCTGCATAGATGCAGGAAGGAGGAGGTGGTAGAATCATAGAAAAGGCATTCCCTTGCATATATACAGGCAAGCAATATCTGTACTGTACCTATCTTAAGCATTGTGCCAAATGGCACCGTTCCAGTCTGGCTCCATCATATCCATCTTGCTGTATGCATATAGCTTTTTACCTGTGATCCGGTGCCTGCTGGGATGGGATGTCTGGCAGTCTCCACAGAAACTTTAGCGTGAAGTAGGGGCCTGCGGTAAGGACAAGATGATGTTGTCATTGGATGTGTTGGAATAATTTTCAATGGGATTCATATTTGAAAGACGTGTAGCACTTGTGCCTTGAGTTAAGCACATACCTAAACATTTGCAGGGTCAGGTTGAGCCTGAAAGTTGCACACACAGAGGAAAGGTAAGTTTGAAGAAGAAAAGCACCTTCTTTCATTTATATACCCTTTTATTGCCTCTAGTTACCTACATGGAAAGTTTCCATTTCAGTTAATTGCCCCTTTCCCCAGGTGCTGCTCAGTTATGGTGTGTCTCTAATTGCTAACAATAAAATGAAGCTGCACAGATTTAGATTTTTGTCCTACTGCTCCATATTCAGGACTGTAGTGTGAAGGCCATTGCAAAGGAGTGTTTTGAAAATGAGAGGTGAGTGCTTGAGAAAATTGATTTTTCTCTTTCAAGAAAATAGCTTTCTTCAAAGGAGAATTTGCAAGATTTTCTTCCTAATAGAAATATGAATTTTAACCCTAAATCTGTATGGTAATGTCCCCAGTAGGATATTACTCAGTAGGAATCCAGGACATTCAAGAAACAGGTACAGTAGGGCATATGCATACCAGAGAAATGTTAACATTCATTTTCACTTTAAATGACTAGTGCATTATAAAATTACAGTCTTCCCACCTCAGCTGATGTCACCACGGAGAGATGGTTGCCAATGGGTAAAAGCCATGCAGCCAGCCATCATATGGTCTGGATTTATCTTTCTGTATCTGGCAGCAAAAAGAATATAGCGATGCAGATCTTGAGTCAAGTCTTGCTAAAAAGGTGATGGTGTTTTGGGGAAAAAAGGTAATAAACATGGTGCAGAACAGAACATATATCTGCATGCTTATTTATTTAATATTATTGATTCAGGTATGCAGATATATAATACCAACACCGGGAAGTACCTCCAGTCTGCTTCACGAAGTGAAATTAGTGAAAGTATACCCTAATAGTCCTGCACTTGATAAAAAGGTCTGAGCTATGCTCTTTACTGTACATGAAATTATCTGTTTTCTGATTATTTTAGTGCCATGTCTAATGTCTTTCCTCCTAGGAAAAGTGTAGCCTCTCAGACCTGTTTTCCCCTTCCTAGGGCTATATGTTATAGAGAGGTGTCAGTAGCTGCTGCAGAAAGAAAGGGTGCAGCTTTGAAAAGCCTGAAAAGAAATATAACTCTGTGGTCCAAATATCCAGGGATGCTGTGAAGAATGGGTCATTTTTCAAATCACCAGGACACACAAGGGAAAAACAGGAGACTGCCAAGCTGAAAAGGCAGGGGGCCAGACAGACAAGGCGACAGAGGACAGCTGCTCTGAGTATGGTTAGTCCCAATTAAATGAGACAAACTCCCTCTCAGTTATCAAAAACTCTTCCAAAAGGCAAGGTATCAACACCCTGCTGACTCCAGTGCAATTCCCTTCCAAAACCAGTGTCTTTCACTCTGGTTATTGGCTTTCTCCTTTACAGCCCTTCTGTTAGTGTGGTTTTTTTTTCTACAGCCACCAACATTGTCCTATGCGGGATTTATTCCCCCAAATGATCCCACCTCACACCCCCCATGCATGCACCCTTTGAAAGTGTGTGCCTGTCTGGCCTGCTGTGGAACTGCGAGTGGAGGAGCGCTGCTTGCAGCCCTGGGTCTCCACAACTGCACCCATGCAGGGACCAGGCAGAAGGTCTGGTGGTGGTACTGACAAAACTTGTTCCTCCAAGGCACCAGAACAGAGGGATCCATGTGGCAGGGAGAGGATCCCCCAGAACTAACTGAGTCAGAAGGAAAATGCATGCAGGAAAGGTTGCTTTGCAGTCCTTGCTGGCTGAACCTTTTGCATTCCACTTCCCAGCCCCACAGCCAAGATGAGCAGTGCATCCTCTGTTATCAAGACTCATCCTCAGTGTGCACACCAGCGCCACAGGATCATTCTGGGCCACTCAGGGCACTCTCGGGAGCAAAACTGTTCTGAAAGAGAGGGGAGAATTGCAATACTTTCAAACACTCTTCAGAGCATCACCTTTCCTTCACTGTACAGTCATGAGAGTAGGGATGGGCCTTCCAAGACTGCCAGGAGTAAAGAGCAGGGAAAAAAGGGAGGGGGCCCCTTTCTAAGTGCTTACAAACCTCAAGTTCTTCTGCTGCCTTTCTGTGCTTCACCCTCTCAGTGCTGCCTGCATAAGGTGTGATTTCAGTGGTGCCCTAAGCAGCGTCAAGCAGGAATTACCTGGTATATGAGACTAGTTCCCACTCAGTGGCTCCAAACCAAGGAGTAAAAATCAAGTGCATTTTATGACTTTTTAAAGAACTGTAGGGCTGGCTGGCTGCCCTCCAGTTGCTGATGCTACTAAAACCATTTGAATTGACTAAGCTGGGATTTCTAGCACCCTTTGCTTTTGGATGCCTAAACCCACAGAGAGCATTCACAAATTACTATCGGGGCAAAAACTGAATCTACCATCTTTCTGTGTTGCCACAAAGCTTCTCAAAAATCATGAAATAAGCAAACAACCTCCCACCAAGGCTCTGTAGCATCCCCAGCTGATTCAGTGTGTTTGGCATAGGAAAGATGAATTCAAAGAACAGAGCCAGAGGGGTAGATTAAACAATATATCCCATAGGTTTTTGGACTAGACTGTGCTTGGTTTCTGCAGAAACCCAAACCCCCTGCCTCTGTGCATGTTTTCCAGATGATGGTCACATTATACCCCATATAGTAACCCTGGCTTTGCAAGCCATTACTAAAACCTCAGGTGAGAAATGGAGCCTCCAGCCCCCAGTGATCCAGCTAAGAAGAACAGATGAGATTCTGAGATAGGAGCAGGTTCTGCCATTTCACAGGATGGTGACTGATTGTTGCTCTTCCTTTCTCATGGCATTCTACCTAAGCTGCTTGATAACTTGCAGATAAAATAATGTACAACCATCGTGGCAGCCTGCAGGTAAGTAGGTGCTTGCAAAAACCATGATACTTAATGACTGTGCCCAAGCTCCTGCAGACAGCCTTTCCCCACACATGAGAAAGAGCAGCTGAAAGCATGGCTGTAGGCTCAACAAACAACACTGTCCCCACAGTGGGTATCCCAGCTCCACATCATGCCTGACAATCAGCTGCAGCTGATACAGAGAAACATGATCAGGATAGATGGACCCCAGTGCATTACGGTGAGGATGTTGGGCTGATTCCACTCTGCTTCAAGAAAGGGTTTGAAGCCATCCTTCCTATCAACACCCCCACAGTCCCCATCCTAATCCTTGCCCCCTACTGAGGAGCTCCACCTCAGAAGGAATCCAGCACCAACACCACCTCCTCCCTGCCACTCCCTTTGCAGTTCTGGGTGCAGAGCTGCAGATGCTGACCGCATCTGGCTGTGCTGCCTCCTCCCAAGAGGCTCACAGCCTGTGCAGAGGTCCCCAGGGAAGCCAGGGCTCTCCATGGCGCCTGTAGCCTGGGGAGACAAGAGTCACCATACCTCTAGGTCAGCTGCAGCCTGGCTGCCTTTTATTCACAAGGCTGAAGAAGAGGTGGGAGGGTGACACTGCCTACAAGAACCGAGACAAAAAAGGCACACACATAGGAAAGCATGAGGACTTGAGAGAGAAAGAGTCCTGCTTTAACATGTGCTGGGATCCTGAAGAGATGTCAGAGACAGAGGCTGAGACTGTAATTCAGAGAGAGGGCAAGTCTTTCAGAGGGTAACAGGAAAGTGGTAGCAGGGGATTGATTTGGTTTTAACCTGAACATCCCAGAAGAACTGCATAGGGTCTTGTCAAAGGCTATGGGATAGTCTGAGTGCAGGAGACAACCACCACTAACCACACTAGAGACATCATCTGAGTACCAGGTCGAAGTCTGGATCTTCTTCGTTGCTTAGACAAGAGTTTTCAAAGTGCCTGTTGTCCTTCGAAGGAGAATGCAAAGAAGGAGAATGTTATGATAGCTCAATACAAGTAGTTCTATTCATCTACTGCTGTGTGTAAGCAACATTGGAAGATCTGCCAGGCTAACTAACAGTAGCCGGGAAAAAACCATGAGAGTAACCGAAGTAGTAACACAAGCTTGCCTGCATATAAATCAATGAACTCCTACTGATTTGGGAAATCCATGAACCTTCAGTAATATGAGGAGAGCAGTTCCAGACTGCTGTGTGGGAGACACTAAAACACTGTTTACAGATATTCCTATCTACAACTTCTCCCTGACAGTCTTGAATGTGGGGAGAGTGTCACAGAGAGGGAATAAGAACTAAAATCAGAAAAAAAACATCAGCAAAGGGAGGTTTGGAAGCTACCTATACCAAGTCAAAGGTTTTGATGCTGTTTGAAAGGAGCTGAGAACCATCAGGCTACAGCTTTGCATTTGTCTTCCCCCATTAATTCTTTGGCCTTCTTCCAAAAACTATAGTACCCCAAAATTCTTCCAAAGATCTCTTCTAACTGAATAAAATTCCTAACTGCAGGCCCCGCTCAACAAGATGCAATTCGTTAGCCTTTGCCATCCTTCTTTGTCACAGTATGAGAGATGCTGCTGTCAATAAAAACATTTTGTTGAAGTCCCTGGTAGTCATACAAAAGCACCGTTTGGCAACTGAAAACTTTAAAAATAATAATAAAAAAAGAAAACTGTAAAAATCCACGTTTTTTGTGTGTGTTTTTGTGGGGGCCAGAATTTGAAGGTGGAGTTCATATGTGATTTCAGGGCTAAAAAATAACTAATTTTATACCACTCCTTCTTGGAAAGACACAAAGGAATGGAAAAAAACAAAATAGGTGGCCCACAGATGTGGCAATTACTCGTGCAAAAACTATATGGATATTACAAAAGAAGCTAAGAGTAAGGGAGTCAGCAGTCCCCTGCCTCCCATAACAGCATAAGCAGGAACAAAAAATTATGGTAGCTAACTCAAATAGTTCTCAGAAGGCAGGATTTCAACTATTTTTGGCATTTAACTGCTCTCTGTTGTGAATGCCTAGATAAAGACAATATACTGAGTTTAGCTTTACTTTGGACTCCACTGGAAAGTTCACTACAGCATCTAGGTCAGTGAATCCTGCAAGAGCGAATCCCTGCCTGACAGTTCTATACTGAACAATACAATAAATTAATAAACTGTCATACTTCTTTACAGGTTCATATACCTTGAACACATCTTTTTGTGTCAAACATCCTTTTCTTTAATTTCAAAGCTCAGCCTAACTGGATCTCCAGAACCCCAATGGAAAGAAACAGTGAGCTTTCACTGATCAGAAAGCACAAGCTCCTCAGTCCTGACAGCTTTGGGAAATGCAGAAAATAGGAATGAACAGAGAAACAAGTGTAAAGTGTAGGGCCTAGTGCTTTAGTAATTTTTGCTTTTGATAATATACCACTGCAAAGTGATGTAGTCCCTTCTTCTCCCGTCTCCAGTCACTGTGGGTTTTTTTGTTTTTTTCTTTCTCCCTCTGCTCGCCACATTAATAAATCATATCTCTCAACCCAGTTTAAGGATTCACCGATTCTTACCTACAATAGATGGAAGGGGAAAGAGCCATATCCAGCACTAGGAATACTTTCCCACCCACCTGTAGTCTCAGCAAGACTTCTTTTTTTTAAAAAAAAAAAACAGGTCAAGATGCAACAGCTTCAGGGATAGTTTAGCAAGACACATAGAAAGTTCTGTATTGGGTGAGAGTTTAATACAACCACCAAGGCGTTAGCTTCTCTACCTCAATATATAGAAATATTCATGAGTTAATCATGGAAGATCTTTATGTTCACATTCACTCACATCCCATAACCCTCTTTTGCAAGTCTGCAATCTTTCAAGACAACTGGTTGCACAGGTCTGAATTGGAATATTATAAGTAAATTTGAGGAACCAGGAAAGCTGGAAAAAGAAAGGCCAGAGATCTGGCAATACCACACATATACAAACCATCACCAGTTACTAAAGGCTTTTCATTCCCTGGAGGAGAAAAAACAATGCCCCATTCTCTTACCTTCCGTTGTTCATACAAGTGACAAAGCACCTACCTTTGCTTTTAGATACATTTCTCCTGCTGGGGCTTGGACTGGCAGACAGCTTCCCCAAATGCCCATCAGACAACAGCCTTTGGTTGGAAAGCGGCCTGAAGCTGAGGAAGAGCCCTTATAACGCTTCTTTCACAGAGCAAAACTGTCAATTAATTAAAACATTTTGGAGAGTATAAGGAAAACTGTTCATTTTGTCTTTCTTCAGTTCTAGGACAGGGGAAAATGGAGCAAATGATGATTTATCAGAGTAAGAGTGGGGTGGAGAAGTTGAGGGACCAATAGCCCGCAGAAGCTCACGAGTGCAGCTTGCATTCCCATATTATCTGATTAATAATTAAGGTAGTTGCTTATGCTAAACCAGTTTTCCCTCAATTTATTTTACTATTTCCTTCTATTTAACTCTTCTCACCTGTGCTTTCTCTCACAGTGAATTTTATTGTATGATTCCATGATTGTATGCTCATATTTCACTCTATTTTTAAACTCAATCATTAAAAGCCATGTTGCAGGTTTGTTGATGTGTAGAAATTGTCAGGTAACCCGCCACTTCTACAAACACCCGTTTCATTCCATCTTATTTGTATTACGAATCAATATGGGGTGCGGTTCATTTTGCATCTCCCATTTCTTTGCTTCTGGAGCAAAATCTCTGAATTCCCCTGTAGGCTTATGGGTTGAGAAGATAAATGGGCTTCTCTCCAGTCCTGCAGAGGTCTTTGGTGAAGTTTCAGGGGAGAGGAATAATCTACTCTGTGAAAACACCAGAGCTGCTGTGAAGGCAAGCAAAGGTTGGAAACCTTAGGTGTCCCAATCCCTAGCAAGCACGAAGGAGAGGGGATTTCCTTTAAACTCACTTTGGATCTTTTTAGCCTCTGGGATATGGAGGAGGCCTCCTCCTGCTGGAGTCTGGTGGGTGGTGCTATTCCTGATGCCACCCGCCCTGTTCACTGCAGTTACAGCTGCCAAGACAGAGGAGTGAAAAACGGGCGCCATTTGATGGTGAACAGGTTTACAAAGGCAACTTTTGGATGAACCTTGGATGTTTGTTTGGAAGCTTCTTACTGCAGTCTGTAGTCACCCCTCCTTTCCTGACAAGGATGAGCGGATTTCACTCTATTAACTGTATCTCCCTTGAGTTCTCTGTTCAAGTTAAAAAGAAAGTTCTCAAAGAACTTTCAGGGCACATTTGGGACTCACATAGAACACAACAGTGGTTTGTTTGCAGCAGCTTAATTTAAATTGGATTTCACATCAATTCGTTGAACAGCTGAGGAACCCCGTGTGGTCACACTTATTTGCCTTAAGAGTTGGCTTAAAATCAGTTCCTAATTGATTTAAGCTCCTCTGATCAGATTTAAATATATATTTAAAAGGTCAACACAACCTTTTGCATTGATTTAATGAAATGATATTGAAAGCAATGCTTGAGTAAACTGGTGCAGCTCTGTGTAAAAGCTGTCCGAATTAGTGTAATATGGATTGTCAAAGATGGAGAAACATTTCTCCCCTTCGAAGCTTGCAAATACAATCTTTTGATCGAATGCTAGCAAGATAGAGGCTGATGGATGTCTCCTCGATTGAGCCACATATTGATTTTATCATTAGATATACAAAACAAATGCCTAATTCAGTAACAGGCACATTTTATGCCTTCCCTTGATGGTGTAGGTCTTAGCCATACATATATATATATTTTACCTAAAATTTACATATATTCCCTCTTCAATATGAAAGTTCAAAATTCAGGCCTGGGAATGTTTTTGAAAATATGATCTTTAAAAGATTATAATCTGGAAAGATAGAACCTATATAAAAACTTAGATAAATAACAGCATGAAAGGATCACTTATGTCAGGAGCCTTTTCCACTGTTTAACAGGTGCAGATATTCACCATAAATTAAATATAATTTGTGCTGAGTGGTTCAATTGCTGAGCAATCACTTTATTGATATGTAATATTTACTACGTATAGCTGGACAACTTCTCGGGAATTCTGATGAAACACATTAATGCACAATAAAGAACATCCTTTCTTAATAAGACTTGTGCAAATGTAAGCTTTGCTACTCTCAGTATGTTATACAGAGTTTTTTAAAACTATCTGAATTGTCCATACAAATTTATCTAGAATAAATATTATCTAAAAATCTTTTTATGTAGAAAATTATCTCTCTGTTGAGAAAAGCTGCTGTTATAAACATGAATATCCAAATTAAAGACACTTATTTAAATTACATTTTTCTTCACCCTATTTAAAATTGCCTTTCTCTTATCGAAGGGTGAGAAACCAAATGTTGCTTTAAACAATTTCAGATGCCTAAAAGAGAAGAGTGATATTGGGATCACTTCAAAAAGCACATGAACTGAGAAGCCAATAACTAACATTTGGCTGGGAATTATTTGCATGTGTCCTTTGAATAAGAGGCATTATTTGCTAAGAATGATTTATTTAGACAATTCAGCTATGGATTTCTATATCTGTGGAAAAACCAAAATATGGTACAAAGGTAGGAGAGACTTGCAGTTACCATCTAAAAGTTCTAGGTTCCCACCTGTAATATGAGATCTGGGTTTGCTATGTAGAATAATTGATCTGCATGACAAATACAGGCAAGTTTAGCTCTTAGAGTGTGTTGCAATATGGAAGTAAAAAGAACATCAATAACAGGTTTACACAGACAAGAAAAATCTCAAACAAGTGGAGGCCATACTCCTTGCAGCTGAGAAGCCACATAGAGAACCCAACCTAAATTAAACAGCAATAAAACCCAATATGAACTGTGTTATATTAAAAAGCTAATACTGAGAGCCATGAAAGCTCAAGAGTTTACATGAGCAGCCTTTAAAATGATAATGTAACTAACACCAGGGAACTTATAGAAACCACCCCTCTGCAAATCCAAAACTATATTAAAAAAAAAAAAAAGTCAAACTATTTCCAGGCCAGGAGTAACAGATGTATACAAATTTGCCAGGTTAAAATTTGTTCTCTTTTCCTAATTCACAGGCATATGTCACCAAAGTACACATATAATTTTCAAGGATATATTTCTCTGAGGTGAAAGCAAGTCCTCTGTCCCACCTGGTATAAACTGGCTCTGAGATTAAGTTCAGGAAACCTGAACACGAGTGGTAGAATTGCCTTTCCATCCTCTAAACATTATGGCTATGCAGTGGACTGCTTATGATAGTCTGAACTACTCCTTTAGGCTGCCTGTGAACAACAGTATTTATATTATTTTTGCACAGATGCTTGTAACAGTAGTTTGAATATTCATGATTTATTGAAATTACATGGAAAAGACTAGGTACACAAAGCAGTGTGTGTGTATGGGTGTGTTGGCTTTCACTCTAGAGTGAGGACATTGCATTTGCTGAACAGTCAGGGAAAGAGTGTGAAAAAGAGGCAACAATTTTTTATTTCTTTACTATGATGCACAGAAAACTGCTGGAAAGAAGTCAAGGGTCAAATCTTAAAGTCTTTTTTCCCCAAGAAGACACAAACTGCCCAAGTAATGAGTAGATGAAACATTTCTCCATGAACACTGCACACATTAGGCTAAAACCATTGTGTTAATTTATTTTGACTCTAAAATTGCAAAATACATGAAGAAAACGCCTTTTTATTATAGCATTGAATATTTTAATTACAAGAGGATTTGCGGCTTCTGCCATTAGTGCTAGCACATTGATATAGATGTGCAAAAAAAACCTTACTTTCTCACAGAATGGAATTATTTGGCCCCATATGCAAAAGGTCTCGCTATATCCAACTAATACAGCAGCAGTCACATGGAGAACGGTCCTTTAAGTAAAGGAGTGGCCAGATCAGTTGGGAGAAATTTTTTCCATTATTTGAGTGCGTCATTAATACTTAACATTTCAAATACTCGTTAGAGTATGACAGAGAACGTCAGTCACTTCCATCAAGACCGAAAGTCATAAGAGCAGAAGTTCTATCCCAATGACTGAAACATTGCTGGGATAACACTGGATACACTTGTTCCTATTTCCACAGGCTCAGCAAAACTTCAGCTGGCCTTTTTATGAAGATCAGCTGAATGTATGATATGCAATAGCAGACCATACAGAAATCATACTTCCAGTCAGAGACTGGAACAAGCCAGTTAACTTCAAGACCACGCTAATCTTGACTACTTACTTAGGAGCTTTTATACCTGGGAGCAGTGAAAAAGGTACTTTAGAATTTTTATATATTAAGCATTTATAAAATTAATTGCTATTCATATTGTAAAGTTTTCTAAATCAGTTCATCTCCTATTTAAAAATTTATTCTTTTTACACATGTGTTTCTTGAATAAAAAAAGCTAGAAATGAGTCAACTTCCATTTTGCTCAGATTTTTAAAATTAAAAAATGTTTTTAATCTTCTAATTTATGTAACAATTTTATATTGGGTTTGCATGGCAAGGTTTTGGAAGTGGGTGGGCAACAGGGGTGGCTTCTGTGAGAAGCTGCTGGAAGCTTCCCCCATGTCCAATAAAACCAATGCCAGCCGGCTCCAAGACAAATCCACTGCTGGCCAAGGCTGAGCCCATCAGCGACTGTGGTAGCGCCTCTGGAATAACATCTTTAAGAAGGGAGGGGAAAAACTGCACACCACCAGCAGCAGTCAGAAAAGAGGTGTGAGAATATGTGAGGGAAACAACTCTGCAGATACCAAGGTCAGTGAAGAAGGAGGGGGAAGAGGTGCTCCAGGCACTGGAGCCGAGATTCCCCTGCAGCCTGTGGAGAAGACCATAGTGAGGCAGGCTGTTCCCCTGCAGCCCATGGAGGTTAACAGTGGAGCAGATATCCACCTGCAGCCTGTGGAGGACCCCACGCCAGAGCAGGTGGTTGCCTGAAGGAGGCTGTGACCCCATGGGAAGCCCATGCTGGAGCAGGCTCCTGGCAGGCCCTGTGGCTCCATGGAGAGAGGAGCCCAGGCTGGAGCAGGTTTGTTGGCAGGACTTGTGACCCCACGGGGGACCCACGCTGGAGCAGTCTGTTCCTGAAGGACTGCACGTCATGGAAGTGACCCACACTGGAACAGTTCATGAAGAACTGCAGCCCATGGGAAGGATTCACACTGAAGAAGTTCGTGGAAGACTCTCTCCCGTGGGAGGGACCTCATGCTGGAGCAAGGGAAGAGTGTGAGGAGTCCTCCCCCTGAGGAGGAAGTGGGAGGGAGGAGGTAGAGAAAATCAGGAGTGAAGTTGAGCCTGGTAAGAAGGGAGAGGTGGGGGGAAGGTGTTTTAAAATTTGGTTTTATTTCTCATTATCCTACTCTGATTTGCTTGACAATAAATTAAATTAATTTTCCCCAAGACAAATCTGTTTTGCCTGTGACAGTAATTGGTGAATGAACTCTCCCTGTCCTTATCTCAACCCGCAAGCTTTTCATTATGTTTTCTCTCCCCTGTCCAGCTGTGGAGGGGGAGTGATAGAGCAGCTTTGGTGGGCACCCAGCATCCAGCCAGGGTCAACCCACCACAAATTTCAAAACTGGGGGAATGGGATATGACATCTGTGACAAGCACAAATTTCAAGGATGCTTCTAATATTTTCTTTTGAAGAAGCAATCCACATAATAAAGGAGATAATACAAATTGTTGTTCCTTGACACTAGTGACCTCTAAAAACTTCCTGAAACAGAATAAATAGTATCATCAGTCCAGCCATCTCTAGGTATAATGAAGTAATGCTTTGTGGCACAAGCAGGTTACAAGAGACTGAATGGAAAAGCCTGAGCAGAGCAAAATCCAAAATGAAGCAAGGCACACTGAGAGCAAAATAACAATATGATTGACTTGAAAAGATAGAGGAAATCATGAATTCAAATTAAGCAATAGAGACTTGCCCATCACTGTGTGCTCAGTTTGCAGTCGCTGCACCATATGGTCACTTTTCTTGGATTAATTACTGACAAAAGGAAAGTAGGTGTGTACCTACTTCCCCATATTTGAACTGAAAAGGAAGCATACAGAAAGGCACACCGTGCTCACACCCCTTCTCCTCCATGCATGGAATAAAGCTCTCAGGGAGACATCTTCCTGGTCAGTGTCTGGGGTTGAGAACGGCTGCCTGGGCCAGTCTCCTCCAGATCGTCTCCAAACTTTTTTCAGGGAAAATCCAGGTTGTGGACCCTGTAAAATGTCACCCCTCCTTTTAACTACACTCAGTGGCATTCATATCTTCCAGCATGCAATCTGGAGCAAGCTTTCCAATGGAAACATTGTTCTGAAAACATCTCCTGCCACAGTATGTTTGTTACCTGTTAGATACATTATAGGTGGATCAATAAAAGTTTACCAAGTGGGATGGAAAAAAGTTGGGGGTACATGAAATTTGTATCTTGCCTGTTAGATTTCAATGTGAAGCCAAGAACAACAAACAGACATTGTGGAATTTAAGGAAAGACCTTTGCTGTTGAGGAGATTAAAGTGATCAAATGTAAAAGAACACAGACTGTTTCAAGGATGGGCCTTTTCTGAAACACCAGATCCTGAGTCCAGAATGTAACCTAGAAGGCAACATCGATTCACAGGCTTACTCGGTTCTCTCCTTTGCACTCACTCTTCAGGATTTGGACTTTTTCTTTCACTTTGCATTGGCATGAGTAGTCTGAGATCTGCAAAACCAGGTGATTCAGGGAGACTTAGATAACATCTGGACTATGCTCCTGTCATGCACAATGTAGTATGGATCCAGGTCCAGAGGCAGTACTTTGCAGCCCCTTTTGCAACTTGAATTTTCTCAAATACAAAAAGATTATGTTAAGTACTAGGGAAAAAAAATTAAAAGGAATGGCACTATTTACTGGAAGACTTGATTTTCTTGTGTGTGTTTGTGTACGCGTCCAAGATCTTTTCTAAGACAGGAGAGAGCCTCTCAACACGTGTGCCTCTTCATTGCTTTTTTTCTTCCTTTCCTCTTTCGTTCTCTGTCCGTCTGGGTTTGCTTTACTTGCTAAACGGTGAACTGCCCCATTGTGCAGCTCTGGGGACTCGAGAAATACAACTGAAGGGCGACATGAAGTTCAGAGTTGCAGGCATTTTTATAGAAGTACAGTCACAGTTCCACTGTCAAGGCTAAACTGAACCCAGAGCAAGTATGCAAACTCTTCATTAAACATATAAAGTTGCTCCTTATCCTCCCTATAATGCCTTGGAAGGGGTGGGCAAAAAAGGAAAAAGTGCATAGATTTTTAATGATGGGGTGGTTAACAGCTGGAGCAAATGACTGAAAGAAACAATTCTCTATCTCATCCTTCTCCCTCCCCCAGCCTTTAGATCAAGGCTTGATGCCTGACTGACAGATCTGCTGCTGTCACACACAAGCTACCAGGCTCAGCACTAAATTGAGGAGGTAAAATGCAACGGCTGTAATAGGAAGGCGCTCAAACTACTTGATCAAAGGGTGCCTCCTACCCTTTCATTCAGTGACTCTATTAACCGAAGATAGGCAATATTCTGGAGGACTTTCTACTCAGTCCTCTCTTAGCTTGTGACTCATTAAAAATTGAGTCCTTAAGAAATGTAGCATTTGATGCATTTCGTGTCTTAAATGAGCTTACAGAAACAGCTTATCAGTCTTCTAATTTATTATTAACATTCACTAAAATTTCAGAGAGTTGCACACTGGAGGAAAATAGCTCTCATCTCTAATTGCTGAGATTAATTTGCGGTTATCAGTATATTAGGAATTTAGATTTGCACTACAATCCTCCTTTTCATTAATTGCTACACTTGTTCTGTCTTATTTCCCTAAGAAGCTAAGTTAGAATGATACATTTGGGTTCAAAACTCATGTAGTTTACAGTTTTGAATTTCAAGAGTAATAACCACGTCTTTCAGATAGCACATTCACACCTTTTTTGGAAAGGCACTTCTCAGGTGAGAATCACAGAATGATGTCTCCTCAAAAGCCTCATGCTGCATGGAAATTACATTATATAACTGAAAAACCCTGATGACAGAGGCAATGTTAAGGCTTCGCGGCAGTGATTTACAGTAAAATATATTACAGAGATAATGCAATTATTCAAAGCCCAAGAATTATAAACCCTGGAAATTCTAAGGTAAAATTAAATTTAACAAGAAATCCAAATAAAGCATAAAGAAATGAAGAGTCAAATGTCTAAACAATCTTAATTATGCTTGGAGAAAATCTCTTCTAAACCTCTAACTCGCTAGAAGTCACAACGTTTGCGTAATATGTGTGTGTTTGTACATATATACTAATACACACATGCTTTTGAAGATGAATCATACATTTCCACTTCATACTGTGTAACTGAAAGTTCATTAAAAACCTCTCTGTTCTGCAGGGAAAGGCAAAAAATACAGCTTGCCTTTTAAAATCTCTTAATCATATCCAAGTCCACAAATGTAGAACTATCTCATATCAACTGTATGTTTTTGCCTGGTTACAGTCACCACAGTAACACCCATGTAGCTGTTACAAAGCTCATCTCCTGGAAAAAGAACAGGATAAAGCATAAATTAAAAAGCAATATACATACCAGACATCTGCAATGCATCACAGGAACCTCAGCAGTACCTTATGGAATCTGACAACAAGTAACGGGTTAGAGCACACTGGAGGCTACCGCTCTTTCAGCTGCAGACTGGTACCTCTACAAGTCTGGAGGGGGAACAGTTAGAAGGCCTCCGTAACAAGGGTAGCTGCACGGGGATGTCAGGATGGGAGATCCTTGAGCTGTCAGTAGAGCCGTGTCTCTCTGCCCTTCTGAGAATGAGAAGACACGTGCAACTGGACTGAGGGAGCACATGCATGGTGTGCGAGGAGTCAGCCAGACCCGCTCCGCAGCAGTTTCAATCCCATGATAGGAATTCTCCTAATCCCTGATGCCATATCAAACCTTGTCTATCCACAGGGCAACTTTAAAAATGTTAAGATGAAAATGGGATCCTGATGGCACAGTAGGACAACAGCACGGAAATGCCAACACAAATGACAAACTTCACCCAGGCCACTAAACAGAAATGATCGGTCTGCCAAAAGGAGGTAAGAAAGGGTGTTCACAGGAAGTTATCAGTTGTCTGTTTTTATAGCCTGGCAAGAGACTTGCACTGAGAAAGCTTAAACCCCCACTCCTGCTGTACCATTTACGGCTGCACTTTCTCTGAATGACTACAATGCCAGCTAACATGTCCACAACTGAGATGCAATGCTATTAATTACAGAGGTATTGCTTGTAGCTCCCATAGGCAAAACTGATGTTATATGTTGCACTCTGTGTGCACATTAGACTGGAAACACAAAGTATATTATCCCTAAACTTTAAGCACTACCTCTCTGAGTAAGAGATTCACATGATGAGAAATTACCTGACATCTGCTAATTATTTCCTGGTACAAAAGTCAGACTGCTTAATCTTAACTTGGATCAGTGGCCAATCCCATTTTGCATTAATGTCTCAAAAGTGGACATAGAGGCAGTAGCTTTGTTCTGCCTAGGAATAAAAAGAAGTTGAGCCTCTCCCCCCTAACACAATATTGGCCCAGTTTACTGACAAAAAACCACAGTGAGCCTATTTTCCTGGGAAGAACTGCATTTCAACCAGTTTTTACTGGACTGCCAACTTCTAGTTGATGACTGAGCCACAGGCTGAGTGTTCCCAACCTCTGCTGCCATGATATTCCTGGCCGAGTCTTTGAAAAAAAGAGATTCCTTTAAAAAGCCACAGGCTTTTCATGGTCTTGAGAGAAGAAAACCAACACAAAGCTTCAACCACTGCCAGTTCTGGCCCATCACAGCACGCCTGAGACCAGCATTTGCAAGAAGCTCCCAAACCAAGACTGCACATCACTCCTGCAGCGCTAGCTATTTCTCCAACATCCAAGTAGAAGGAACATTTTGAACCCTACAGTAGCCATTCTCACTCCTGGGTCTACAACCAGCTTTCTCGTTTACTTTTAATTTGATCAAAGATCTGGTCATAGGGCTTACCCACACGGGAATTTTTTTTTCTTTGCCATTGTTAATGGATAATTCTGTCATGGTAGTTAAAAAGGCATATATGGTATGAGTCAGCAAGAGAGGGTAACACACACGGAAGATCTGGAAATTCTTCCTTGTTCCTTTCTGCCCATCTTCTGAAGGGTCTGGTTTTGGTTAGCCAAATATCAGGTGGTGCTTCAGAGAAACAAGCAGGTGGGCTGAGGCATAACTCGTCCCAGAAGACAGGAGTTCACTGCTCTGTTTGCTGCTAGTGAGGAAGGCTCAGAGCTGGCAGCCAGTTAAGACAGCAAGACAAACTCCAAGAAGGTGAAAGGAGCTGAGGGAAGAAATTGAGCGCCATTGAGCCCACCATGTCTCATGATTCATTTTGATTATAAATTCTGCTTTAAAATGTAACATGTTACACCTCTGAAATATTATGAATTTTATAAGGCAGACCCACTCCTAGAGCAAGCGTTTTGGAAGTGTCCAAATGATTTTTAATTAAGTAGAGGCTGAGTATGCATGCAGGGAGCACATATAACAGAGATGCTGTAATGATCTCAGAAAATTATAAGCTTAAATGCAGTTTAGATCCGCATACTAATGAAGAGATGCCTATATTGGCTTCTACACAACTAGGTTTAAAATAAATCAAAAAATGTCAATTTATTGCAGTGCAGAGTTTCGTTATCCAATTACACAAAGTATTAAGCATCTCATCATAATTAAAGCATGTTTGTCATTTATCTCATATAGATTTTTTCTTCCTAAGTTTAACCCTAACTCTTTTTGCTTTATGGTAATTCTCCTGGGAGTAATTACTAAATTTCCATAGCAGTAATTTGGGTAGCATAAGAGCATGTAACCTCAGCCTTGCTCCCTCCATCATGATGAAGATTTTGCCTAGAAATGTACTTTTTCCCCTTCACATTATTTAAAATATGACAGATGTTCAATAACATGAAACTGCAGAAAACTTTCTCATATGATAATTCTATTGATTTTTAGAATAAATAATTAAACTAACTGTTAAGACCAAGTCATCAATACAATCTGACTCCTTTTTTCCCCACTCCCGAGTAGAACAAGTCAGTCAGGGTCTCCTGATTAGCATTACCAGTTTCCTGGAGCTATTGCACCACTAATACTTAATAACCATTTTATACCCTGTTCTCTCCTTGCTCTCACATCCACCTGAACACATCTCCACAGCTCTAAAGCACACCCTTCTCCTGAATCTTCTCTATTACATTGTACATTCCCCAAAACCTCCACCTCCATTCTCTTTCACATGCTCCCTCAATTTTCTTCTTCCTACACCATCAGGTTCTTTTGCAAAATAATGAATGCAGTTTTAGGAAAGACATATTCTATTTTTCACAGCTAACAGAGGTAGAACGCCAAATTGCGTTAAATGCCAAATTTCTTTCCACTTTGATGACAGAAGAATATCTGTAATTTAGCACCTCTGCTCAGACCATACTTTAACAACAGGACTTTACTACTAACTAGTTCTCTGCAAGGCAAAGCAGGCCCCTGGTAGAACGTGAAACGGGAAAGCCAAGAAAAGCCTCCTGGGCTTCTGCTGAAAGCAAAGCAGCTTCTCCGTACGGGTGGCTGGCTCTCATTTTCTCTTTTACTCCGATGCCCTTAAGACCTGTGCCACAGTAGCAGTAAAACCTCTCCCCAAGTGACCTTGCGTATACCTCAGTTCCTCTTTCGATTCCAGTGATCCCATCAACGCCCTCATCAAGCAGCTGGCAATTTGTGCTGCCACTGAGAGCTGCTCCTGCACCCAAGTGGTTGAAGCCAGGAATCTCTTCCATGGCAGAGACAGACAGTAAATCTGGCAGTGTGCGATTGGTGACTGGGCAGGTAGGCCACAGGTACGTGGAGCTGAAGAAGGGATTTCTTAGAGTTTCTTGACGAAGGTCATATAAAATTTTCATGGATTTGGTTGTATTCAAGGGACACTGCAGCATGTGTGTAGGTCCCAGATGATAACGCTGATCATCCACCTCTGCAACAAGTGAGAAAAAGCCTTCAAAAATTTAGGTTGGTAAGACTCAAATGTAATACATTCTGCAAAACGCACTCCTCTTTACATGAAACAGATTCAAAACATTAGCAGCAGTTTATGCTGAAGAAATGGCTGAACACTGTGGACAAATTACAGAATATGGAGCAATGCACATCCTACATCAGCCACACTTAGCATGGTCGAGCACAGCAGCCCTAGTGGATCCATCACTCTCCGCTCAACAGAGTCACAAACACGTTTTTACTGACAGAAACATTCATCCGCAACATTCCTAAGATCTATTGGCGCTTGCAAGTTACAGGATTTTCCTGAGAGGAGTAGGAACTGGTATGTGCCTGCATTTGACAATGTTATTTAAAGTCCAAGATAGGTTACAGATAACTTAAAAATCTCCCTGAAAAAATAATCCTCTTTCTGGAGGTGCTTATATCTATTATACAGCCATGCAACTCGACAGCCCAAGAAATTACTTTCTACAAATGGTTTTATTTTAAAAATAGCTTTTTAATATGTATTTCAAAGGCTTATTTACAGTAAATACAGTTATTAACTCTGTTAGGTACATGGGCAGATGTGCAGATCAGCACACACATGTAGCTCTCAGGTTAATGTTATTTTTAGCTGCATATATAGTTCCAAAATCCAAGATTTGTCCCAGTTGACACGGCTCGAACAGGTGTAACTGGAACAAAAACGTGTTACAGATCAGAACATCAAAAGTATTCACCAGTTCTGTGTCCACACTTAACAAGCCTTCCTTCTAACAATTTACACTGTACGTATATCACTGTAATGCATGAGCATCTGACAAAGGCTTCCATCAAAGATTAGCAGATTCTCTTAACTAGGTGAAACTTGATACACTAAACTCTGTAGAAGCATTTACTTTTCATCATGTTTAAAAAATGAAATATGGCATGTCTTGGCTGCCTTTCAAGTGCCAAATTCAAACCCCAGTGCATGCACCCAGCTCCCATATAAAGCAGTGAGAGATGCAAGAGACTGTCCATTTGGCCTTCACTAAGTGAAATGAAATACAGAAAAGGAAAAAAAAATAAGAGAAAAAAGCACAGATTTCACTACAGGTCACACAGCAACAGAGCCAGAGGTCGAACTCAGGAACCCAAACTACCTCCCCACATGCTTCTGACTACATTCACTGTGGGGAATTAGGGCAAACCGGGGAAGATGATGAAGCAGTGACATTATAGTGGGTCAAAAGTAGACAATATAGGAAGAGAAGGGAGAAAAAAAAAGAAAACTGAGAATAACAGATGAAAAATACTGAAAGCTACCATCAGAAAGGAAGTAAGATGATGTGATGCAACAGCGAGCATAAAAACAAAAGAAGATGCACTGATGAGAGGCATTTTTCAGGCATGTTAAATAGCTGATTGTCAAAATATTTTCAGAAAATACACGAACACAATGTTTGCCTCCAGTGGGTGTATTTACTACTGCATACAATGCCTGAGTGGTATGCTGATGTTGAGGGAAGACAACTCTTCTCTTTACTCCTCAGCCCTCCTAGCCCCTAATCACAATTGCAGCTGCCTCAAAAATACTATCACAGAGCATTAGTTATTGACTGCACTTGGCAAAACCCAAAAGGCAGCTGTGATCTTGCCCTCAGAATTTTAAATAATTACTTTAAATTCGTATTTAAAGTCATATAAAGACTTGAGACTCGCCACAGGGCTGACTCTTCAAAAATACACTGACAAAATTCACCCTTCCAAGGGCACCAGGACAGATCGATCTACAAAGCAGAGAGATGAATCCCACCCCCTTGTCCTACAACAGCTCAACATCAGCACTGATGACATCAGAAGGAAAATGCACACAGAAAAGGCTGCTTTGCTTTTTCATCCCCCAGTATCCGAGCTTTTTGCATTCCCCTTCCCAGCCCCAGTCTTGGAAACAACTGTCCACACCCTCCATCACTTGATAACTACAGCCAGCTACAGGGATCAGCATCCCTGGAGGACTGCATTTCCCGAGGAGGGTGAAAGAGGCAGAGAAGGAGCATCATGAGCTGCGGCCACAGATCTGCTCGATGTGGTAGATCTCCTTGGGACAGTCAGCAGACAAGATGAGAGGCACATCGTCTGTTATCACAACATCATCCTCAATGCGCACACCAATGCCACGAAACCTCTCTGGGGCACCCATGTCATCCTCAGGGATGTAAATGCCTGAAAGAAGGAAGGGAATTAAAACACACAACACTCTCCATAACAACACCGTTCCCTTATTGCACCACCATGAAAGCAGGATTGGATTTTCAGCAACATAACGTGAGTCTGATCCTGAAAATTTTTAATAAGAAAAACTACTCTCTTTCCCCTCACTCATGGCAGTTGGTGGGAAACAAAGTGTCCCTCAGTGCCTACAGACACTAGCATGGTAATCAAAACTTCCACAAGTACAGCTGGCCTTTCTGCACTCCTTGCTCTCAATGCCATGTTCACAATGATGACTTTAACAATGTTCTGAATAGAGAGAGAGCGAGCTAAGCTTTAAATATCAATTTCCAGCTGACAGCTCCAAATCCAGTGACAAGCAGAAAGAAAGATTCATCCTGAAATGCCTAATTTGCAAAGCTAAGTTGTGAATGCCTGTAATTGCAGACTGCAATGCTTGAGACTTCCACTACCAGTGACTGGTAGTAGTGTAGTCACAGTAAAATAAAACACAGCACAAGTGAATTGACCCTGCTTCTCTGCACCACGCTCCATCATTATCAAGAGTTTACTCCCACAATTTGTTACCTTGGCTGTGTTTGGGAGGGAAATAGGGTTTTCTAAAACTGTAATGACTTTGGGAGGGGAATAATTTAAGGTTTTTCAATACTGTAATAATTTTCAGCTTCACCAGGAAGTACCTGAATGCTCTGGTCCGAGGGACCAAGTAACTACTGAAAGCAAGACCGTTATCCTCAGTGCTGCACGCTTTTGTCCACAACTGACTACGTATCTTTTTACCTGGTTCAATGGTTATCACCATGCCTGGCTGGAGTGGGAGCGATCGGGACATATCTGGGGTATCATGAACATCCATGCCCAAGTAATGGCCCACATGATGTGGGCAGTACTTTCGAACAGCCTAGCAGAAGACAAAGCAAGTGTCACAGAGGCAGTTAAACACAGCCCAACCTCTTGTTCCAATACAAAAGAAGGGGAGAAGAGACATAATAATGTGCTTAACTAGCAATCTTACTGCCGTGACTATGTCACCAGGGGCTGTCTTCCGTTTACCAGAACAGGACGGCCCTCAAAACCAACGAGTAGCAGGTGCCTATTATGAGCATATTGCTGGCTGCCTTTCTCCCTTACTGAAAAGAACAGCCCAAGCCCACCACCACCTCAGCAAGCCAGGCAAGACTTCAGTCTTCGGCTCACTGAGCTTTGCTGTCCCAACCCTTTCATCCCTTAAACATCCAAGCCCTGCATTGTTCCCATCAGCAGACCCTGACAACTGGCAGCAGCTGATACAGCTGCTATGTGATGTGGCAAAGAGGTCTTCTATGCACAACAGAGTGGATGCGGTGCCGATTTCACTCAGGAGCTACAGCAGGATTTTAATGCACTTCTACAGGGCACTGAGACCAGCTCCCCCTGCATCATCCTAATCCCCCTCCCGCCAGAGAGTAGCTTCTTGACAGGAAGAATCAAGGAGCTAATTCTCCACGGCCCCACGCTCCTCACATTCACTGGGGAGTGAGCTGCAGATAGATGCTGCTCTCATCTGGCTGTGCTGCCGCCTGCTGAGAGAAACTGGCACGATAGCCTCTGTTCACAGGCGAGAACTTGTGCTGTTACTGCACTGACACTGTAGGACAATTAAATCTGGCAGAAATCTGTCCTGCTTCCAAAGGGATAGTTCTGTCACCTGGTTCCGCCATCTTTTCTTGTATTGGCATCAGCAATCATGCAGGTTTGCAGTAAGTGGGACTGGATAAACTTCTCTAACTGCAAACCAATCTTATTTTATCTGTAGGTTTAACTCTAAGGCAGACACAAAATGGTGCAGAAGAGGCAGCAGGTGGAATGACTAAGAAGAATGGGCTGCACCTTTCAGTGGCAGCTTTATGCTATGTTAAACAGATCACAAAACTATGTCTAACTGCTCCCAGCCAGCCCTGGACCAGAATTTTGGGTTAGTGCAAACATCTCTCTAGGTCCCTTCAGACTGTCTGTACTCTACAGCTGCAACTACACCCATTAGTGCAGACCAACAGGAGTGGATCTACAGAGTGAAACAATAAGTGTTGAGGAACACATATTCACACTACGGTCATATAAGACTGAAGGGTTAACTTCAGACCAAATTGTGCGCTGAATGGTTGAAACACATCTTCAGGTTTAGCCTTGCCTGACAGATATCCAGCCCTGTGCTGAGACCAGCCCACATGAATTAAAGCATAATGAATGGGGACAATCAGAAGATTAATCTCAAAAGCACTTTTCTGAGCCAAACTAAAGCCACTATCATAACCCAAGGAGAAAACAGTCAGGCCTGGTGGGGGAAGCTGGAGGAAAAGAAACTTCAAGTACCTTGAAGAAGTGGCTCTCAGTGATGCTGCTTGTTAGGATCCCCAGCTCTTTCAGCTTCTGTCCAATAAGGCTCAGCATGAGGCTATAGATATTTTCTAGACTCATGCCTGGAGAGCAGAGGCTCAGGCAGGACTTCTGGATATCCAGGACAGCCTGGTATAGTTCTGCTTGGGGTTTGGTGAACCTGAAAACCATTGAGAAGAGGAACAAAGGACATTTCTCACAGTTAAACCCCCACCTAGAACCTATTTTGGGGGCAGATTCCGTTCAATGTTAGAGCAGGGAAAGTCAGAAAGGAAAGCAACTGCTCCTTATATGAAATGCCATACAAGGCACCGCAACATGCCCTTCAGTGCACTGGGTAGAGGCAGCATTTCTCAGCTGACAACCTAACCCCAAGGCAAAGCAAGGCAAAGTTACTGCAGGAAAAATAATGCACTTGAGCCAAAATGTACAAGAATCAAACACACAATCATAGGGACACGACGCCAGCAAATTCAAAACTGACAGACCCATGTACAGGTCAACTAAACTCCTGTTTTCTTACACACAGCCAGAGTCAGCCACAGCTGAATGCACAAAAGCCCTCTCTGCACTTTAAGCATCCTGTAATAGCTGAAAATAGCAGTAATCACACATATTCATGCAGTAATTAATGAGGCAGTAGGGAATACAGCTTCTCATGCTGAAAGATTAGTTTATATAATTTGATTACTCTGAAGAACCACAGAATGGGACATGTTAAAACTACTCAAATGGAGATTAAACACACATACACTCAATCCATCAATTATTTAAGAGCTTCTCAAAGTTCTTCAAAACAGCCTTATTGCAGCATACCTTCCATTGACAGGCCAGGTACGTGTGATGTCGCTTACGTAGCAGGAAGACTCACATCCACCATCTAGCAAGACCAGTTCACCATCCTGGAGAATAATAAGAAAAAATGCCCTGTGGGTCAGTCTGGCTATTAACAGAATTGATTTTTCTGTCTGATAGCAGGAAAGGAGATTATGTATTTATTTTTGCAAAGCAGATGCAGAGATGTGAATTCCTTTTGCAGAACAACACCCCAGGTGCTACTGGTTATAAATAGGCTATTCTAGTTGGATAGTTTCTCTGCAAGGTGGTCTCTGACTGTTATGCTTATCTACCACCTAACTCTTAAGACACTGATCTGCAAACACTCTGGAGTGAAAAAAGACATTTTTCTTAACTATTCTGTGCTCTGAGACTCAGTCCCATACACACCTGGATCGCTTACTCCAGCAAATTACACCAGTGACTCCTTTCACCAGAAGTCCTCTGCTAGTGACTGAGACAGAAGTGCTTTGCAACAAAAACAGATTTCTGAGCTCCCCACAAGATCACTAACAGCTAAAGATTTAGCTTTGTCACAAGGTAGGAGGACCCAGCAAAATCACTTCCCTGACAGTGACTACTGTAAATGCACTACTGAATAGCTTGTATCATCTTCCCTGTTCTCTTCTGGGACTTTCCTGACCGCTCTAAGATATGCCTCTGAATCTATCTGGTGATGAAAAAAAAAAACTTTTGGAGATGTGAACCTCCCATTCACTTCAGCAAAACTGTTCCATGTCAATTAAATCACTGACTGCACATCTTCCAAAAAGCAACATAAAGAAGACAAAGGGCCAGGAACAAAATCACTGCCTTGCTTTCCCTCGTTTAAGGGGCTAACAACAAATAGAGCAGTGAGATCTATAAAAAGTTTGGATTAAATTCTCTATGGATTTACACTACATGTAATCCAAGGCCTTTTATAGAGGTTCAGTCCACGGATCTGTGACTGTGCCAGCAGCCATGATGTGGAATGACAATGAATAATTCTAGCGCATTAAGGGAAAAAAATAAGGAGCAGAATTCCACTGCTAGCACTACTTCCAGTGCTAGCTACTATCGTTGTGTACAGTTAAGTGCCACGAACGCTTACACAGTAGATAAACTAGCAGTGAGCAGATCTCACTATTCTGCTGAATAGACAGGCCATTAACTATCCATTTAAATTGTATTTTTAAATTTTTCAGAATAGCTGGTTCAATTCTTTAAGTAAAATATGAAATTATAGCATCTGCCCTCTTCCAAGCCATTAACCAAGCTAAGTAACAATTTATTGGCTAAGGGAATTCAGCCTGTGGTTTGATTGTCCAGTAAGTGCCTTATGTCATGCATCTTGTCCTCTTTCTTTGAAGCTGAGTCCACTAAGTGTCAGACTGCATGAAGTCTACATGAGGCCATAAGCAGCCTTCAGATACCTTCCATATCAGACACTTTGTTAGACTATTTGGCAACAAGATCCGTAGGAAGTAGCACATAAAGGAAAAGAAAGAGTCAAGTTTACAGGTTTAACCTCCTACTTAACAGATTTGAAATAAAACAAGTGACAGTCGTTTAACTGAACAACTTTAACAGAAGCAACTATAGTTACATGAGCACGCCTGACCTTGGATGACAGTACAACAAAGAAGGCTTCTTTCTGCCAAAAGCAGCCTGTCATATCTTTTGTATGTCTGTCTCTGCAGATCATTTCAAGGTCTGCTAGCATGCCAGCTTCAAGAAAAGACAATGCTAGTGGGAAAGTTTCACCCTGCATTAAGAGAGGAAAAACATGCTCCTCTGAAAAGTGAATCATGAGTAGAGCAGTGGGGGAATACTGCTCCTGAAAATACTTATCTGGATCTAAAGGCGTATTGTCAGGAAAGCTGGAGAGGGTTTAATTCAACAATGCAAATTTTCAGAATACAAGAAGACACGTTAATTTACCTACAGCCATTTAATGTGCCTCTCAACATTGAACGCTGATCCTTTCCCTCCTTGTTCCCCTTCCCTGCTTTGCTGGCCTACATGGAGTCCAAAATGCTTTTCAGCTTCGCCAGAGCAGGAATGCGCTATTGCACCTTAGGTTGCAAAGCAAGGCTAAGCAATGCAAGCGACAGCAGAAGACGCCCCACGGTACCTTCTCTGTGTCTGGTGCAGCGGTCCCTCTTTTGAGGTTAGCAACCCACCCAGCACCGCACACTGTTGCACATGGTGTGGCAGCAGACAAGCTCGCTAAATGAAGTTATTTGCAAGCTTGTTTGTAAGTCCTTCCACTGATCATAAAACACTTGCAGCAAGTGCAAAGGGGAGAGAAAGAGGCTAAACGGAGTGAAGTTAATCTGTCACTAACAGTAAAACTAACCAGGGCAGGATTTCTTTCCCTTGCTCACTTGAAAATATATATTTAAGTGTTTTGATTTGATCAGTCAAAACAAAGAGTGGCCAGGGGACACATATGGGGACAGTGTGTCACAGCACTGCATTTTAAGTTAGTAGAGAGCATATGGTTTACCTTGATGAGCTGATTGTTCTTCACATAGTGCAAAGTGTTTGATCTGTTGCCACCAGCAACAACAGGGGGGTATGCCAAGATGTCAGCACCACGAGCCCGGCACTCGAATTCAAACTGGAATACCAATTCAAAAAGGAGACTGTTAATGCTGATTCAGGTGACTAACTGCCCTGGGGCTATTATAATTCATGTCCTACAACTGTTCTCTTAATTTGTACAATACAAAGTGAAACTGTAAAGTGAGTTCACTAAACAAAAGCAGCCTTGAAGTTTTTCCAAGAACAATGGAGAAAAAGAATACAGAACTATCCACTTTCAAGAGAGTGTTTTAAGCCTGCCTCTGGTCTCATGGAAGCTGTTTCTGGTGCAAGCTGTTCAATGCTGTATATAACATTCATTACATTGTCATAAATCCAGGTGAGGATTTGTTCTTATATAAAGTAATGCTCTTAGTTGCCATACGACATTGCGAATTTTCAAAGATCCTAAATATTTGCATGACAACAGTCATGTTTTGTTACCGTCTTTTAAAATTATGAAGTACCAGCATATTTACAGCAGAATCTATTTTCATGACTCTGTTGAACTAAGGTTTGAAAGCATGCACTACTATGACGTCCGAGGGAAAACGTAAAAAAATAAAGCACTGTCAGCCTCAAGACCTTCACCTTTCTTGAGTGATGAAGCTGATGAAAGCATGGAAATGAATAAACTTACATCTATAAAGGCCATCTATACCCTCAACATATTAATAACCTGTCTTTTCTATAATCAACAAAACCACATGGCACGGAACACTCCAGGATGCCTACATGACCGAAAATAGGTTTTACGGTCCTGATCTGGAGTGAAAAATTGATCTGTAAAATATACTTTAATTAAAATAATTTTCTTTAGAAGTCAGTACTGCTTCTCAGTGCCATGTCAGCACAGATCCATCCATGTCATAACAAAGGGTCAAATCCTGCTGATGTTTCTCAAACAGGCATCTCTCTGCAATTCCTGACAAAACTCCTTACTAAATGTGCAGGCCAATTTGTCTTTATTTTGTGACTGAGAGGCGTCTACACTGCTTCAAGACAGCTGTGGTAATCCGATGTACTAAGAGGCTAGAGTCAAGAGAAGCAGGCTTTACAAACAGGTGTTATAACTACTGAAATTCTGTAGAATAGAATTGTGTTATAGAATAAGGTAATACTGTATCTCTGATTGTTTAGCAGGTTTAGCAGGTCTACTCAAATCCAAAAGGGAAGCACACCAGAAATGGAGAAGTGGAGGATTATCCACCGAGAACTACAAGGGCATAGCCAGAGAGTGCAGAGACGCAGTCAGAAAAGCAAAAGCCCAATTTGAATTGAAACTGGCTGTAGAGATAAAAAAATAACAAGAAAGGTTTCTTCAGACATGTCAACCACAAGCAGAAAAACAAGGAAAACATAGGCCCACTGTTAAACAGAAAAGGAGAATCAATCACCAATGATGCAGAAAAGGCAGAGGTCCTCAACACCTTCTTCACCTCGGTCTTTACCAGCACTGTAGGGTCCCAGGCTTTGGGAACAAAATTGCCAATTGAACCAAACACCAACCCACCATCGGTGAAGGAAGAGTTAGTACATGAACTACTACAGGAGCTTGACCCCACAAATCAATGGGCCCTGATGCCGTCCACCCGAGGGTGTTGAGAGAGCTTGCTGACATCATCGCGAGGCCACTCTCCATAATCTTTGAGAAGTCATGGAGGACGGGGGATGTCCCAGAGGACTGGAGGAAGGCAAATGTTACCCCTATCTACAAGAAGAGCTCAAGGGAGGATCTGGGTAACTATAGGCCCATCAGCCTTACTTCAATCCCTGGAAAAGTTATGGAACGAATCCTCCTGGAGGCCATCACAAGTCAATTGAAGGATGTGATTGGGAAAAGCCAACATGGCTTCTCTAAAGGCAGATCGTGCTTGACAAACCTGGTGGCCTTCTATGACAAAGTGACTTGCCTGGTTGACATGGGACGGGTGGTGGGCATTGTTTACCTGGACTTCTCCAAGGCCTTTGATACAGTCCCCCATAGTCTCCTCCTGGAGAAATTGATGTGTTAGGGCCTAGACAAGTGGTCTGTGCAGCGGGTGGGGAACTGGCTGACAGGCCGCACCCAAACGGTGGTGATTAATAGCTCCTTTTCCAAGTGGCAACCTGTCACAAGTGGAGTCCCCCAGGGATTGATATTGGGCCCAATGTTATTCAACATCTTTATAAGTGATCTGGATAACGGCATCAAGTGTAGCCTGATGAAGTTTGCTGATGACACCAAGTTGAGTGGGGAAGTAGACACTCCAGAAGGGAGAGCTGCTCTGCAGGGAGATCTGGATAGGCTGGAGGAGTGGGCCAGCAAGAACCTTATGAAGTTCAATAAGGAAAAGTGTAAGATCACGCACCTCGGAAAACATAATCCAGGAGTGCAGCACAGACTGGGGTCCACCTGGCTGGAGAGTAGCTGGTGGACAGAAAGCTCAACATGAGCGAACAGTGGGCTGCTGCGGCCAAGCAGGCCAACAGGATGCTGGGTTGCATCAAAAAGGGCACTGCCAGCAGAGAGAAAGAAGTCATTATCCCACTCTACTCAGCGCTTGTCAGGCCACACCTGGAGTACTGTGTACAGTTCTGGTCCCCACTGTACAAAAAGGATGTGGACAGGCTGGAAGAGGTCCAGAGAAGGGCCACCAAGATGATCAAAGGACTGGGAAGCTGCCATATGAGGATAGGCTGGGAGAACTGGGTTTGTTCAGCCTTGAGAAAAGAAGGCTCAGGGGGGATCTCATCACTGTGTACCAGTACTTAAGGGGTAGTTACAAAGAAGATGGAGACTCCCTTTTTACACAGATTCACATGGAGAGGACAAGGGGGAATGGACACAAATTGCTCTTGGGGAGATTCCGATTGGACACCAGAGGGAGATTTTTGACACTGAGGACAGCCAACCAGGGAAGCGGTTGACTCGGCCACGCTGGACACCTTCAAGAGTTGTATGGACAGGGTGCTGGGCCATCTTGTCTAGACTGTGCTCTTCCTAGAAAGGTTGGACTAGATGATCCCTGAGGTCCCTTCCAACCTGTGATTCTGTGATTCTGTTTTGTATTTAAATACAGTAGAAAAAGACATCAACAGCAGATAAGCTTAGACAACCACTATGTTCCTTCAATAAGGTTACGGGAAGCACAGCTGAAGAATTCCTCACACTGACTTTTCTGCATGTCCTAGGAACCACAAGAGTTGGGTGAAGGAGAAATGTGCCACAGTGGGAGGCATATTATAGAGAGATCTGACATTTCTATTCTCCTGGAAGGATAAACA
Organism: Phalacrocorax aristotelis; assembly: GCF_949628215.1. Lineage (NCBI taxonomy): Eukaryota > Metazoa > Chordata > Aves > Suliformes > Phalacrocoracidae > Phalacrocorax > Phalacrocorax aristotelis. Next base: position 162,916,109 of record NC_134276.1, on the reverse strand, counting down.
ACATCCACCCCTTCTATCTCACCTCCAACCACGAAGTACTCACCTTTGCATACAGAAAAGCTTCATCCACTGGGGATTTGCTGGCAAACATTGTCTCTGTGAAAGCCTATGAAAAAGAAGGGTCTTTCAGTTAGCAAAGGAGCCTGAGCTTGAGGGAAGTTTGTTTTTTTTTTACCTGCTGTCTTCTGAGAAAGGCCTAAAATCAGCCGGCCAAGAACACAGGAACCAGAGGCAGCTGAAAATGCAGAATGCTGTCAAGACTAGAACCCATTAAGCTCTGTTCCCATGAAACTGTATTTAGGTGCTGATTGACTCCAGTTTTTTAAAAAGGATTAGATGATTGAAGCTGATCCCATGGGTTGGCATTTTAGGAGTTGTTGCACCTATGGATTCTCTCACGCATAATAGGAGTGCCTTACGCAGCTTTTCCTTCAGAGAAGGACAAGCTGTACCTCTCCTTTCTATGTGGCTATCTATTTTAAAAATATTTACAGAAACATAATTGCATTTGAGGTATCTGTCAGATTTGTTTAAAATTGGCCACGGAGTTCAAAAGGTATCTGAGGGAGAAGGGGGAATATGGAGACATACACAGGCAATGTGTTCACAAAAATCCTGTTTCCTCAAAATCAACAGGATAAACGGGAAAGAAAATGGTGTGGGGAAGGAGGGAAGCTGGGAAGAGCATGAAGAGGCTACCCCTGTTGCTGAGTAGATATTGCTTTTAAACAAAGTCTAACAGCTACTGGCTTGTCATTGCTGGAGTTACGCTAATTGAGAGAAGCAGGTAATCCAAGCAATATTCCTGTTTCTCCTTGACATGTGGAGGGAGCTGAGCCCAGCTGATGGTTGAGACACAGCAGTTCAGTAACAGATTAGACCAAAGCTGTACTTCCAACCCATGTCACCCCGTCAACAGCCCTGTCCCCTTTCTTCTTAAAGGAATGCACCAGTTCATTTGGAGAGCACGTGATCCCATACCTCTGCTGTCACCCGTCCAGCTATCTTCATCCTTTCAATCTCTGCAGGAGATTTGATCAGACGAAGGTTTTGCACTAGATGTCGGATGCCCTGGATGTGGTTTTTGTTCCGAGCTTTTATCTCAGCCAGGGCCTGCATGTAGTCAGAGTGCAGCTCTGTATGCACTGGTTTCGTCAAGTCGTACCAAACAATGTTTGACTCTCCTGGAATACAAAACAAAAGCTGACACAGACAAAAATAAATGTAGAAATGTCCTCCCCATACCAAACACACTCAAGTCCCCCTAAACTAGACCTGTTCCTATATTTGAGAAATTAATTTCCTCTGAATCTGCATTTACAGACCATATAGACTTTCACTGTCACAAGATACTAGCTATCTCTTAAAAATGTGGAAGGTTACCAATTCATAGCTTGTAGATTTGACAAATCCCCACTTCTATGCAAATATTGGGTTTTACAATCATCACTGAATATATGTATCTTGCCCAGATCCACTCAGTGTTTGCATATTGAAGTTGCACTTGTGTAAGCTATGTAGCCATTACACTGCAGTGGTGCATGTTCTGAGTCATTCTCTCATTTAGCCCGTCCCCCCTGATGCTGTAAAGCAATCTACCTTTCACCCATCGCATGGAATCAGGGTCATTATCAACTACATTTCACAAGATTTTTGGGGAACAACCGCTTTTGTCAGCCATTAAGAGGTGAATTTACTGAGGACAAATATATTTACCTATGTGGAAATGTATTTAAAACATCAGAATTGGCACCCACATTCTCCCCACTGGAGCATTTTAAATGGGAACGAGTAGAAAAGCCATGCTGAGTCACAGCTAATGCCTACCTGGGCTGTCCTCCTTTGGTGACAGCAGCCATTAGCAGGTGCTTACAAAAAGTCTCTAAGAAACTGGGCATTTATGAAAGAGTATTTCCCTCAGCACATCCTCCCCACTTCTGGTTTCTTCATTTCAAGGCTTCATCTTCATAACAGTGATTAACTGCTTTTCATGGACCTCTCCCCCACAGAATTAAAAACTTTTGAATCCATTATTACTTTTGACATTCCAAACCTTCCATGAATGATCTACAACTCAAACCTTAAAAGGTGTCAAAATCTGCCATGTGATAATTTCATTCAGCATTCCCTTTGTTTGTAAATTATGAAAAATAGCAACTAATCATTCCTACACATCCTCTCTGTGCTTTCCATAACCATACAGACCCCTTATGCCTTACCTTCTGTTTTCTCCTTTTCAAACTGAGCACATTTGTCCAGCATGTGTATCACACACACTCCGTATTTTTGATCATCCTTGTTGCCCTTTCTGTGACTTTTCCATTTCCAATATATCCTTTTTTGAAACAAAACAACTAGAACCCAAGACGGCATTTAAGACTCCAGAATTCACTCTGTTTATGTGTGTTATCCGACATGCACTTGCCCTTTTTATATTGTCATAAGCCTTCAGCTTCATTTTATAACGCATTCACCCTGGATTATAAGTATTGAGGCTATATGCCTCAATATGTGTGACTAAAACAGTCACACAGCTTGCGATGCTCTCTTGCATATCCTGTTCCTTACGTTTCACAGATGTGCACACTGGCATTTACAGGGGTACACAAGAAATTCGGAGGGGAGGAAAAACTATTATCTTCAAAATCACATTTCCACAAGTGACCCTCAAGAAGCAACTGCCTTTGTCTTACTGTCATACCCCCTGCACCTCCCCAAGTTCATGACAGTCTTGAATTGCTGTCACAGACCACCTTCCGAACCCATACCATTCAGACCCTGCAAACCACATCTCATCTCATTCCCCCTCCACTTTTTGTTACCTTTCAGCTTGGCCACCAAGTGCCTGAACTCATCGATGGTGTAAGCTTCATCTACTCCTGTGAGAGCAATTGCCCCATCCGTGCCTGATCTGGGTCCGTCCCACAGCTCTCGGTTTGGATCCCTCCGGGGCACAAAAAGTATGGATTTGTGGGAGGGCAGTGCTTTGCCAGGAATGCTCTGCAGCACCAGGATGCTGTCAGGCTCCTGGAACCCACAGAGGTACAGGAAGTTAGTGTCCTGGTGGAAAACGTAGGGGATGTCATTGCTCATGTAGTATGTGGGGTTGGATAGCAGAATCACTGTGTGATCCAATCCATCCCAGCCACAGGCTTCTTTCTGGATCAATGCCATCAGTTTGTGTCGGCGAAGAGCATATTCCACCTGTGACAAGCCTGGGGTTACCTCTCCTATGAATACAAAACAAATCAGATCAAGAAATTCAAGGCATTTGTGATATTTTACTAGTTGCATGCACAATTCCCACCTACTCCCTGATGCTTTTCATATGCATGGCTTTGTTGTGGTCCCTCATTAGCCTTTCCATTGCTCCCTCATGCATCTCTTCAGCTTCCATCCCTATTGCACATCCTCACTCCATCTGCTCCTCTGTCATGCAAAGACAAAAATCAATTTTAACAAATCCTATTTTCTGTTCTGTATTTCTGTGCAAAAGCAGAAATCACAGAACCTGGTAGATTTAGATAACCATCCATAACAGATGGGTGTTTTCAGAAAGATATGTAAAAAAAGGGGAAGGAGCAAGGCAAACTGGACTTTGATTGCCCAAAACTAATGGGCTTTATAGCATCTGGACATTGAACAGAAAATTGCCTCCGGAGGTTGAGCATTAATTTCCTCAGGTAAAGCTAGAATGTCTACTCAAATACACACTAAGTCAACTCATAAAGTAACAAGTTGTAAACCATAAGGGGGGGATTGAGTGTTATAGATACTGGGAGATCAGGCAGAAACACAGAGGTCGCAGAGTCTAACCAGTCACAAGACTCCAGGCAGAAAGAAACCACGAACTGCAGGCTGGCAGCAGGCTCCAATTAAGAGAAGGAATCTTCTCCAGGGCAGATGTAGCTTTTCTCAATAATTAACAATTCAGATTTTTCCAAAGTTAAATACTATATTTCTAGTGACTCTAACTAAACAAATGATCTCTTAGATGGAAGTACATTTTAAACTGCTCCAGTCACAAAGGATACGAAGTACAGTGATCAAGATACTCACCGAAACCAGACTGAAGTTGAAAGAACGACAAACAACTGCTTAAGTATGTATTTTTAAAAATGTGAGACTCCTTAACTGTGATTTAAATTAATATATGAGCCTTAATCAGTACTTTGGCTAATACCATATTTTAACATTGATTGCATTTTCATACTGTTAGCTTTCTACTTTTGTATCTTTTGTTCCACTTTAATGTATTAGGCAGTGACAATTCTAGAATGAAAATTGAAATTTTGCTTATATTGTAAATGGATTCTTGCATGGGTGAGATGGGAGGGGGGAAGTTCTATCCAGAATGTTTTTCCTTGACAAAAGAGAGTTTAAGAAAATCACATATGTTGTATTTGCATTAAACTGTTCAACATCATACATCCCCAACGCCTATTTGGTGTAAAAGTTGGGGTTTTTTTTGTTGTTGTTAAGGAAAAAAGAAACTCACCAAATTTGGTTTACTCTGTAGATCTAGAAATGTAGATGTAGAAATGACAAAAACATAGAAACTGTTTTAATGCAATCTGACTCCATATTTCTGCAATATTATCCTGCAAATTTCCTATGCTCCACTGCATTTCCATCACAAACATCCCAGTGAAGTTTAGAAGCTGCAGTAGGGCAGAACATGGGAATCTCATTTGTCTTTTCACTCAAGGCCTGGAAATTCTTTTTGCCTTAAAGGCATCTGCTTTTTAAAGCAATAATTGCAATAAGACAACATTGTATAATTTTGAAGAAAACACCACTCCTTTATTAAATGGAAAATTACTATTGGCAGCTAGAATTAATCTCCGGTATTTCAGCTGTGAGTACTTTTAAAGTGTCAGCCTCATTTACCATGAGCTGTTAATGAGTGCCCTGAGCAAACTGACCTAATATTGAAGTTAGTTCAGCATGGAGCAGAGGGTGGACCTAGTAACTTTCAGAGGTCCCTTCTGACCTGAATTATTCTACAGTTAAATATGTAAGTGATGGTTATATATTCATATTCTTTCTACATATCTATCTTTCTATATAGCTATTCATATTCCTTCTATATACCTATCTATGGAAAAAAAACAAAGAACCATAATGTTTTCCTGGACATATTCTTGAATATATTTTTACTTCCGATTTTTTTTTTTAGATTTGATCATGGTCATCTCATATTTACATGCTCATTTACATTAATCTCATAAAACTGCACAACCTCAGCCTCTCTTTTCATCAGTACCTTCTAACTTTATAGCCACAAGTCTCTTTTCATTCTCCTCATGGCTTAAATACTATTCTGAAGGGGGCATGCTTTTTAGACAAGTGGTGTCCATCTCTCAGCAAGCTTCTCCCTGATCTCCTTTTCTGAATGACACCTTTATTTTGTGACCCACAAGACATTCGGTATGAAGCATTCTGGCAGTTCAGCTTGCACAGAGGACTCCCCCTTAATATAAATTGTATTGTATTTGCAGGACAATGAGCTCCCAAGATGCTACTGCCAGGAAAGGTCTGCAGCACTGAAGTCAGTGACACCAAGCTCCCCATGAGAAAAAGGTAAAAATCTAACGTGCGAAGCCTATTTTTGGAATCAGTATCATCTTAGACAAGGAAATGAACTACTAAATATAATTACTGCCTAATGAAGATAATCATAAACAGCTGAAATCACAGACACCTGTATGATGCAGCAAATCAATACTATGTCCTAGGCATCTCAGCAAAACAGAGGCAAGAAAGAATACCAATGATTGGCTTATACAGGGCCTGAACCTAACCTGGTTTGAGAAGGTGTGGATGTGTGAAGGGACTGGGCTGCCCCAAATACCGGTTTGGAATCTTCTTCTGCTGGGCAGGCTGGATGGAAAATCTTCGGAGACCACATGACTTGCAAACTAGAGGGGAAAAAAAATGCACTATGTCAAGGTAAAAAACCTTTCCAGTTAGAAAACTGCAGAATTATACTCCAGTCATCTGACTGTTAGTAGTGTTCATTCACTTTACGTGACATAAATATCCATCCTTAACTTTTCAATTTTTTGTATACCATAACAGTTTATGAAACAATGTGTGCACTACTCAACTAACGATTAAATAATCATAAAACAGATAGAAGGAAATTAACATATGCTAAATCTGACAATCCAGCAAGACAACCCAGAAAGCTGTGTTGGTTTGCACATGCCAATTTCTATGCTTGGTGTTCATGACACACTCAGCCCTCTCCCTCCCTTGCTTCCCTCAAACACTGTAAGGCTTGAAGCATAACACCTTCTTGACTATGTATACAAAAAGTACCACTCATCTGGAACAACTATGTAGTTTTCAAGGCCTCCCCAGTTCTTCTTTTACTAGTAATGCCACAAAGAAACCATCAAATAACACAGGTTTATATAGCAATGTGTATTTTTTTTTTCTGTATGAAAGATAATCAAGAGACCCTGTTTATGTATTTAACATACTTGCCAGTAGCATTAGCCAAATCGAGAACAGTTCCTCAGAAGAATACAGTTATGTATCCCACTTCCAAATTCACACACAGCCAAAGCAGACAGGTTTTAAAGAGAATTACAAATGTGCAGTTGGGAGCTGGGGGTGTGCGCAATAAGACAAAAGCTAAAATTAAGATTCATTATCACAAACTTTACCAACTTTGGAATTCTCAGTCACAGCCTTTTACAGCTGAAGAATTGCTTGTGCCTAGATACAAACTGTCAGACACGTGGAAGGGGATGGTGATCGGTTTCCTAACATCTACCAGCTGATGTTTTGGAGACTGGTTCTCTTCTATGTCACTTACCATGTGCCTACTACAGAACCAATTCATGCTGCCATGCCAATGCACTGAATCCTTAGAACAAATGATAATCAAGTCTTCACTAGCATAAGCAAGTGTAAGACAAGCAGAACAGCTGCCTGCCTTTCAGGGAACTGAGACTTATCACAGAACATATAGACTGTGGGTTTTCTGTGTGATTAGCCACTAATTGAAGATTACTTCAGTATGACAACTGATACTCATATACCATCACTATGTGATGATTGACAGAAGTAACAGACCTGGGCAGTCAAATACAATTACAGCTTTTCGTGCAATTTAGAAAGGGAGAGTTTTCACTGTCTCTCTCCACCTACACGGAAAACAAACAGGATACCTTGCAACGAGCAAGAGAACACAACAGGTATCAAGTAAAGCAATGTTTTGAAGACAGCAAGGAGCTTTCCACATCGTTGCTTTATTTTTCAAACAATAAGCCGTTCTTCCCTCGGATTCAACCGTGACTGGGGCAACGGCTCCGCCGCCGGAGAGCTGCTCTACCGCGCCCCCAGCACCCGCAGCGAACGGGGCTCGGCGATGGCGGCCTCACGGTCCGCCTGGCCCCGACGGCCGCCGGGGTGAGGAAGGGCTCTAAGCGGCTTGGCGTCCCTCGGAGCAGCCAGTTACTGCAGCCCCGGGACGGCCGGGCAGGGCCCCGCGGCACCGGGTCGGGCCGCTCCGCGCCGCTGAGGTGAGGCTGAGGGGGAGGGAGGGGGAGGAATCTCTGACCTGGGAAACCGCACCAGCCCCTCGCCGCCGCGACAAGCCTCTGGGCCAGACGGCGCGACATGTCCGAGGGAGGCAGGGCTATGGCGGAGCTGAGCCGCCCGTCCCCGCCACCCGCCAGGCCCCACACCCGGCCCCTGTCCCGGTTCCCCCGCCCCGCCCCGGAGCCCGCATGGCGGGGCCTTCCCCGGCGGCGGCGGCAGCGGCGGCGCGCGCTGACAGCATCGACGAGCGCCCTTTCCCGCCGCCAATGAGCGGCGCCGCACCGGGTTAGGCGCCCGCGGAGGCCGCCTGTCTCGCTGTCGTGGAGGGAGACCTGAGGAGAAACGCGGGGCTCGGATGCGGGGGAGACGGGACACAACGCTGGAGGGGGGGCGGGCGTGGATATGAAGACAATGCCGCGCCTGGGGGACCTCGCCCGCTCCACCGCCACCTCCGCTTCCAGAACGTTCCCGCCGCCCCGCGGCGGCTGGGCGGGGCCAGCCCTGGGTAGGGGCGGGTCCCGGCGGGTGGGGGCGGGGCCTCGGGGTGGGCGGGGCGGGCTGGAAGCTTCCACGGCGCCGCGCGGTGGTTGGGCAGGGAAGCGAGCGGGACTCGGTTACTGTCTCCTCCCCCTCCCCCCCCCCGTTCCCGCCACCCCGCCGTTCCGCCATGGACTCCCGCAAGCTGAGCGAGCTGCGGGCCTTCGTCAGGCTCTGCAAGCAGAACCCGGGCCTGCTGCACACCGAGGAGCTCGCCTTCCTCCGCGAGTGGGTGGAGAGGTCGGTGAGGGGCCGCGCCGCCGTTGGACCGGTCGTGAGGGGAGGCGGACGGGGAGGGGGGCACGTGTCGGCGCGCGGCCCCGCCGCGTGGCCGGGAAGGGGAACCGAGGGGGTGGGGGGGGGGTGGGGGGTGGGGGGTGCGCGGCTCGTCGCTGCCGTGGGTCCAGCCCGGTCCTATTTGGCGGGACTGGGCCGGCGAGCGGCCCCGGTGCGCTGCCGTCTCCCCTCCCCTCCCGCCGCAGGGCGCACCTGGAGCGCAAAAAAAAAAGGTTCGTTATATTTTTGTTTTGTTTTTAAAACTCTGGGTATTCCCGTTGCGAAAAAGCCTGCCCTCCCGGCCATGTCAGTGGCTCAGCTTTCCAGGCTGGAAAACCCCGGAGTAGTAATTAGCGAGTTAATTCTCGCATTATGCAGCAGAGTTGGCTAGCCTGTCTTAAAAGGAGCCGAGTTTGTGGGGAGGTGAGGGGCATTGATTTACATCCTGCTACCCAAAAGCATAAAATACCTGATGCTTTAACACGTGGGAGTGGTTCCCGTCCAAAAATGTGTTTCGCCCCTTGAAGTTTCGTGTATCAGGTAGTTGAAATCTTGCTCCCGTGTGAGGCACTTCAGATGCGTGCTATTTACGCTGCACGTAGCGTTCTGTGCACGCGTGGCCTGTCAGAGCGGAGGCTTCTTGACACCAAAACATCCTTGGGTTCCGCCCTGAGCACCCAGAAACGCTGAGTTGGAAGGTTTGAGGTCCTCTGCTGCTGGCAGGGAACCCGCCGAGCCCCTCTGTTTAGCTAGGGTACCTCTGCTTGGCTTTCGTAGCCGCAACCTTCGCTGTGCTAAAAGGGCTCTGAGAAGTGAGGAAAGTCCTTGCAGATACACCTTTTACGAAAGGGGTAGTGAAAAGATTGCGTCTAGTGGCAAACTGGGATTTGTTTTAGAAAACTTGCTTTAAATACTAATTTGAAAGTATTTTAATTGTACTTTCTGCTGTATCGTACTTGTAATTAGTTGAAAAACTAGCAGGGCTCTGAGTGCATGTATGTGCAAGTCAGGCATTTTGCAGTATGTCATGAAAACGGCTACAAGGAACTATTTATTTGGGTTTTTTTACTGTGCTGTTTAAACTTTTTTAGGCATCTGAATATTAGCGTAGTTGTAAAACCACTCCTGTTTAACTTCACTTGGTTTTGCAGTACTGGTAGTAGCTGCACGTATGCCTAGGAAGGAGGTGCATATCTGTTTTGTCCTACTGCAGGACTTCAGTTCCTTTTGCTACTGTGTACAAGATTTTCGTGCCTCGCCCTAGGTTACTTCCATTCTTCTGTTGTGTAATTCTGAAGGTGTGAAGGGAGGGGAAGAACACTTAGTTCTTTTGGCCAGAGAAGGCATTAGGGTCTGGAAAGGTGATAATCTGATTTCTAACTTTCTCTGTGTTAATGGGGACAGCTCTAACTTCCAGATTAGAGTTTGTATTTGGTTAATGAAAGGGTGCTTGTATTATAAGTATAAAAAATAGGCTTTGAACTGTGGAATGTTTTTTCCATGTAAAGTCTTCACTGGATATCTTTACCTCAGAATTTAAAAAGTACTTCAGAGTAGAACCTCCTGTAGCTCTCAAGTTTTCTGGTTTTTTTTTTTTCACATATTTAAGCTAAATATTTGGGTATGTTTACACTTGGTTATTTGGAGTGGTAGCCAAATTACTTTTCATGTCAAGCTGTCTGGAAGTCTGGTGGATTCCCCTCTTCCACAGTAGTGCTGTTATGTTTTTATAAAAACAGTAGTGCTGTTTGCTGTAGGACTATTAAATGCATTTATAGGGTCTTCTCATTCTTTGGAAACTGCTTGAAACTTAGCATGGCCTGGCTTCAGGTGAAAATAAACTCGATGAGTCTGATATCTCTGTCAGGCTTACCTGAATTAATCTAAAAGACATAAGTTTAGTCACCAAGGTAATATTGTGAGTGATTACAGAAGAGTGACTGAACGATACTGAAATCCATCATTAAATTTTTAAACTAAAATTCTGGTGATTGATTTGTTTGGGTTTTTTCTTAAAGCTAATGATTCTAACTTAAATAATGTGAACTGCTCATAAAGCCAAAATGGGATACTTTATTTCTGACTAGCTGTTAATGTTGCATCAGAAACCTTAAGTCTTATCTGTTTTCATGCACTTGTTATCTTCTAACCTTTATTCTGTCTAGCGATTTTATTTAATTTCTATATAGATGCTTTTGGTATAGAAAACATACAGTAGTGTATGATTATGTTTAGAAAGTGTTTTGACATCCCTTTTAGTTATGCCTGCTTTTTCATAATTGCATAAAAATACAAATACTGTCACTTAAATTCGTATGAAATGAGTCATTAAAGGGAACATGTTTTAAAAACTTGCAATTGAGCAAAGAAACAAAAACAGTCCTTAAAAGTAAAGCAAAAAATCTCTAATTGATGAACAGACCTTTTGCCTTTTATTGCTGTTTTGGTTTTGACCCCTTTGAATTCTTGGTAATCTAGTTTCTCTCTAAAGATAATTTTGCTGTCAGTGATGAAAGTGGACACAGAAATAACAGTTGCAGTTCTTCCAACAAGTCATAAAAGCAGCATTTCTCATCAGTGTGATGAGTGGAAGCGCAGAGTCGTTGTTGCAATGGAGTCCTGACAGCTCCCAAGAGTTATTACTGGAATTGCACAATTCTGTTTTAGCGCAAAGGTTTAATTTTTAAATATTTTTGTGTGTGTGCAGGATTTATACAGCTCAGTACCTGCCTTTCCTACAGGAGTGTCTCATACCTCTATATCATGGAGGTGATTAAATACACTGCAAACTTTGCATATCCTTGCTGTGCATTGGAATCAAATACTATTTTAAGGGATGATTTTAGAGTAACTTGGTTTTGAATTGTTCTGGGATTGTAACTCTAGATTTGGTAGAGGATAACTGGATAGTAAAACAGCTTTCAAGGACTAGGAGTAAAACTGTTTAGCCTTGGCAGTTCATGAAATGGTATATTTTAAAATGTGTGTATATATATTGGTTAGACATGTCTCAGATTGTTCTAAGCTTGGGTAGTTTTCAGAGGGATGTGAAGAGGGCAGAGAAGACTGATGAAATTGTTTCAGCCTTGAGATGATTCACGGTGTCAAACTTAAAACCAGCTGATCATGAGCCTGATAATTTGGAATTACTCAGGAATTTGATTCCTGTGTTCTTTTTAGCTTGAGCTGTTCTTAAATACATGATTGGAAGCTGGGAATGTTATTGACCTTTTTGAGTTAGAGGGTTCTCTGTCTTTTTCCAGGCTTTGAAAAAAGTCTGTTTTTTAAAAAAAAAAAGTGTTGCCAACAAGCATTAGATGGATCTTAACTTGTGAGCATTGTGTTACCCTGGATATTAGCAATTAGCACTACTAAAATGCTTCAAAATCTGTAGTTTCCTAGCAGAAGTGAAGTTCCAAGGCTATTCTAGACAGTCCCTAGAGTCCTGGGGAAAACTCTTTGATTTTTACAGACTGGTAGATGATTATGTGCCCTATTGTCAGCCTACAAAGGTAAAAATTTAGGAGGAAAAGTTAGTACATGTATAGTGGGTTTTTTGCCTAGCTCTGTAACAGTTTATCAGACTGCAGTTGTTGGGTCCTTGCAGTATAACTTAGATTAAGTAATGTCAAGGTTCCGAGGACACATCTAGATTTTTGCAATAGCTTCAGGGGATACCTTTTTTGGTAGCTTCTGGTATTTTTTCTTGACAATTTATCCCGGTAAAATAGAGGTAGTGTAGTGCTGTCTGCTTGCCTTTTGGTGTAGGGCCTGGTGTCAGGACCTGTCAGTCCTGTCCCCTCCTTTTCCGTCTTCTATCCCCTCTTCCCCCAATTCACCCCTGTCCTCATTGTGTCCCTCCCCATCTGGGTTTGTTTTCAGCCAGCTTGGGGCCTGACTGGGAGATGGTTCTGGTGACAGGAGGGAGGAAAGAGGGGAGAACGGGACTGCAGCAGCCTGACTTAAGAACCTGTAGGATCTCGTCCTTGGGGTATAGTTTTATGTTGCATTAATTCCTGAAAGTAGATATTCTGCACCCTTTCAGTTCCTCCTGCCCACTTCCTGCTCCTCTCCCCTGCACCGTGTCTAGGCAGTTGTGTGGGGCCCCAAGGAGTTGATCGAGCTTGTTGGGTTGATAGAAATCTTCCCCTGCCCCCCCCCCCCCCCCCCCCCATGGCCAGAGCAATTGGAAACTGTCGGTAGATGGGAATGCTGGGCAGAGGATGGATGGGAATGGTAGTGCTCATGGCAGCCTGCCATTAGGTACGATTAGATGTTATATGAAACAGCTGGAGAATTCAGCCTATGCTTATTTCTGGCTCCTGACCAAAGTTGATGTAATATAGAAGTTTATTCTATATTGAATCCTGTCTATACAGAGAATGCTCTTTAACTTATAGCTAAGGAAAGGCATGAATATTGCAATACATAATTTCATTTCTTTTATTTTCTAGGCAGCAGTTTAATTGCATAAGCATTTTAGGCCATTAGGGTTCTCTTAACTTGTTTGATCTCTGTTCAAAAAATAATTCTAATTTTAGTATCTATTTTATCTATAATATTTAGTTGACTTAAAATGTAAGCTACACTTTAAGGAGAAACTCCGTTTCAGCCAAGGAGGCAGCTTTTCTATGTGAGAAGGGGTGGGTGGGTGATGCGCATGAGTACAAGCCACAGCAGAGCTCTAGGTGAAAGAGCCAACAGATAAGAGTGTGCATAACATTACACTGAGAAAAGCATGGTGGATGTGTGCTTCTTATTTGGTGGTTTTACAGTGACCTGGACCATCGTGTTTTGTGTCACAACAAAAAGCTGAGATTATCAGCAGGATTTGCATCAATAACACACACATCACTGTTTTGATAATCTTATTGTTTGGTTTTTTTTTCTCTGTTTTGCTGTAAAGCATGGGAGGCACAATACCACCTGCTCCAGCCAATGCTTCTGCAGAGGAGACAAGTAAGGTGAGACTCTGCAAAAATTACTGATCAAGAGAAGGGAAAAAAATCACTGTCAGTTTTCGCTCAAATAGGGTGGGTGAATGTGCTAGGGTGAGTGAGTGAGACAGTTCAGTCTGAAGCCTGCCCATTGCATGATGTAGATGGCTTGTTACAGATGGCTTCCTAGTTTGTTTCAAGTGTTGTCATGCTCCATTTCCCTAATCCTGAATGCCTGATGTTCTGTGCAATGCAAATGCCAAACAAAGTCTTGATTGCTTTTTTGTATTTTTGCTGTCTGTTTTTACGCCTCTCCTGTAGTTATTAGTGGATGAAATTATAATCTTTGCATGAGAAGAAATATTAGTGAGCATGATAGGTAATGAACAGTTAATACTGCCTTAAAAAGTTGATAGTTTGTGGAAGAGGGTTTTACAGGGTTTTGTTAATTTGTTTTAAGGGAGATGATAAATTTAGCTTGTAGATATTTATAGCAGGATTTTCCCAAGTTTGAAAGTCCTTTTGGAAAAAGTAGGTATTTTGTTGTTGATTGACAGTGGATTGTGGAATTACTGGCTAGGTAGAACTGTATGGAGGGATTGTGTATAGGTAGTGAGTATAGTCTGTGACACTAAAGACAAGCAGCTTATGTCTGTGATAAAGAAGGACGTGCTAAGATATGGGATTCACAGGAAATTAGTAATGTAACTAGAAGTTGATAGGAAAACATCAGAAAAAAAACATTCTAAGTATGTGAAAGTGGCAAAGATCTCTGACCTTGGCAAACAGAAACAATATTTTGATCATTGACACCAGCTTACTCTTCCCTGCTAAAGGACCTTAGCCTAATAGTATCAGGTTGAGGGAATTTTTGATCCAACAAATATGCAAGGGAAGGCAGGAAGATTGGAAGGGTTGATTAGTTGCAAAACTGGTTCTGAATTGGGTATTATCTGGATTATTTGGTTTTGATTATTGAACTACACAATTTGAAGGACGGGCTTTACTGATAATAGAAGTTCATGAGGCAAAATCTGGGCCCTGAATTATTTGCATGCATGATAGACTTAATCTGAGAGGAGGAAAAAAGATTTGTATCTTAAAAATAAACCAATTTACCTGTAGAGCAATCTGATGCTTTGAAGATTAATTTTGGATTTTCTGATGCATTGTGATATATTAGAGTGGGAGTAGAATATCAGTCATAAGTAATATATGCTTACAAATACATTTCTTTTACAGGGCAAAGCAGAGGAACAGCCAGAGGAGCCAGTTAAATCACCTGAACCAGAAAGTGAAGAAAGTGACTTAGGTGTGGAAAATAAATGACTTTATCACATTTTACCAATTTGAATATGATTCTGGAAATCCTCTCTCTGTTTGTAGATGGAGCTTAATCTTGTTTTTTGTTTCCCCCCCCAGAAATTGACAATGAGGGAGTGATTGAACCAGACAATGATGACCCTCAAGAAATGGGAGATGAAAATGTGGAGGTAAGCACCATGTTTTCAATGTCTGTGGCAGTAGGAAAGATAGGGAGAGGTTCTGAGTTAGAATCAAGGACTAAAGGTTGAGTACTGTATTAGCTAGGTAGCCAGCTATTGCTTTGGCTCTTCTTCTCCTGGTTAGAAAACTTACTGGATTAAAACCACAGTCTTTTCGTATTAAAGATTATAGTCCATCAAAAAGTTCATTGAGGAAAATCAGGTCAGAAGACACCAAAAAAATTTATCAAAACACCAAAGAAAACTAGATGTGTAGAAATCTGCCGTTATTCGACTTACGTTTTGGGTGTTTTCTAGCTAAAAATGAAGGTGGCTGATGTGTCCAAGCTAAAATCACAAGAGTTTTGGGTTTGTTTTTGGTAGGTTCGTTATTTTTGGGGGGTTTGTGGTTTCTTTGTTTTTTTAAACTATGATTTTGATGCAAATTAAAAACATGATTCTGCAATGGGAAAACTGGAGCTCCCTTCTTTGGTGCTGTCTTAGCATGGTGATTCTGACCTGGACTCTACAACTTTTGGGTTTTGTGTGTGTGTTTTATTTTCTTTATTTTCTTAGGTAACGGAAGAGATGATGGATCAAGCTAATGAGAAGAAGATTGAAGCGATAAATGCTCTAAGTGAAGGTGATAGATTTGTTTTTAGTACCTATTCAAGGACATTAGGCTTGGTTCTCCTTTTTAAAAAAAAGGAAGTTAATATCTTGGACCACCTCAAATGTTTTCAAGGAGGAGAAAACTCACTTCCTGTTGGATACCCAAAACTATCTAGAATATGAAAGCTTCTTTAAGTACTGTCTTCCCAATGTAGCTATACTTTTGGGCAGGATGTGGGGAATGACTGCAGCATCTTAATGATAATTTTTTTGTTACAGTACTGCCGTACATATTATGATTAGCGTCTCTAGTTGTTTTCCTTAATGCAGTGAAAAGCTGCATAATAAAGAGGTATCTTCCTATTTGATTGCATACAAAGTTAAATGTACAAATTTAATTGGAAAAAGTCTCTCCTCCCCTCTAGCATTAATTTTGGAGTTTGTATTTCAGTAATGTAGCAAGAGGGAGAAACTGATTTTCCTTTGATAATCTTCCGTTTAAGAAGTGCGATGGGGCGTAACACCCTTTAAGGCACATCTGGCAATTTGGATGCAACTTCATTGCATAATGCTTGAAACTTTACTGGTACTTATATTTAGGTGAACTTCAGAAGGCTGTGGACTTGTTCACAGATGCTATCAAGCTGAATCCTTGTTTGGCCATCTTGTACGCCAAGAGGGCAAGGTGAGTTGTCATAAACTAGTGATATATGTTTCTGCCTACTCTGTTACTTTCCTTAAGGAACCTAAATATAATGGCGACTTGAGGATCTATGTAAACTTACACCACATGAGGGAAAGAGAAAAATACACTTCATGCATTTTCCTTTATACATGATTAACCAGATTTGCTGAAGCAGCCATCTAAAAGGTCTTGATAACAGAGTAAGTAACAGAATGGTGTTCCAAAATGCATTGTGGTAATACAGCTTTTGGTATGTTGAGTTAGAGTAATGCTGAATAACAAACACTTGTGAAATCTGAAGTTTATTCTGGGACTAAAGTGATGATTGAAATTACGTCCTGTTCAGATGCAGAGTTAATTGTGGATCAAGTGAATTCTCTCCCTGTTGTACCTGCTAAATAAATTTGTTCACTGACTTGTTTCTGTTCAACAGTCCTGTATTTGAACAGGACACACCTATTTCTCAACCCATTCAATACCCACCTTAATGCTAATTACATCTACCAGCTGGCAGATAATGCATTGGGAACGTTGTCAGATTTGATGTGTGGTAGCCCTAAATTCATAATGCACAAACACGTTTATCTTCCTACTTCTTGAGGAAGGTTGGGCAAGTATGGGTTGCAGAACTTTAAACAGATTCTTTTTCTCCTTTTACACAAAAAAACCACTAACTATGGATGTTTTGATAGTTTAGTGCATCTTTGCCATAGCAAGGTCTAATTCAAAGAAATGGTCAACATTTGATGACTTTCATTTGATTAATTAGTGTCCTTTAACTGTTCCATTGTAGTACATCTTAACTGGTACATGCCATGCTTCCCCCCCACCTTCCATATCAAAGTTTTTGTATGTAACACCACTTGTTTACCCGTAATATACTGTTGTCATTGCCATCATAGTAGTATTTTTAAAACCTCTTATGGTGCCATATCTTCTCAGGACTGGGATTAGCAATGAAAATTAAGAGTGTTAAGAGAAGTTTAAAAGTTACCTCAATTTGGTGTATTGTAGAAATAAGCAAACAATATATTAGGGTATTTTAAAACCTGCAGTGTAACAGCAGTGCTGATCTAGTGCTGTGAGTAATCTGCCCCTCTCTGGTGGGCTTGGGTTTTGATTCTGAGGGGGGTTTGTGTGTTTCGGAGACTAAGGGTTTTGTGCAGCCAGCAGCATTGGAATGTCTCTCATGGGTGAGGTGTAGCTTTGAGACAGTTTCCTGACGCATTGTCCACCTCTTTGTTTCTAGAAGAGAATGTGTGACTTTGTGCTTGCTTTCTAACAAGCCTTAATGATGAAGTTACTTACAGGCACTCTAATTGTTTTCAAGTAGATGGAAAAAGGCAGAAGTTCTGACCTGGAGTATCTTGAATATCAAATAGCTTTGTCAGTTCAGGAATGTTTTTTAGTGTTTCCATCAGATATTTTTAATTTGAAATGCCTGAACCTCCTAAAGTACTGCCCTACTAGTTAATCTGATATGCTTGTGTATTGTAAAATTGGCAGTTATTTCACTTAACTGACAAGGCATTGAGGCTACTTGCTGGGTGTGTTTTGTTCTGTCTCTTAATTTTGATGACGCCTCTCCTGTCTCTTGTAGTTCCTGATAATTTTAGCTGTTGATCATTGTAGCCTGTATAACTTATGCTTTCTATGTCTTACTGTTTTAAAGGCAATGTAATATGGCATGCATAATACTAATGTTGTTTTGTTCAAATTCCTATTGCCATTGGCTATAGGCTCCAAATACCATGGAATCTGAACTGTCCTTTGCATTTATATATCCTTTCTTTGTGGATTAAAGTTGTTCTTGCTGGCAAGGCTTGGCTCTGAACAATGAACACTTTTGCTTCTTGCTAATGATGCACCTACATTGGCGGGGGCGCGTGTGTGTAACTGAATTTCAGTGACTTCATTGTCACTACAAAATCTTTTTGAACTCAGCTCTTCAAATGTATTATCTCACTAGCTTGCCTGTTAGTCATCCAAAATTATTTCCAGCTTAAGTTAGTAACTTGGTATTTCAATATGTACAATGAATGTTCTTGTTCCCACAGTGTGTTTGTGAAGCTACAGAAGCCAAATGCTGCCATTAGAGATTGTGATAGAGCCATCAAGATTAATCCTGACTCGGCACAGACCTACAAATGGAGGGGGAAAGCGCATAGGTAATGAACTGCATGTGCACTTGATATTCTCTCAGTTACTTGGGGAAACAGTTTTTTATGCATTCTCTCCTCTGTGTCTCCAGACTGTCTTGTACCTGTGAACAGTAGCCATGAGCCAGAAACCATTGTGCTGAGTGTATGGCTTACAGGAAAGAAAGGATGATGGTGATTTATTGATGGCAATTTATGAGTAGTCCTTCTGGCACTGTCTCTTTTTTTTTTTTTTTTTTTTTTTAACATTTATGCTAAAGATTGAGTTCTAGGACTGTGGGTTTTATTTGTTTGGAGGTCTTTTATTTTCACTTAGTTCAGTTTTTATTTACTACCTTAAAATTCTAAACATTTCTCTGCTGCCCCTATTCCATTAGATCTTTTACATAGTAAATTAAACTATCTAGTTATTAAGGGAACCATTTGTTGCAGTTAAAGTGTTATTAAGCAAACATTGTAACTATTTGAAATGGCATTAGGCCAGCATGCATCCCCTTCCAACTGTAGTTAAAATTCTTTTTTAAATCACAATAGATCAGCCAAAAGAAATTAAGGTGACACTTCTCATGCTCTGTATAAAAGTGGAAAGTTTAAATGCTAATAGAACTTACCAAAAAAAGGGCATTTTAAACAGTGTTCAAAGAGTAGTTTGTTAATGTCTGCAGTTTTAATCCAAACAGTGCTCCAGTCTTCTCACTCTTGGGCTTTGTGTCATTTATTAACATCTTTGTCTGTAAGCAAAAGTGCTTTCACCGTTTACCATTTGTAAATAGTATTCAATGAAAATAAATGTAATAATAATTTAATTACAATAAAAATTATGCAAACTATAATTTTAATTATCAAGAGTGCGCACTTCTTAACTATTCATTTATGCAAACAGTAGCTTGTATGACCTCTTCAGCTAAAACACGGTGCCTCCAGTTAACTAGGGTGTTTGAGTGCTGAGTAAAGAGGGTCCACTTAAACTTAAGGTAATAGTGGTGTAGACTTGTACGGAGCACTGAATGTGTAGTTTTACACTGAACATCTGCCTAGCGGTGCAGAGGACTTTTATTAGTGTGCTTCATATGTTTAGGTAGGGTACCTTCTCCCTGTTAGACCCTGTTAGCCCAGAGAGTTGTGGTGAATGGAGCTAAATCCAACTGGCAGCCGGTCATGAGCAGTGTTCCTCAGAGCTCTTGGGGCCAGTCTTGTTTAATATCTTTATCAATGATCTGGACGAGGGGATCGAGTCCACCTTCAGTAAGTCTACAGATGACACCAAGTTGGATGGGAGTGTTGATCTGCTTGAGGGTAGGAAGGCTCTGCAGAGAGAGAGATCAGCCTGGACAGGCTGGATTGATGGGCCAAGGCCAGTTGTATGAGGCTTAACAAGGCCAAATGCCGGGTCCTGCACTTGGGTACAACAACCCCATGCAACGTTACAGGCTTAGGGAAGAGTGGTTGGAAAGCTGCCTGGCAGAGAAGGCCTGGGGGTGTTGGTTGAGAGCCAGCTGAACATGAGCCAGCAGTGTGCCCGGGTGGCCAAGAAGGCCAACAGCATCCTGGCTTGTATCAGGAACAGTGTGGCCAGCAGGAGTAGGGAAGTGATCGTGCCCCTGTACTCGGCACTGGTGAGGCAGCACCTTGAATACTGTCTTCAGTTTTGGGCCCCTCAGTACAATGAAGGACATTGAGGAGCTGGAGCATGTCCAGAGAAGGGCAACGAAGCTGGTGAAGGGTCTGGAAAGCAGGTCTGATGAGGAGCAGCTGAGGGAACTGGGGTTGTTTAGTCTGGAGAAGAGGAGGCTGAGGGGAGACCTTATCGCTCTCTGCAACTACCTGAAAGGAGGTTGTAGCGAGGTTGGTGTTGGTCTCTTCTCCCAAGTCACTAGCAATAGGATGAGAGGAAATGGCTTCAAGCTGCATCAGGGGAGGTTTAGATTGAATATTAGGGAAAGTAGTCTTTACTGCAAGAATGGTCAGGCATTGGAACAGGCTGCCCAGAGAGGTGGTGGAGTCACCATCCCTGGAGGTGTTCAAAACACATGCAGACATGGCACTTCAAGGCATGGTTTAGGAGACAAAGTGGTGTTGGGTTGATGGTTGGACTTGATGACCGTAGAGGTCTTTTCCTATCTTAATGATTCTGTGATTCTTTTTTTTTTTTTTTATAGCAAATAATGATACTAGCTGACTGAGGGTTTTTAACCTTGTTGTTACTTCAAGCAAAAGTAAGGGTATGAAGCAAGCAAGTATCCTCTAATGGCATCATAGTGTGCAGGTTACAGAAAACACCATGATTATTAAACTGTACACCTCTGTAAGTCCGTATAGCTGCAGGTAAAAATACTGAATGCTGCATGGTTGTCAATATTTTGAGGAACTGAGTTCACTTTGGTTTTCCCTTCTGACTGGTGATGTCTTCTGAATTGCAGACTTCTGGGTCACTGGGAAGAGGCTGCTCATGATCTTGCATTAGCCTGTAAACTGGATTATGATGAAGATGCTAGTGCCATGCTGAAGGAGGTGCAACCGAGAGTAAGTGGGGAGGCATAATGGAGGTCCCTACTCTATTTGAGTGGCATTACTAACTTCAAATTCTTCCAGTATGAATTGTTTTGTGGGAGTGCGTACATGTGTGATCTGACATTTCAAACTGAGTTTATAAATACTTTTGTCTCTGATCACAGCTGTTTATGGCTGTGTGTAGAGAAATGGAGTCTCTGGGGCTGGGCATGTAACCGAACTATGACATAATATGTTCCTTTTAAAAATCTGAACAGAAGAATCTGAAGCAGTTGAAGTTTGCCAGGCATTTTAGAATCTAGACTAAAAACATTCAGAAGAGCAAGACAGTGCTGACAGTGTTTTTTTCTCAGATGTTTCTGAATTGATCGAAGCTTCATCCTAAACATGTTTTACAAAGGAGGCATGCTTTGCTATGATTTGTACTTTCATTAGTCTACCTCATGAGGGCAGCATAACCTTTGTAGACTGGTTTTCAGCTTTCCTCAAGTGATTGACCCCAGCATTCTTCTAAGGCAGAACTATTGTTTAAAAAAATGTAAGACTGTCGATAGCAGGCTTTCTTTTTAATCTGTTTTGCATATTCCTTTAAAGTGGTTGACAGACCACAGATGGCAGCTGTTGCATTGTATTGGATTTATATGGCAAGGGTGGGGGGAGGTGGAGACTGCAGGGCTGGCCTCTTTTAGGAAGAGACATGCGGCTGCCTTTATGTCAGACAGAGCCAGGTCCAGCTGACTCCAAAACAGACCCACTGCTGGCCAAAGCTGAGCCAGCCAGTGACACCAGGGGTGCCTCTGTGATGATGTATTTAAGAAAGGGTTAAAAATCACAGCGCAACAGCTGTGAGAGAGGGGCTAAAGAAGAGAAAAAAAATGAGAGAAGCTATCCTGCAGGCACCAATGTCAGTGAAGAAGGAAGGGAAGGAGGTGCACTAGGCATGGGAGCAGAGATTCCCCTGCAGCCATGGTGAATACTGCAGTGAGGCAGGCTGTCCCCCTGCAGCCCCATGGTGGAGCAGATATCCACCTGCAGCCTGCAGAGGACCCTATGCCAGAGCAAGTGGGTGTGCCCTGAAGGAAGCTGCAGTCCATGGAGAGTCCACACTGGAGCAGGCTCCTGGCAGAAACCGTAGCTCATAGAGAGTAGCCCATGCAGAAGCTGGTTTTCTGGCAGGAGCTGCAGCCTGTGGGGGACCCATGCTGGAACAGTCTGTTGCCATAACCTGTGGGGAGGACCCCATGCTGGAGCAGGAAAAAAGCATGAGGAGGAAGGAGTGGCAGAGGTGCAGTGTTACGAATTGACCACAGCCCCCATCCCCATGTGCTGTTTGGGGTGGGGGAGGAGGTGGAAGAATGGGGAACAAAGGAGTGAAGTTGAGCTTTGGGAAGAAGGGGAATAGGGGGAAAGAGGGTTTAGTTTTGTTTGTTTAACATCTTTTAGGTCTCAACTCTTTTTTGTAAGGGGGTATACTTAATGCTTGGCTGAGGGGGAACCTTTTATATCCCATTCAATCTGCACGTGCACAGAAACAGCAAAGTGTGTCTGATACATTGATGTGTAGTTGCCAACTGTGTGGGAATTGGTGTATGTAGCTCAAGGAGAAATGTATGATCTTTACATGGGTGATTTTTTTTTTTATCTTTAGTTAAGTGAAGATTATATGTTCACCTAATTTATTCACTTCCAGCTTTCTTAGCACTTTTTAGTTTGTAGCACTTTGAGCTGAAAGTCTGAGTCAGATTCTAAAAATGCTTAGTTCATTTTGAGAAATACTTAAAAGCAATGAAAATCCAAACTTTGGAAACTCTTTGTTTCATTTTAAAAAAAAAAAAAAAAATTGTACCGAAACTTCACTACTTATAAAAAAATTTGTTTAAAAGTATTCTGAAAGAATAGAAGAGTGCCTGTTGTAGCAGTAGTTGTTAGTATCTCTATTCTTGAAGCTTCATATTTTTAAATATTTTTTCCTATGGTTTTTATTACAGGGTGACCGTCATACACAACTTGTGAAATTACAAACTGTTTTTTGCAATGCTATATAAGGATACATTCTGGTTTCAGGAAAGCAGTGCTACAGTTAGTGTTCTATTGTTACAGTGAGCCCTGAGTGAAGAGCCCTGGGGAGTTCATTGCTAACTACTCTCTTCTGCTGGGGCTGTAGATTTGATAGACTTGAAAAAAAGCTAATAATGGAAAGCAAACTTCCTCCCCACCCACCCTCTCTTGATGTGGTTCAGGAATTATTTGGTCTGCTTATGTCTAGCTGTATATGCTGCAAAGGCATCTGGAATAGCAATAACACTACCTAAAAAGTGTATGTGTGCAGGGGGAGTTATACTTCCTGTTGTTGTGCCAGCGAAAATTCCCTTTTCTGGGGCTGTTGCTGGTTTTTAGCACTGGAGAAAATAATATTTCAGCATAAAAGTATGAAGGCATGTGGAATGATAATGTTTTTAAGGTCTAACTGTGGTGCAAGTCACAGACCACTATAGCAAAAAAGTATACTAGCATGCATGTTCTGGTGAATCCGGTTAGGACTGGGAAGACATGAATAATTGATTGCCATAGAGAGGAAGTAGCAAATGGCTCCTCAAACAAAAGGGCTTTTAGGATGTGAGGTCAGATCTTATTTTTAAGAACTGGTAAAAACAGATGGTTATGCTTACATGTAGTTGTATTGAAATATGTTGTGCGATATGCTAAAAACATATATGAAACCTTGGTGTTCTGTTTAACAGGCTCAGAAAATTGCAGAACATCGCCGAAAATATGAGCGGAAGCGTGAAGAAAAAGAAATCAAGGAAAGAATGGAAAGAGTGAAGAAGGCAAGGGAGGAGCATGAGAGAGCACAAAGGGTGAATACTTAGGCTTTAATATTTCTTAATAATTTGGAGTGTGTCAGTTATTTTAGTTAAAATGAGTTGTAGAGAATTACTTTCATTTTAAGTCTTAGAATTAAATTTTAGAGAGTTGATTTCTGTCTTGGTTACTTGACCAATAATGAAATCTGGAGAAGGGGGCATTGAACTGCATCTGCTTTTATTGCTTATGACAAACACAGGCTCTGGAGTCTCTACTAATCCTGTATTACAAGAAGTCAGTTATTGTATGACTGTACCAGAATAGTTTTCACGTAGTACTTATGTCTCCTGAAGTAGGAGGTTTCAAATTCAGGATAATACTTTACTTCTCTTCCTCGCTTTCTGACACAGTTTGCTTGCTTTTTCATCATGCTTTACTGATACATTTTAGTATGTTGGAGGTGGGAGTTCTAAAAATATAAGCTGAGGTGCTAAAACAAATCACACAGTTCATATTCAGTAAAAACATACTCTGCATACTTACCTGCAAAAACATACTAAAGTAAGAGTAGGTATCGCTATTTCTTGTCAATGGTTGTGTACACAGTGAAGTTCTTTGTTTGTTGCGATAGCTTACCTACCTGAACAGTCTCAGCTATTTTTTTATTCTTAAAACCAGTTGAGCAGTAGAAAACAGGCTGCAGTTCCATTGCTTTGTGTGGAATGATGTACTTTCATCTGCAGGAGGAAGAAGCAAGACGACAGGCAGGAGGAGCTCAGTTTGGTGGTTTCCCAGGTGGCTTCCCAGGTATTTTGTTTTTAAGTACCAATACTTGAGGTAGAGGTGACTGTTGTTTCCATGTGGGGTATTATAACCACAGGTTTTATAGCTTTTGTTCTCAAGACAGAGAGAAAAATAGTCTTTGAAGTTTAGAACTTGTCTACAAACAACTCTGAGCACTAGTGGGAAGAGGGATGGGATTTTTTTTCTCTTAAAGAGGATTGATGCTGGGTAGCAAGTAGAGGGATGACAAATCAATATGATGGATAACAGAATGAAAGGATTTAGTTCTGAGAAAACAAAGGTGCAGTATTTGATCAATAATATGTGCTGAAAAACTAGTATGAAAACGTTTTCTAAATTACCCAGAGTGCCTTGGATCCATTCTGCTTAAGAACAATAATTTTAAAGTTGAAAATTTGGATTGAGTACTAGGGAAATCTGTGCTGGTTGCAAACTATTGTTGAACAGAAAGGTTTCTCAAAGGAGATAATGGCGGTTTACCTTATAAAAAAAGCTGTCCTTTAACAGTTCCATGGAAATCGGGCTTTCCATGTTATTTTTAAGTACAATAAATTGGGGAGAAACAAGTCTTACTTACTAAAGCTCTTAAAGATTGAGATGTAGTTGAGGTAGACTGCGTGCATGCTCCAACCGGGTCAGCTTGTCAGGGGAACCAAATAGAGACCATACCTACCCTGCTCAGCATAGCCGAGGTAGCTGCTGATTAAGGATCCAAAAACAGAACCTCAAGCATTTTGCTTCAGGGATTTTTGGTTTTTGTTTTGTGGGTTTTTTTTTGTTTGTGTTTATTTTTTTTTTCCCTTCGGTGGTACAATATTTTCAAACCTGAAGTTCCCGCCAAATGTGGAATGTGCTTGGGACATACTACAGCTGATCTGCTTTTGCCCTGAACTGTTCATTTCAGGCATTCAAACTCCTTATATTCCTGGGCTTGAGACCTGCCTGATCTAAGTTAACCAGAAAAATAACTGCATCCATATACAAGGTGCTAGAACCTGACACTCATTACGAGCCTCCCATTCCATTAAGTTAAAAACATGGATGAAGTAAGATGTAAGTCTTCACAGAAAGAGAAGGTAAAGACCCTGCTTTCCATTCAGTGGACCAGCTGTAGCCTTATGGAAGACATGTCTTTAGAGGTGTGACAAAGGAAGTATGTCTTGGTCTCTCTCTGCGAGCCTCCTGTATAGATGAATTAAATGTTCTTCTTCATTCATTCTTCTTGTCTTGGGTTTTCAGGTGGATTTCCTGGGGCTATGCCTGGAGGTATGCCAGGTCTTAATGAGATTCTTAGTGATCCAGAAGTCCTTGCAGCCATGCAGGTGAGAATTTGTTAAAATCAAACCTAAATGTTCTTCAGAAGGGAAGAACAACACCTATGAGCTATGGGAAGGAACAAAGATGTAGCCTTCTGGATAGCAATGGGATGCTTGCTTATTTCTGTTGTGAAATTCTGTCCTTGTGTGTGTGGCACCAGGCTGCTTGGAATCCATGTTAGCTATTTTTTAATCCAATGGGAGCTTAATTAAAGATGCTGTGCCCATACGTGCCTATGATAGGCAAAACTATATGCTATATAGAGTTCTTAGTGTCTTTTGAGTCTCTTGAATGACTATTTCTACACAGTACAGTTTATTTGCTCCTTTTTTGAATGCACACACATTGTGGCGAGATAATTATGCACAAACAAAAATGATTAATATTGATGCAACACAATATATTACAACAATATTGAGATGGGAATTGCCTTTCTGTTAGGGGATTAAGTGTTTGGTTCTTGCCAGAGGCAAAGTAGTATCAGAGTAGTTTGGCATCTGGCATTTTCTAAATTCATGTTCATAAAGCTTACTTTCCCAGTGCACTCAATTAATTGCTCGACGTTATGACTACTTTTACGCAATACAGTATTCCAGCAGATCAAATAGAACATATCTGACAACAGCAGTTTTAGGGGCAGGTGGGCTAGGAAAAATCTGAGCTATATAGTTCTATTTGCATACTAATATGATCAAGTATAAAAGTGTCTTGTTACTTTTTGTTGAGGTTAAACTACAGTTACGTGTTGTTCTCAGCTCATTGAACAGCTGCAATCCCCATCTACATAAAAGCATCACAAGGGACTCTTATTTGGTATGTCCTGAAATCACAAAAGAAGGCATTGCTTTCCATACAAAAGATCATGGGTTCCTTTAATGGTTGCTGGTGTTTGGAAACATACCTTTACTCAGGCTG
The DNA here is from genome assembly GCF_949628215.1 of Phalacrocorax aristotelis. NCBI lineage: Eukaryota > Metazoa > Chordata > Aves > Suliformes > Phalacrocoracidae > Phalacrocorax > Phalacrocorax aristotelis. The sequence goes on along the minus strand of NC_134276.1, from coordinate 162,889,513 downwards.
CCAGAGTCATCAGTGTTGACTCGCATGCAAACCATCCAAAAAAAGCCCATAATTTGTAGTTGTACTCCTTACCTGGCTGATTTATGCTGCAGTGCAGGAGTTTGAAATTAGAGTTGCTGAAAACAGAGCTTTGGGTGCAGCTAAATGTTAAGCCCTTGCCACACACTTTTAAGAAGTCTCCGTTAAATGCTGATTATATATACCCCAACGTATTGTAGGACTGTTGCAAGAACGTGTGTTGATGGTGTTTTCTGATAACACAGGCAGGCTTTAACAGGTAGAACCTGTCAGCAAACCTTGAGTCTCTTGCTGACCTCTTTGTACAAACTTCACATCTAGATATGATTTATTCAGCGTTTCACCTATGTCCGCACTGCCTTCTTTTCCTAAAATGTCCAGCTGACTACGTTCTGGTCCTCTCTGAATTGGCAGTATAAGCTCTAGTCTTAAAAAGCAGTAATTTATACTGCTTGGCTTCTGCTCACTGCAGTTATGGAATATGTTGGCAGATAATGGTGGCTGGCAGCTATTACGTAGGTTATCTGAGGCCTTACAAAAAAGTCTGAAGATACAGAATCATGCAAGTCTCTCGGATCCTTAAGGTACTATTTTAACTGACAATACATAGAGGCTTTTCATAGAGACAAGTTCCTGCTGAAACTGGAGTATTCTGAGAGTAAAGACCTTCTCAATCTCTGTACACTTAGTGATTGTCATCTCATCTTTGAGACGGTTCTCTATAAGCTAACACTGAAATATGCCTGAGTCTGTTAACATCCCAGTAAACATTACAACCATGTATGCCTGAATGTGAGCTAGATTAAACTGGTGACGCTGTCAGCTTCAGCTTGTCACCTGTAGAAACAACCAAAGAACCAGGTATGGCTGCCTATGAACATGTTTATAAAGTTATTGCTTATCATTGGCATAGGATAAGAATCTCTGCAACTAGTATAAAAACTTCTTTCTAGATTAAGATTTCTGGTTCCATTACCTGAAGATTTATTGTCTTTAGGACAATAAATATTGCCTTCCCTCCCCAGCCCTCCTGAGCCCTTTTTTCTTTCTTTTTCATAATTGTGGCTGATGCTAGTCTCTTACCATAAAAGACTCAGTGGCAAAACTTCTGTTGCATATCTTTCCATAGCTTTTTAACGGCAGTAGTTGAGACCTTTGGCAATGACTTCTAATGCATGTTATTTTAGCTTATTTGCCCCCAAGCGTTTTTGTCTCCGGAAAAATTGGCTGAAATTTTTGTGTGTGCGCGTTTCTCTTATTTTACTATTTTGGCTGTCTGGAGGGTTCTGTAGTATAGGATCATAGAATTGTAAAGATTGGAAAAGACCTCTACGGATCAACAAGTCCAACCATCAACCCAACACCACTTTGTCTCCTAAACCATGCCTTGAAGTGCCATGTCTGCATGTGTTTTGAACACCTCCAGGGATGGTGACTCCACCACCTCTCTGGGCAGCCTGTTCCAATGCCTGACCATTCTTGCAGTAAAGACTACTTTCCCTAATATTCAATCTAAACCTCCCCTGATGCAGCTTGAAGCCATTTCCTCTCATCCTATTGCTAGTGACTTGGGAGAAGAGACCAACACCAACCTCGCTACAACCTCCTTTCAGGTAGTTGCAGAGAGCGATAAGGTCTCCCCTCAGCCTCCTCTTCTCCAGACTAAACAACCCCAGTTCCCTCAGCCACCCCTCATCAGACTTCCTCTCCAGGCCTTTCACCAGGTTTGTTGAGGTGCAGGAGCATGTCCAGCTCCTCAATGTCCCTCACTGTACTGAGGGGCCCAAAACCGAACACAGTATTGAGATGCTGCCTCACCCATGCCAAGAACAGATAGTACTTCCTGTTTTGCATGTGCAACTGCTTTCTCTGGACCCAACATGACATTTGTGTTTTGGAGAGCTGTCATGGGTCAAATAGTTCTTTTCAAAAGCAGTGATGTGTAAGATGAAACTAAGGATTCCTTATTTGACATGTAGTCATATGTTAGACCCAGACTTCCACCAAAATGTGTAAGTTGGAAAAAGAATAATAAGTTTTTCCTTATAAGTATTTTTCATCCTTCTGCAACTAAAGACTAGAGCATTAGAAATGTTTTTTATACACAATGGTTCCTATTCTACCTTATGTACTAAATATTTCCCTATGGAAATATTGATATCTTCAGTCCTGAACTTTATTCTGATAATATTGCTCATCAATTTGAAACCCTGGATGTGGTAAACACAGGTTGAGGGCTTCCAGGGATTTGCACAAATACAGAATAATTTACTCACTGTGAATTTACAGGACCATAAAACACGTAGTATATAAAATTGTTTAGGTATGCTTTGACACAAACCAGTGACTAAGCTTACTTAGCTTTTTGTTCTGGATTCATATACAGGTGAAAACACAGATTTAATGATCTTTAGTCATATGCCTGGTTTTGAAATTGGAAATTCAAGAAGTTTGAGGTTGTGAAATGCTTTTTTTTGCATTGCAATCCTGTAAAGTGGAGAAAATATATCTAGTGTCCTTTTTCTGAATTTCAGCATCCTATTTTTCATATACTTTGCAGATTCCCTTTTGTGAGAGAGACAAAACACTTGTAAATCCTTCTAAAAAACATAAGATTTGACTCTTGGTTCCCAACATGTACAAAACATGACTGAACCATGTGGGTGATCTCAGTGGAGTCCATACCTACCAACTGCAATTTTGGATTAGACTTGAAACAGCTTTTAACATCTGCCTGACGCTAGAATGGGTACAGGTTGGTGTTACAGTAGCACAGATTGCTCTGAGGACACCAGTTGGTTTTTGACAGTTTCCAAAGAGTACATCTGTGGTAGCAATGGTCTAGAAATCTAGGGAAGATTGTATCTTTCAGTGAAACTACTTAAACGTGCTAGAAAGAACAGCAAATTAAATTACAGCTGATAGAGATTATTTGTATTGGATGTAATAAACTTCTTGCACTTCAGCTCGATTAAAGAAAACTTGAATATTTGCAGAAGTTGCTTATAATGGAAACCTTTTTCCAGGCTGAGATACAAAATCAGTCTATACAGATTTATTGAAGGGCACTGTTCAAAACATGCACAGGCAAAATGAGTAAAAGCAACTCTAGTTTAATGGAGGCCAAAGGTGTACTAGAAGTACAGAAAAAAGCATTAATGCTTCTTGTACTAAACAGAGAAGATGAAGCTGGTATTCTTTTGACCACTGACTTTAATGTATATGTGAATATATTAACCACAGCAGTAGTATGATGAGAGATAAGAAGATTCTCTTCCAGTTGGGTTTTCTTAGAGGAGGTGAGGAACGACTGAGAATTAGATGCATTTTTAAAAGCCAAACATTGCCACATCATCTGCTTTCAGTCCAGCAGATCAAAGTTTCTGCTGCTTGTTGTGGTTCAGCCTCAGTCAGCAACTGAGCAGCCACTTGCTCACTCCCCCCATCCCTCAGGGATGGGGGAGAGAATGGGAAGAGCAAAAGCAAAAAAAAGAAACTTGTGGGTTGAGATAAGAACAGTTTAATAATTAAAATAATAATGATAATGATTATTACAGTAATAACAATAATGATAAAAAAAAGGAAAAGGGAAAAAAACAAGTGATACAACTGCTCACCACCTGCCAACTACTGCCGCCAGTCCCCGAGTCACGATTGCTGCTTCCCTCCCCCGGCCAGCTCCTCCCAGTTAACATACTGGGCATGACTTTACATGATATGGAATATCTCTCTGGCCAGTTTGAATCCGCTCTCTTAGCTGTGCCCCCTCTCTTCCTGGCTTCTTGCGCACCTGGCAAAGGATGGGAAGCTAGAAAAGTCCTTGACTAGTACAAGCATTACCCAGCAACAACTAAAACATCTGTGTGTGATCAACATTGTTGTTCATACTAAGTCCAAAGCACAGTGCTATGCCAGCTACAGTGAAGAAAACTAACCCTATCCCAGCTAAAACCATGACAGTGCTAAAAGGAACAGAGGTGAAAAGTATGAGTAGCAGCTGTTGCTTGGAGGAGGGTTACCCTATCATGCGTGCTAAGCGCATAGAGCTCCTGCCTGCTTCAAAATGCATTTGAAGATGCCTGAATGGACATAATCCAGTAGGTGTGGCTGTGTTTGGCTCCTGTTTTGGGGAAAAAGAACTCTTTTCTCATTTCCCCCTCCTCACACATTGTGCTATTACTGTACCAAGTTCAGTAATGACTCTGGTGTTTACTGATGCAGTGTTAACAGAGGGCACTATATCACTGGGTTCTCTTTAGAGACCTCTTGCCCAAAACTCTAATCTGGTCTTGCTCAGCTTTTCACATGATGAGACTATACTCATGTTGGAATCACATAAGCACAAACTTTTGTAGGCTCATTTTATAAATGTCCTAATTTTTTTGCTTTTTGTCCTGCAGGATGCAGAAGTTATGGCTGCGTTCCAGGATGTTGCTCAGAACCCAGTAAATATATCCAAGTACCAGAACAATCCCAAGGTCATGAATCTTATCAGTAAATTGTCTGCCAAATTTGGTAGTAAACAATAATAATCCCTGGTTCTTAAAAATCATATCTGAATGGGAAGGATTGGATTTGGCTAACAAGTGTTGCAATAAAACCATTGTACCTCTGATCTTCTTAACAAGAGAAACGGGGTATTCTAAGGAGAGCTGCTCTCTAGCCCCAAGTGTTCACTTTATTCAGTAATTGGTTTATAGCACTCAAATTATATTCAGATGACCTAGTTTAAACTATCCCTTCTTGTCCAAGAGTTGCAACTTTCTATTGTAAGTATTACAGACAGTTTCCTTTGAATGAATGCCCCTGTAAGAAAAATTAATATTTGAGGAGTGTAAGATGGAAAAAACTGCTGTTGTGTTATTTTGGACTTTTTTTTTTTAATTATTCTCAGTAAGCAAACAGGAAGGAACTTTAACAGTTTAAGTCTGTCTTAGTCCCCTTAGGACAGAAAAGTTGGCCTAGTCACAAACAGAAAAGGTGGGACAAGTCTGAAGAATTAACTGGATAAAGGAATTGTCTGCAAATACAAGTCCTTATGTTTTGGGTTTTTTTTAATGGATGACTGACTTCATATGGCTATTAATCATCAGTATAACCATGCTAGCTAGTTACACACTGGAACTTCTGGCAGTACTGCAAATAATGTAATATCTTGATCACCACAACTGCACAGCAAAGGTACGGTCAATCCTTTGCGCCACCTGGCATGAAGTACGTATTGCAGAGGCCACAGAGGTTTTGTTACTTGCTCAATTCTTGTCCAGCACATTACGTAACATTTTGGTTCTCAGTCTGGGTATGGGAGAGCAGCTTACTGTCTGTGCTTGTGCTCTTGTCCTTTCCCAGTTGGCAGGTCCTCAGCTGCTTGCACTCCCCCTTCCCTGGGGTCGTGCTTACCAGGTTTCATCTATTCGGAAACTTTAGGGAAGGAATCTTGTTCCCATCGCTACCTCTGTCCCACTGAATGCAAGCCATCCAGAACATGTAAATGCAGAGTTATTAATTAGTGAAGGGGAGAATACCCAACAAAATTGCAGCTCTGGGTTCTGAGTCGGTTTGAGTTCTTACATGCTTACTCATTAAAATTTCTTGGCCGAAGTCCTGCTGTCTCTTTAGAGATGATGACTCTTCCTTCACTGCATACTATAGTCTTCCATCTTTTCTTGTATCCTTTCGTTAAAAACAACAACAACAACAAAAAACCCTACAAACGAACCCAAAACAACAACAAAACAACCCCCCAAAAAAAGCTGTTGTCATGGTTTCAAACTTCCATGTTTTGAGGCTTGTGGTATGGAGGAAAAGGTGAAGTAAATGGAGCAAACGGAACATTCTTTGAACACTTGTGGATTAACAGCATGGGTATCCTTGAAGCAGTGTCTGTGCTGATGATGATCCGTTGATTTGTCTACCAATAAAGACAGTTGTTGCTTCTGTTTGTCTTAGCTAAAACATTATCTTTCTGTGGAAGAATGACCATAGTTCCCTGTTCACCACCTGAGTCTCAACATTTGTGTAACTCTTTTGTAATTCTATATCTTAAGCCATAATTGATGTTACCATGTTTAAATAAATGGATTGGTGTAGGAACTCAACGAGAGTTGCAAAAAAAAAAAAAAAAAAAACAAACCCTGAATGCTTTTTCTCATGCTAATGACCCTGCAGAATGAAATGTGAATTGTTTTGCTTAAGAAATATAGTTCTGAATACTTCTCTTAGCCTTTAAAAATAAAGTATCATTTTGAAAAATAAAGCTTTTTGGGTTTGTGTAACTTTCTGATAAAACCTGTTTTGTTTAAATTAAATGTGGAAACGCTTCAATTAAACTGCATATATAACTTGTTATTTAAATTGGAAATACATGCTTAAGGGCTTGCCTTCATACCAGATGAACTCAAGTTGTGACTGAGTGTTGGTGAGTGCCTGGCTTTTGGTCATACTCTTGATCTCCTGTTCCCAAGAGGAAACAGCTGAAGTAGGTCACCCCTCAGTCTAGGCTGAAACTTGACTTCATTCAGGCTGGGGCATATGTGCTGTGCATGAATTGGAACATCTTGAATTTATTCCCTGCAGTTTCCTGTTACTCCATCTTAGCTGTTTGTGTCTGTCGACCCATGAGTAGTCAAAAAGTAGAAAGTTAGTGCTAGTTAGTAGAAATGGTCATATCTGTGTCCTGCCGCATGCTTACACATCCGTTGCCCTTATTTGGAGCTAAGTGACTCAAGAAAAACTTTCTCCCTAATTTCGGTGTTAGCATTAGCAGTGTAGCTGAATTCTTGTAATTCCATTGGCAATGCACATCCTGTGACTCCCTTAATGTGTGGGGTTTTTAATGTTATCTGGCAAGTTAATTGTGAAGATGTCTGGACCTCATCTCGGTCCCCAAAGTTGGCGTGTGGACATCTAAGCAGCTAAACTGCTTTGAACAGAAGTGTAACTGCAGAAAGATAACTGCTCAGGAGATGAGCAAAGATGATATGTTCTGAATGTGAGATATAAGTAGCTGTATGAGGACGTTATTTTCTTCAGTGCTTGCTCCAGTATTTACTGACAGCTCCTGCAGGTTATTTGCTTCCATTGCAGCACAGAGCAGGGGTGATTCTTCTAAGTACAGGGACAGTAGTCCACTTAGCTGATAACTAACTTGAGCAGCCAGCGTGTATGAATGGTTCGGCTCACACGGTGTGGCATCTGTGGTGCTGACTCAGGTTCAGGTGTGTGTTTGCCATTTGAAGCGAGTCGTGTACTGCACCGTTTGGCCAGTCCATTGCCACAGATTAGGTGACCTGGTCTGCCAGAGAGTGTGATGATATACCTGCAGGCGACTGGTAGTAAAGGGTCGAAGCCCTATTATGTTGTGTGAGTGAGTCTGAGTGACTTGTCTGTCCTCTCTATGGTTCAGCTGCTGCCCCAAGAGAAAATAGAAAATGTCCGGTCAGATGCCACTTCCAGACTCTACTAGTTCACAGTGGGCCTTGATGCACAGCAACGTGGAAAATGCAAGGCTTGGTGTCTGTCTTGTAATTTACAAGGATTTTCAAACAAATTTCTCTTGCTTCAGTGTTGGGCTGTGAATAGAAGCCATTTGTCAAAGTGGCTTGGCTTGTCTTTGTTGGAAGGCAATGACCAGATGGGCAGGAGCCAGACCATCTCAAAGATGGAAGAAGGCAGATGGGACAAGGCTGGGTAGGGTAGTGATATGCCAGAGGCAGAATGTGTCAAAAAATGAGTGTTAAAAAGCCATGTAAAGGTAAAACCATGTCATAGAAACAGCAAGTGGCCAGCAGTAGTATCTGTAGTTTAAAATACCTGTCTTTAAACACCACTTTGTTTTTCTTGTTACCTTCAGGGCCTTTGCATAAAGCTTGTACAAGCCACACACTTGTATATGCCTGTACATCCCTCTTCTGTGAGATCTAAGAGCAAACAATATTGTTATGGTACCTGGTAGCAACTGCTGTCTGAGCAGAATTCTTCACCCAAAGGGACTGGAGGTTGCGGACCTAGCCAGTTGGGTTGGAGCCAGGTCAGCTTTGGCATGTACCTTCTTGTGGATTGTGGCATACTCCTGACTGGAAGTGTCTGGAGCCCCTTTGAAATCCCACAGGGTGGCTGGGCTAAGGGATACTGCAGGCTTTCAGGGTCGTAGGGCAAGCAGGTTGTTGGAATAGTGGTAGAGGCTAGAGAGTTGTTTCCTTTTGTTGGCTGCAGGGTAGTCTGATAGTGGTTAGTATCGGTACAGAAGCGGCCTGGCATCCTTGAGCAGGAGGGTGATTCACTAGAAAAACAGTAGCAGTATTTTCTCCTCGTGTCTAGAAAAAAGTGTCTCATGAACCTTAATCAGAGCTTTGCGGAGGTGGGCCTCAACTCATAGATGATGGAGTGAGGGCAGCATTGTTGAAAAGTAATTCCAGATTACCAAAGAGCTGAAATGGAGTAAAAATGGCAACTTCCAATTGGATGCAGAGACCACTAAATTGAGTACCACAGGACAAGTCATAGGAGGTCAGTAGTATGATATTAGCAAATCCAGATGCAAGGGAAGCAGGAACAGTTTTAACGTGACAAAGAAATGAAGCAGGTCAGGTGGTGGCTGGTGGACCTGTGCTATGGAGCAGTGAAAAGATTTTGGTGGCTTTGGGCTACAAAGAGTTGATCACCTTGTGAATCAGGTCTTAGGTAGGTCACATTCTCCTGGTGTGGTCCTCACAAATAGGAAGTTTATGTGAGACAAACCTTCCTTCACCCCCACTGACTGGAGATCCTACTGAATGTAAATACCGAGGACTTTCCTGTAAATCTGAATCTTGATGACTAACCGAATCAAGATGTTAACTTGTAATCTTGCTAACAAAGTGTTATTACTGTACCTGTCTGATGTACAAATACACTTTTGAAATGTATATTCTACATTGATGGTCTCAGACAAGCTTGAGATCTTGTCAATAAATAACTGTGTTTGCAGAATGTGTTGCGACTCTTCTTGTAAAGTAAGTGGTTAACAAACTTTGGCATTGTTGCACACATTTACTAGAACCAGGATTTTTTAAATGTACAAACATTTCAGTGGCTACAAGGAATACAAGTTGCTACTAGTTGTAAAGAATTGAATGTGAAAGGTAATGGGATTGGGGGTAGCAGTTTATCTTGGAATTTCTTCCTGAAGTACAGCAGCTGAAGCAGTCAGATGGTAAGCATAATTTGTATAGAACAAAGGTGTTCAGAAAGAAAAGGTACTTACTTGTGAGCTATAAAGTAAGTAACGAGGTGAGGTCTAAATGAGTTAATAGTAAAGGTCCATTATTGAAACCTTTAGTTTTCTAAATCTAATGTTCTCAATTTGGAGGGTAAGAGTTGCTAGGAATGAGTTAGTGTCTTGCATTTCAGAAAGAAAAGTATCATAGCATGCAAATCAGAGCAGCCTAACAACCAGTGTGGTGTTTAATAAAGTTACATTTTAAAATAGGTATTTTAAAAGTTATTAGGAAGTATCAGAATTAGATAGAAAAATATCAAGGTATTGAGACGAAGCGGTTGAGCTGCTGCCAACTGCGCAACCTCTCATTAGAGAAAATTCACACTAAAGCTCAGCCACTAGTGTCTAGTTCTCATCTGGAAAAGAAAAGCACCAAGTGCCACCTGTGCTTTCTTATCTCAGATCTTAAGAAAATTATCTAAAAACAATTGCTTGTTGCCAACAGTTTATAAGGAAAAATGAACACAACTGTTCTAAAAGATTTGCTTTAACTTTTTTGTGTGTTACCCCACAATAAGGAAAAGTTCCTGAGAAAAATAGTTTTTCAGAAGCCATTTTGTAATCTGTGATATTTTTTCTTTAGTCTCTTGGGTGAAAACGTTTCAAATCGGAAGAAATAAAAATCAAAACGAATGAATTACTAGCCTTTTTCGGAAAAAACAGAAGACCACAAAAATGTGCAATTAGAACAGATGTTAGGTATTTACCAAGTGCCTGGGAAAAAACCAAACATCAAGGCACCAAACTTTGTGCTTGACAATTACTTAGTCAATGTAAAACTGAAAGTGGCTAAGGAACATTTGGTCTGAAGCAGAAAGGCTGTTGAACAAGTAGCATGATATGAGATTATATTTAATAATGGCAAATGCAGGTAGTTTAAACTGAAAAGCATTTCAACTTCTGAGATTTCCCTGAGCCTAGATGAAGTGCGTAGGGAAAACTCTGCAGCATTCCAGAGGCTCAGTCAGAATCTGTTCAGGCTAAACGCACACACACACACGTACCTAAGAAATGGGCTTTTAAATACATTTGTGATTATAATGGTTGCTTCTGGAATAGGCAGGTCTTTGCATGGTCTTATACTTAAGTCAGTCTTGCCAAGCTTGTGTGATCAAACATTGCACTATGTAATGAATTCAAATTATCAGCACACGCTGTCTTATTTGTTCATCTCTAGTTGCTTTAAGCCATGATGCACTGGGAGTATGATGCAGTTTATCAGCCTCTTCTGAAAGATAAGTTTTGCAACAGATTTAGCAAGTCCTTCTGAAAGTAGTAATTAAATCTGTCTTAATATTTTTTCACTCCCTAATGAATCAAATTTCTAAGCAAAAAAAAGGAGACGTGCATCTCTAATTTTTTTTTTTAAAAAATTAGGAGTAGTAGGGTAAAACTGGTTTGAGTTCAGAGTTCATCCTTTATTTGCCAAGGCAGGACACGGTGCAGAGGCAGTAAATTTGACCTCTGGAGTTATTAATGGTGTCTGCATTCTTTGCCATGAATCAGAAACCAAGCTGCGGGCCAGCCAGAGAAAATCTGTCAAGGTTGAAGTTTCTCAAGATCTGTTACCTCCGTGTACAGGAATCTACAGAACTAAAATTATGCAAACAAGAAATTACTGAGATACAGTTCATGTACAGAGAATGTGGTTTTAGTTGCTTAACTTGGTTCACTTCTAGGCTTTCTAGTAGAATTGACAAATTTGACGAGAAGGAGATCACTTGGCCCTTCTGTCCTTCAGCAAGCTCCGCTTGCAGGTATGATGTGTTTGCCTGGAAACCCGATGAATTTGCAGCATTTCTGTGAAGACCTAAGGCCATGTCTTCATGAAACTTTTTATAGGAAGGTACCATTTTTTTCCCTACAGAACACACTGATATATCTTGTTTAACTTCGTCTGTAGCATATCCATTGTTTTTCTTGGACCAGCTTCACTAGGTCTATATATTCCAAAAGTAAAGTACGTTGGTTTTGGAATATTGCCGTTGTTGTGTTACCTGTTCATATTCTGTTTTGCAGTACATACCGGGCATAGTGTTGTATTAGAAATGTTGCTAAATAGAATAGTAATAGTAGAGAATTATTTGGGCGCACATTTACGATGGAAATCCAACCTGTAGTACAAACTGACTCTTAGTGAAAGCTTCCTTCTGCACAAGAGGGACAGAATGGCAAAGAACAGCAGTAATGGGAGTTTGTGTCCTCTTTGACGTGTTTCTCCCAAAAATACATGTACCTGATTGTGCAAAGTCACTTGGCGTTAATTGTTCCCTGGTTTTGTAAAACCTAAGCTGCTCCTGGCTGCTTTCATGACAGGAGATAGCCAGTAAAGAGTGTGCACCTTAATTCTAAATTAAGGTTTGAGTCTTTTGCATGTAGGGGAGTGACACAGGTGAATTATTAAGAGAAGGCATCTTCGTGGGATTAACTAAAAGGGTTTTGTTAATAATTAAATGATCAAATGATTGAAAATTAAATGGTAATTGAATGCCTATTAAGCAATAATTGTGACTTGACATTATTTAAATTATAATTTAAACAATAATTTAGACAGCCGTCAAACACTACTACTTACTACACTTCTAATAATTAAGCCATAGCTGGATATATATAAAAATGCCAATAGCATACAATATACTTTTAGGCCTAATGTAAAATGTCCCTTACTTTGTTATAGATATTAGATGCTGGGTAAGGGGTCTCTCAACCTTGAGGAGTAACCTTGAGAGGTGTCCCTGCTCAAGGGGGAGATCATGGCCGAGCAGCCCACTGCCATACAGCAGAGCTCAGTGGGCTCATTGGGGCTACAGATACTTACACCATAAAGTGATTGACTTGTAGTCAAACCCCCTTTTGGTGTATGTGCAGTTGTGCAGCTGTAGCATTTTTAGTTTTGTCTAGTCCCAGCTCAGGCTGGCTACCATTTGTGCCTGTTAAGATATGGCCTAAACTCCTTAGTTCTTGAGAAGATACAGCCTAGTATAATTCTCAAGGTTGGCACAGCAGGGCTGATTTCAGTCAGGCCTACTTGTTGGTGATACCTGAACCAAAGTACTGTTCACTCAGTCACAGTGGGTGCACCTGACATAGGTGATCTTATTTAAAAAAAAAAAAATTATTGTGACTACCAGTGGTATCAGCCTTGAATAAAACACTTGAGAGAGTTGTGGCATCTTAGGTTGCTGGTGTCAGCATCTAACACTGGAGCACAGGGATGTTGAAGCACTGCACTGAAAGAATGTTTTTCTCAAACTGAAATGCTTGCCTTAAGCAGAGTAGCCTGCATTTTTTATAGGTGCCCTCCCTCCCAAAAGACTATGGGATTTTCCTCACAGAAGGGTGAATAAAGACGAGTCGTACTGTTATTAGGCCACCTAATGAAGGAAATATCTTCCCAAAAGGAAATGGCTTAGCTGGCTGTGTGGTAGTGAAACTCTGGGGAAGTGTGTAATGTGCTAACTGCCCTGTCCTTGTTTAGATAATGGATGGTATGGTGATTCCTACCACTGGTGTAGTGCTAGGAGCTCTTGCAGCTCAAGCAACAGGGAGCTAGAATTGTGGTTGAAGAACTAAGAACTGCAACCACGAAGAACAAGTTATGAAGTTACTTTTTTCTGTTCAGAAAGGGAGTACGAAAGATGGAGTAACAATAAGAAGAAAAAAAAAAAGAGCCCAGGAGTAACAAAATACAAAGCTAAAGAGAATTTTTGTTCTTATCTTTAATTTTTTTTTTAAGTATAATTGAAGCTAATAATAGGGGAAGGATTGTTAACAGGCTAAACCTTTAAGCTATCTGGAAACCAGTATGTGACATAAGAATGGGGAAAAAAACAGGATAGGAACAGACACAGGTATCATCCCAAGTGATTCTATGAATTGTGGCATGTCCAAACTAATTTAATTTCCTCAGCTCCTTCCTACGCTGCAGAACCTCTTCTACATAAAAGGTTAAGAGGAAGCTATTGGATTCTTGACATTTTCCAAACTGTGTGCTTAATACTCTTGTCACTGTGTGCCCTAGTTAACTACTGTGAGCTGTGGCTAACCTGTCCTTTGACCAGCTACCCATGCCTAGTTCCATCTTTGTAGCACTTCTTATTCCATCCCAGCCAGCAAAGCAAGCGACAAGCCTGGGGATGCTTTGTTTGTAATGGTGGGCTCTGGCTGCAGGTGATGGGCAGCCTCTCAGCCATGAAGGCAGAGGGGAGGTAAGGAGGAGCTTACAGACTGGGAAAAGGATCAAACAAAATAGTTGGAAAAAAGGAACAAGCTTCATCAGTCCACAGAGAATAAGAAATGATTGGCTTGAAAAAGTGTTATTTTGAAAGATACTGCACTTTAGGTTCAAGGAAAGGGGCTGAAGTTAGAAAAAGTAGAAACAGAATGCTAAGTTAAGTGTCATCTCCTCTTCATAATTAAAACCTTATGTTAAATGTTTGGGAAAAGGAAGCTGGCAATGGACAGGAAAGGTATTATTGTACTTTCACAGGAAGGAACGATGGATTTCTTCAGTATTCCCAGTATCAAACCTAATTTTTTATTTTTCTTAAAGCCACAGGAATTATTTGAAGCTTCCGTGAGGCACGGCCTACTTGATGAAGAGAAAAAAACCTGCCATACAAAACTACATATGTAAAAAGCACTTCAGATCTGTTCTTCCAACCTAACTGCTTTTTAGTGCTCCAGGTTTCCATTAATGCATTACCCCCCTCCATCTTGCTCTCTTACAGCTAGGTGCTAAAAGGTGTCAGCTGTGTGCCCGGGTGGCCAAGAAGGCCAACAGCATCCTGGCTTGTATCAGGAACAGTGTGGCCAGCAGGAGTAGGGAAGTGATCGTGCCCCTGTACTCGGCACTGGTGAGGCAGCACCTTGAATACTGTCTTCAGTTTTGGGCCCCTCAGTATAATGAGGGACATTGAGGAGCTGGAGCATGTCCAGAGAAGGGCAACGAAGCTGGTGAAGGGTCTGGAAAGCAGGTCTGATGAGGAGCAGCTGAGGGAACTGGGGTTGTTTAGTCTGGAGAAGAGGAGGCTGAGGGGAGACCTTATCGCTCTCTGCAACTACCTGAAAGGAGGTTGTAGCGAGGTTGGTGTTGGTCTCTTCTCCCAAGTCACTAGCAATAGGACGAGAGGAAATGGCTTCAAGCTGCATCAGGGGAGGTTTAGATTGAATATTAGGGAAAGTAGTCTTTACTGCAAGAATGGTCAGGCATTGGAACAGGCTGCCCAGAGAGGTGGTGGAGTCACCATCCCTGGAGGTGTTCAAAACACATGCAGACATGGCACTTCGAGGCATGGTTTAGGAGACATGGTGGTGTTGGGTTGATGGTTGGACTTGTTGATCCTTAGAGGTCTTTTCCAATCTTAACGATTCTATGATTCTAAAATTCCTGCCCCTCCACCCTTCCCGTGAATGTTCTGCCCTCCCAGCCCCACACAGCTCTCCTCAGCCCGCGCCCCACCCGACGGTCAGGGAGGGGGACAGCGCGCGTGCGCTGGGCCCGTCGGAGGGTGGGCCCGATGGGGGTGCGGCGAGGCGGCACGTGACGGGAGGGCGGGCGCCATGGCGGGAGCGGGGGAGGCCACCGGTAGCCTGGATCTGGCCGGTGCCGTAGTGCGGGCGGGCCGGTTTGCGGCGGCGGAGTCGGAGTCCGCGAGAGCCGCCGCTATGTCCTCCATCGCCTCCTACGAGAGCCTGGTGCACGCTGTGTCCGGAGCTGTGGTGAGCGAGCGGCGGCCGTTGGCTGTGGCGGGTGCCTGGGGGGGCGGGGCGGCCATGCCAGCCTGGGGGCGGGGGGCGCTGAGGAGGTCGCCGGTCGCCTCAAGCCTTTATTTGACTGAGGGTGCGGAGTCGGGGACCCCCGGGCAGGCCCGGCAGGGCTGGGGTGGCCCGGCCGGGGTGCGGAGGCGTGGCCCTGCCCGAACCCCTCTCGGTCACACGACGAGGCTGTGGGGTGAGGGGCGCCCCGGCACCAAGTCTCAGCTCCACCACCCGTCACGTGCGAGGAAAACCAGTTTGCAAAGACCTAGTTTTGCTCCTCGCTAGTTTTTGGGGTGGGGGGTTTGATAAACCTTGAGGCTGGCTGTTCTCCTGAGCAGCTGGAGCTGCCTGTGAACTCCGCAGGAGCTGCAGGAGCTTCTCCCTCAGAAAGTGAGCACTTGGAGTTGGGTGTCAGATTAACTATGAAAATGTAAGCCTCACAGAAGTTAAGGCAGAATTACACAGCTGAAGTGTTGTTAAAGTTGTGCTAAGCATCTGCGTTCTGTTTGTCTTATAAATACAAGTTGTGAAGGGTGAGGTGTTAAACCATGAAGCAAGCGCAGTGCAGCTAGAGGAGGTTTGTATAGGTTGTTGAATTAAATTTTGTATATGACATTTGGAAATTCAACAGTAGTGTTTAGTTTCTCTAGATCTCCTAGCACGCCCAGCCCCTGAATGAATGAGTTCTAACTCTGTAAACAGCAAATCAGTCTTGTACTTCCAACAGATTAAGAATTTCAGCACAACGTAGCATGTTGGACCAGATGCATTCATGGATTTCAAGCAAGCTGATACAGCTCTATTCTTGGGTTATTCCATACCGGCAAGAACACCTAAATATGTACTTTAGTAATTGCTGATATATTGTTCTGGCAAAACTTCCTGTTCTAATTTGAGTCCTTAAAATAACTCACAATGTCTTGTGTAGGATGAAAGTCACTAAATGTTGCCGAACAAAAAAGGCTGATTCTAAATTGGCCTGCCAGAGAAAGCAGAAAAAGACTCTAAAGGTTTTGTCTTTATAATAAACAAACATGGGATTATTGTCAGCTCTTTAAAGTGTTTTAAGTCTGCTTATTTACGCGTCAAAGGCAATGGGGATTTTGTTTCTTCTTTCAAGAAATAGAACTCTCTCAAATGATCTCTTCGCTGAAATACTGCTCACTCTGCTTTTGCTGGTGAACCGAAGTTGGTAATACTTTCTAGCTCTCACTGTTAGCTTCTCACTGTTGTATACAGATTGCTATAATCAGGCTGTGCTCCTGAACAAAGTTTGTGGTATGTACCATGCTTATAAATCCAGCCATAAACTTAAAACACATGATAAAATGGTCTCTTAAGTCCCTTGATGGTGTTGATTAAGTTAACAGAAATTCCCTGTTGTGTTTAAAGATGCTTATATCTCCACCATGATGTTGCTGTGAAGGAAGATAGACCTTTTTGGACCTATTGGACTTCTGTACCCTTGTGACTTACACTTGCTGTCACTAATGTTCATATACAATTTAAAGCTCTGGAGCAATAATTTTTTCCTAAAACAAGGTGGTTTTTTTTTCCTTGGTTTTTTTTACTGCCTTATGCTGGAAACCTTAATATTTTTTTGTTATAGTAAAGATGTACTCATTGATTTAGAGATTTCTCTTTGCTGCTGTAACATATACATTTTGGCAAGATCTTTGACATGGGTAGTAACTGTTCTGATATTTTTCTCACCATTTATTTAAATTATTATAAAGCACACTGATGTGCAGATATCATGCATGAATTAAAAAAAAAAGCAACCTATAGAACTGTGCTGAGGTAATGAGTCAGAAGAACATGTCAGATCACAACATGGTAATTCTTGTTTCTTTTCTAATATGGTGAAAGTTCATATATCTTCTAGGTCACCTAGTCAAACCTGAGATGAATAGTTTTGTGAGTGGCAGAAAAAATTCAGTGCTTGATTTCTTTTAATTGAATTACAAAAGTATTCTTTAACTCTGCATATAGCTATGAAGTAACCTCCCTGTTACAAAAGCTGTAAGAATGAGAATTTTGTAGGAGTATTATGGCAGTAGTCAAGCTGCTTTGTTTGACTCTGAATGTTGGCTGACTATGTAATTTTTAAAAATATTTTAAATTTGTTGTTGTGTGTTTTTTTCTTTTAAACCAAACTTCAGGCTGTGGTCCTGCACGCCTCCTCTTGGCAGCAGTCACCTTGGGACATTTGTTCTGGTCACTTACTGCCACCTTTTGGCTACTGCACAGGTGGTGGTGTGGTGCTGTGGCTGATCAGGGAACTGATCTGACTGAAGAAGCAGCCCAGTGCAAAAAGTTATTTTTCAGCCAGATGAGTTTCCTTGTCTGCATCATTGTGTAGGTGCCCAAAAAGTTATGCCACCAGAACGGAAGAGGCAGGGATGCAAATGCAGTTGACCAAGACCTGGAATTGCTTAAGCTAGTTTGTACCTGCCCTAGTGATCATTTAGTGATAGCGTGACTTGATTTGGCAAGCTGCTGAGATTTCAACACTGACAGGGAGGTGGTGGAAAGGTGGACAGTGGTGCCTCACCCTTTCAACAGTACAGGGTCATGAGCTTTATTGTATGTACCTGCAGTCAGTAATAGGAGGAGTTACTTTCCCTCCTGGTCTCAAGTGTAATTCAGTAAGGGATCTGAGCCCACCTCAAGAGTTTTTGTTGCTGGGGAAAGGGCTGGTCCTGCTCATCCCTCTCCTTTCCCTTACTTCTAGCCATGAGATCCTGCCTCCTCCATATGATGCTTCTGTCAGTCTTCTTGCCATGTGGTCAAGTTGTTCCCTTTATAAACCCAGGAGAAAAGTAACTGTGTTTTTCTGAGTTTATTTCCCTCAATTTAGCAAAAGGAGGGGAGAGGGTAGAAATTACCTTTTATTGGCAGTAATCTGTTAGATCAGCTGAGTTATCTCATGACATTCTTTTGACCTATAGCTTCATATATGTTTTAAGCCAGTTTTAAGAGGCCTGTAGGCTCATCATGTGGGAATGGTTCAAAGCTGCATCAGGGGAGGTTCAGATGTTACGTTAGGAAGCGTTTCTTTGCCGAGAGGGTGATCGAACACTGGAACAGGCTTCCTAGAGAGGTGGTTGATGCCCCAAGCTTGTCAGCATTTAAGGGGCATTTGGACAATGCTCTTAATAACATGCTTTGGCTTTTGGTCAGCCCTGAAGTGGTCAGGCAGTGGCACTAGACGATCATTGTAGGTCCTTCCAACTGAAATATTCTATTCTATACCTTGTGTCCTATGTGCCACTACTCCAACTATTTCCCCATTTTTGAGTGCGTTTTTGTTGCTGCATGGTGGATTGCATTGAGAGTAGGATTCAGGATAAATCTCACTTTGGGAGGATGGAAGCAGGATAAATTGAGCAGGGGAAGGATGGAACTTGTAATGACTGTGCAACCTTGTGGCCGTTTTGTGCATAGATATGTGTAACTGTTCTGAGGTTGGCTTCAGAGTTGCTGCAATGCAGCTGTCATTAGGAGATATATTTTAGCTCTTTCTGTGCCAGTACTAGTCTTCTAAGTGAAACTTACATTTCTGTAAATTTTCAGTTAGACAGGTTTATTAATCCTACTTGCTGTCCAGCTGTGGACACAGTAGGTACTGAGAATGAGCAGACATTGGATGAGTAGGTAGGAGAGGAAAGCCAACCCTTTTGGCTAGAGCCCAAACTATAGGGGTTAAAATAACCAGGTAATTATGGCCAAGTGTTTCTTTTAATCTGCCACTTGGTGTTATGAATACTGGAGAAACTTAATTCTTTATAAGATTTCCACCAAGAGTTGTCTTAGTGAGGAAATGCCACCTGAAAAATAATCATCTGTTGCTGGTTGTAGAGATAGGACGAAGCAGCCTGCTTGAGCGCTGGCATGCTTCCAGAGGCAAAGCTCGCTTAAATGTATGGCATAACATAGCTCTAGAAAAGTTCAAGTTGGACTGTGTAGTGTACTTTAAGCATGGTGCTTGTGTGACTTGTGGTATCCCAGACCTTCCCACCATTTAAACGGTTTGCATGGCTACTAACAGAAGGGTGCCACAGCTTTAGCAGCCACTTGATGCATTTAGTACTACCGTAGAGTGTTAACAGGTTTACACCAAGCCGGGGTCTTTTTGAGTTAGATGTCTTTTGGAAAAGCTGTGCAATATTAATGCTAGAGTACTAAAGAATGAAGAAGGCAAATGGTGGTGGAGTAGGAGACACCTCCTTGATAAGGGCATTTGCAAATACAGTATTTAACCCTGCGGTGAAGGAAAGTGGCTGCTGGCTTTTCCATTTAGAGGCTTTAATGGCTGGATCGCACAGGAGCTGAATAGACTCTTGGAATCACAAGAAGTGAATCTGCTGACATCTAGGTCAGGATTTAATTCATCATATGTAATTCATGCCACAGGGGGTGTCTTGGTAGGCAGATCTTTATTGCCTAAATTGGAATTTAGTACAATGCTAGATTAAGTCCTGAAAAACTTGTATTATCAGTTTTATAACGAATAGAAGTTTTTTGGGTTTTTTTCTTAGGTCAAAACAAGGTTGTTGTAACACAATGGTTGCTTGTGTCATAATCCTTTTTTTTTAAAAAAAAAAAACAACCAACAGAAATTGGGTACTGAGGCTAATGGGATGTAGAGAAAGTGCAATATGTTTGTCTCCTGATACCTACTTTATCAGCTTTCAGACTTCAAAAACTTTCTGTTTTGGTGAAAAGCTTTTAATGGTTTTAATTTTAGCTTGATCTAATACAAGAGAAAAAAATTGTTAGTGTGGCACGAAAAAACATTTCAAAAAGACATTACTATGCATGGAGTTTATCTCCTTTTTAAACTTAGTCCATTGGGTGAGAGGTGAAAGGCTACAGTCTAGCAGGCATCTGTACAAGCAACTGATACACTATATAGCCAGTTTATTTTGTTTTTCAGGGCAGTATGACTGCAATGACTGTATTTTTTCCTTTGGATACAGCTAGGCTTAGACTTCAGGGTAAGTGTCAAACTCTAGTTTCTTTGTACAATGGTGTTTCTGTTCATCTTGGCTTGGGCACTTGTAAGGGTGGTTGTAGGGGGACCTATCTTGCATGAACAGGAATCTTACTTGTGTAACCCTAACACGATTTAATCATTAACACCATTTTTCCAGCTGAAGGTAATTCTCCCTTTTGAAAGTATTGGGCAACCTTTTAATTAGCTGAAAAGGCTGTGTGATGTGTAGCCAGACAAGGTTTTTAAATGGTGATCTAAGACCAAAAAGAAAAATAAAGATGTGAGATTACAAAGGATTACCTTTGTGTGTTGTTGCTTTTGGCTGCTGAGAGCACTTGAAAATGCAGGGGCAGTATCATGAAAAACTAGTCTAGAGTTACTCCTGAGAATGGTTTAAAGGGAAAAGTCAGGGCTGGAACTGGGAATAGGAATGTCCCATATTTACAAAAAATGCAATCTGGGTATAAACTTTGTTGCTCTAATGCCCTACCTCCCAATCAAAAGTCACAGAATCACCAAGCATTTTAGCACTGTGACTAATGCGTTATTAAGAACTAGAGGGAGATCATCAGCCAGGTCGTCAGAAATATAGGGCTGAGAAATTGGCACCATATTGCTGTTGAGCAGCTTTCAATGCAGGAAGAGACAGTGTTTTGCTAAGGCTTCACTGTTTGCAGATTAACTGTAAGAGATTGCTCTGCTGGTGGTGCTAGTCTGGAGTCCAGGGTACAATTTTGAGAGCAGCTAGCCAGGCCCAGTCCTAGTCCCTTACCTGACACGAACCTACCTTCAGTTTGTGTCACAACTATGAGGTTAGGAATTGGTAACCGCAGATAGATACTCTGGTATCCAACAGAACCTGCTAGTCTGGGGAAGAATAAAAAAAGGAGATAGCCTTACCTAGCAAATGAAAATAATGAGATGCTTTCTGGAATTGCTGCAGGACTAAGGAACAGATGTCTGTCCTTTATGAGGAAGAAGAAACATGCTCTTCTGGGGTATGTTCAGAATAGGAAGGATAAGAGTTGAAAATGAGTGCTAAAAATCAGAATAATCTAAAAGTTTTATTCTTCGTTTTCCAGTTGATGAGAAGCGAAAATCTAAGACAACACCAGCAGTCCTACTGGAAATAATCAAAGAAGAAGGCCTGTGAGTAGATACTGAATTTCCTCTTGTCTTCATGTAGGCAAGCTCTAAAACTAATTTGAATTTGCTGTTAAAGTGGAATAGTTAGCCCACGTGGACAGATTTTTTTTACTTTGAATTAAAATGTCTTCATATAAGTGTGATATGATTTAGATAATCTCGTGTTTATCTTTAGCTAATTCGAATTAACTTTCTTGAGCGCCTTATGCAATCGAGCTGTTCAGTGATGTAACTGTTAGGGAGTTAGCTACCTCTGTTAGGGAGGTAGCTGTGCCTCCTCAGAAATGCCGGTTTGTATGCAAACGTGCCTTCATGTACCTGATAAACCAGCTTTGTCTGCCTGGATTCCTAGGTGTGTCCATTTCTCATAACCAAGATGAAACTCTTGGTTATGAGCCACTTTCAACAGGAGAATTGAGTCATGTTTCCCAGTTTGAAGAGTTTTTTTCCTAAGCGTGTGGAATTAAACAACAAGTGACTCTTTATGCTGATGAGACTGAAGATCTATCTAAAAGCAGATAACTTTCAGTAGTGCTGTGCTTTATTTGCCACACAGGCTGAGCTGGCTGGGTAAAACAGTTGTAACAAGGACATGCATACAAGTATTTTCTTAAGTGAATCCCTGGAACTTTTAGGTAGACCAGAGCTTCCAGGACATCAAAGTTGACAGAAGTTTAGCTTGGCCAATATTATTTACCACCTTTGAACTTGAGCAGTTGGCAGTTGCATGCACGAGTACTTATCAGTCAGTCGGTGACCTTTGCTCGCATTCCCACATTACATTTGTTACATGAGGCTGTCAAGTAAATGTCAACTGAAAAAAAAGAAACAGAAAAAGTAAAGAAGAAAAATTAAGAGCTTAACTGAAATGGAGAGACGGCTAAAGTGGTCATCCTGCTCTTCTGTGAAATACAAAATTCATTAATTCTGCCAAGAGGTAAACATTGTTTCTTCCAAAGGTATTGGCAAGGCCTGGCTAAGCCATGATACTAGTTTGAGATGTGTCTGGAATAAAAACCCCAACAAAATCCTATGACAAATCCAAAATCTGTGATATGAGACCATAAACATCTTGTACGTATTAGTTTGTAGGTTTTGTCTCATATTATACTTTTGTGAGACTGCTTTTCTTGTCTAGATGTAACAAAGCAAACAGGTTTAGCTAATGGACTTTCTGTAGAAGTTTATCAAACAGCTTTGCTTTCTTCTCTGCGCTTTCATCCTTTTCTAGGTGATATGAAAGGTGTTCACTGGTGTACACTGAGTTCTTCTCAAGGTTGCAGTTTGGAACACAAACTTAGGTTTTGTTTGTGTGCAGAACTATTTGTGAATTATGGATGCTAGCACTGACAAGTCATTAAAATAAACTGGTTTTTGTCGTAGTTTCATGTTTTATACTGTAAGATGTTTCCTTTAAGAATTTCTGATTATGGTTTTCAGTAAATCAAGCAAAGCTAAACTAACACCCTCAGTTGGAGGACATGGTCACCAGAGGGTGTTTCTCCCTTTTTCTTTTTTTGGCAGCACAGAAGAGATGCAAAAATTGTTCTAATTCTACTCATGGCTAACTGTATAGTCAGTTAATTTGTAATTGTAACTGTATGGTTAGCTAAGCCTGTAGCTTCAAAAAGAGTCCTAATAATGCCATCTATTCCCAACTACATAGGAGGGAGAAGCACTTGTTGCATTTGAGATTAAAACCTAGCATTTACATCATAAGAACAGTTAGATGTTGTGTTTACCAGCCTTGCATCATGGTCTCCTTCTTGGGGATTTTTATATTCTGCATATTCCCCAATATTTTAATCAATACTAAAGAGCCTCCATCATTGCTGGTGGTCATTGAGGAGATTTCTTATGCTCTTAACATGATACCAGTTCTCTACCTGGCCAGTGCAGCTTCAGTGAAGGTGCATATCATTATCCTTTTTGGATATATTGTAGAACATGCTGGGGGTGTAGAGTAGTTTTTGAGGTAACCCTGTTTTACAGGCTCATCAGATGTGTCAGAGGAGGAGGCCTTGTTAGTCAGCCATTATGAAATAATTCTTAAATCAAGATAGATGTAGGTGATACACAAACAATGACAATTATTCATAATACCTGAAAAATGACATAGCTGTGAATCATAAGGGGGTATTCAGTTTTTCATCTGTGATTGAGCTAGTTAAATTTAAATAGGTAATGTCTTTTTCTCACTTACCTGACTGATGTGCTGTAGACTTTACTGCAAGGCATTTATTAGAAATTCCTCCCACCTGCATATTTCATGCCCCAGGTTGCATCCTTTGGAAGACTCTCCTTGGTGGGGTATATTAATTTCAGTAACTAGTCTTCTGTCTTTAAAATTTATGTAAGCAACCAGATAGATTTTTTTTTTCTTCCTTATTCTATTTTTTTAAATTATTATTTCATATTGAAGGAGGGGTTGTCTTAAGTTGTTTTCCAGCTATGTTAGGCATTGCTTTGTTTCCTTGGAGATGTGAGCATCTCTTTACTGGGATATTATCTTTTTTATAAAAATGACAAGTCCATTTCTCAACAAAGATGGTAAATAGTATATGGTTTGAACAAACTGCATGTTAACATACATCAGACATATATTCATCCCCTGGATGTTTGTACTTCATCACTGGCTGTTGGTGGAGAGCAAATACAGTGGTAATACTCACTTTTCGAGTGAGCGAGCCCCAAGCTTCTCACTGTAAATATGTTATACCTCTACAGCTCCTTTTCAGTGGAATTATTCCTGATTACTATAATTTATAAATGTAAGTGCTTAATTTTTTTTTATGGTACAGTCAGGAGTTTAGTACGGTATGATTTGTTACCATTAATGATAAAGACATATCTAGTTAGTATTGTACATAGTGTACAGTATTGTATCTCTGGGACCTTCCACCAACATGTAAAATCAACCAGATTACATGAATACTTTGCTGATCCCTTACCATGACTTTTTTCTCTCCATTAGGTTGGCACCATATAGAGGATGGTTCCCTGTAATCTCCAGCCTTTGCTGCTCCAATTTTGTTTATTTTTATACCTTTAATAGCCTTAAAGCTCTCTGGGTCAAAGGTCAGCATTCAACCACTGGAAAAGACTTGGTTCTTGGGGTTGTTGCAGGTAATACTTAAAAAAATAGATTTTTGATGAAATTGAGATTTATCTTTAGTATATTCTATCTAATGTTTTTCCTTATGAAGTCCACTGGAGGTCACACTGCTTATGCCTCCGGCTGTGTGCAGACCTGCTTTGTTGTACAGCTCTGTTAGATTGCTCTTCCGTGTCCCCCCCACCTCATAAGCATGTGCATAAACTGTTGTGAATTCTGGTGCACAGCACAGTGCTGTTGCAGTCTGGTATTTTTTTCTGTCCGGTGTGGTGTTTACCATGGTATCTAAGCATCATATTTTGTATGTTTAAGGCAAGTGGCAGGGAGAGGTGATAGTTTTTTTTCAGAGGGAAAGACTTATGCCAATTCTGAAATATTTTTGATCAGGGTAAGAAAGAGCTTTTACTGTAAGGATTCCAGACTTCTTTTTGGGTCATTATCTGCAACTAAGTTCCTAGATATATGCAAGTACAGTGGGAACTTTATGTTCTTTTTTATCCCTTCCTCTCATGTGGATGCCAGTGGCTTCTTTGAAGGGATGACAGTAATGGCTTTTCTGGCAAATCCAATGTGAAAAATCACCACTGTGTGCCTCTGCCTGTACTATTCTGCAGGAGCAATTGCTTGTGCAGCCACACTGAAACAAGCTGATTTTAAAAAACCTTCAAAAACAAAAAGTCATGTGATTATTTGTGGGGCTGTGGTTGGGGGGAGTATGTTTACTTTTTGCTAGTTTCTTGTACTTTCAGTGTGTAGGCACAATGAATGGCTGAATAGTTGGGGGAAAGTAAGGAGAGAAATTCTTAAGTTGGCTTTACTGCTGGGGGAAACTTTCTTATAATCACATTCTGGAACAAAGGCTACAGGAATTAGAGTAATAGCTTGTCAGTTAAATGGCTTCTTCAATGTCCATAGTTTATATCCTTATAATGGAATAATATCTGGTGTAAATTGAAAAATCCCACTTGAGGTGTTTACTAATTCTTGCTACCTGTCTCTCATTCCTCCTACTGGTAGAAAATACAGATTGGAAAAATATATTAAAAAAATAAATTACCTTTCCAGTCTAGAAGATAAGGTTTTATGACTTCTCCTTTAACTGAGTCTGGATGAAAAGTTACAACTATATTATGCTCTATTGAGTTACTCCATAATGTAATCACATTGACTTTGGTTAAGAAAGATTAATGTGGCTGGCCTTTTCTAGCGCTTGATTTTGCTCAAAACTTTTTTGAGAGCTGATGGTAGTCCTTTTGAAGGATACTGAAATATAGTTATATTTATATTCTGCTTTTCTGAACTCTCTTAAAGGAAAAGAACAAACAGGCACAATGTGGGTAGTAAAGTTTCACCTTTTTCAGATTTACTGTTCTTGATAGTGATAGACTGTGTCCCTTTCAACGTATTGGAATAATTTGTTCTATCACTCAGACTCCTACCAAAGCAACCAGTGTAGAAGCAACTGCTAATTTCTGTGATGCAGAAATATTAATAAGAAAGTTCAGAACTTATTTTTACATAGTTATTTTGAAATAACTGCCCCGGTCATTACTGAACAGGAAAGACCTGTACCAGGTGATTGCAGAAGTAATGTCACTTAATCCTTCTCTCTGTTACTTCAGAACTGTACTTTGCAATACCTCTTTGTTGCAGCCTTACATATGTTTGTCTATTTCTCCTCCCCCATTCTACTTTCTGATACTCAACTTTCAAACTTTACTGTTGGGGTTTGTTATTGTGTGTAATCTCTTGCCATTTATAAGCCTCACAAAATATTTGCAGAATCCTGTATTTTCTACCTTAACTGTACTTAGTGACTCTAGAAACTAGATATTCTCATTCTTTTGGCAGTGTAGGAGCTCTGTTCTGGTAATCAAGCTGCATGCATTTATCTGTTTTGATCTCTCCTCATAAAATAATCCTTCTAACCATATCACACTGTGTTTCTTTTGAAAGTAGGCAGGCAGCAAGTCATCATGGAGTGAAGTAGGGCATGAAAAAGTGGAGTATCTGTGCTCCAGTGTGGTATAGCATGCAGCAAAGTAACAATTTCGCTTAAGATTCCTTCAGTGTGTTCATATTTGGTGTGTTTTGGGGTTGTTTTGTTTTTGTGTGGGGTTTTTTGTTTGTCTTGGTGGTGGGTTTTTTGTTTGGTTTTGGGGTTTTTTTTTCAGTTTTGGGAAGGAGTAGCAGAAATGTCTTCCCACTGCATGCATCCTGCTGACAACTAATTCATGGTGGAGCTGGAAAGGGGATAGCTCAAGGAGCTTATTACAAATTACCATTTTACTTTTGCTGTGACGCTGTGTTAATTTTTCCCCCTCTTCCTACCAGTAATTTCGGTAGTGTGTGAATTGGGGTTAAAGGGCATATGAAAACACTGAAATCTTCTGGTTCTGGCTGATTTTCTTTGCACTGTTTTGTATTAGGTGTAGTGAATGTCCTATTGACCACTCCTCTTTGGGTAGTGAACACACGCCTGAAACTGCAGGGAGCAAAATTTAGAAATGAAGACATTGTACCAACCAATTACAAAGGAATAATAGGTAAGCACCTGTTGTCTTCAACCAAAGAGAAGCTCATTAAATTAAATATATTGAGGACTCTGAATTTCAAAGACTTTTATTCATGTAACTGATTTCACCCTGGAATCTCTGTGCTTTACTGTCACTTGGCAGTCATGAGTTTTACAGGAAACTGGACTTGGCCATTTCTGATGGTAATTGAGAGTTTGATGTATACACACGTATAACTAAAATATCTTTTGCAAAGGCAGGTATCTTATCGTACAAATCCTGGAACAGTATTGAGCCCAGTGAGGTGGTTGCTGGGGGTCTGAGTTTGGACAGATAATCTTCAAATTAATCTTCAAACACCTTGATCTCTTAATCACCAATGTGTTCAGGCTGTCTTCCTTTTAAAAATAAATAAATATTGTTGCTGTTTTGAAGAAGCTTTAGAATACCTTAGTGTTGATGCTGAGCTTGTACTAAAAAGAGTGGGGTGCCTATGCAGGTGATAAGCTTTGTTTGTTAATAGTGATGGGAGCAAGAACCTTCTTTGTCACTATTTTTCTGTTAACTTCCAGATTAGAATGGAAGGTAAAAAAAGTTGCATAAAAGACTGCAGTGGATTTTGATATGCTTTTAATATTAGGCTTTAAGTGGAACTTTTCTTATCTTCTACACTCAGAGTTTTGTACTCAAAATTGTAATGACTCTTTTTTCCACCTTTCTTCTCAGATGCCTTTCATCAGATAATACGAGATGAAGGAGTCTTAGCTTTATGGAATGGTACATTCCCCTCCTTGCTGCTGGTCTTCAATCCTGCCATACAGTTCATGTTTTATGAGGGCTTTAAACGGAAGCTTTTGAAAAAGCAGCTGCAAGTGAGTATGATTTTTGAGGCCAAGTGATGGATGTGCTCTGTTATAAGGCATGTTCTTTGACATGCATTACTTGAGCAAATTCAGAAATGTAGGTTTGGTCCTTGTATTTTTGATTTTTTTTTTGAGTTAGTGTGTCTTCTAAAAAAGACCCATTGCTGTGAAGTGAGACGTGAGTCTTTCACCCAGGGAAGATATTTCTGTGGTGAATTCCTCTTCCTGTAAAAATAATACTCCAGTTCTTCTCCACATCTGTTTAGATTTGTTCACAGGTCTTGATTTAAAGTAGAGACTTCAATTCTAATATATCCATTTCATACGTATGTATGCACAGACTGTTTTGAAGTCACCTCTTGACCCTTTCTCCAGTAAATTGAGTGTATTGAGTCTTTGAATTATCACAGATTTGTTCTGGACCCTATCATTTTAATAACCCTTTTTTTTCCTGAAGCCCTCAATTTGTCAATATCCTTTTTTCCAAGGATGAACACTAGAATTGGATATAACATTGCAACCATACCTCCCTGATCTTTAAATAGGGGTAGAATGACTTTTCTGTCCCCGTTTTACAGTCCCCTTCTTTTTCTTTATTATTTTTCTCCTCTGTCAGATATAGCATCTCACCTGAACTCATGTTACCCTTATGTTCTAGGAAATTGAAAAGTCTTTGTGTTGAATTCTAGGGTAATGTCATAACATAGGTTTAAGCTGCAGTGCTTTACTGCTAATTTGTGACTTAAAATGTATTTGGCTGTATTAAAATGCTAGATCATATCAATAAGATATAAAGCCATCTTGTTTTTCCTCAAGACACAGTGAAATTATTTTTACATGAGATTTTGCATCATAAATGAGGCTTGGGGTTTTTACCATCTTTAGTCAATACTGCAGCTGTAGCACTCTTATTCGTGCCTGATGGATCTATCCAGTTATGTTATGGAAAATAAATTTTTGTGTGACGAGCTGAGCTTCCCTCTGCATTGTTATTTGCCTGTTGGCTAACTGCTACATCTATTTCTTGTGTTTCTTTTAAATTACTTAGTTCTACCTTAAATTAGGGCATGTTTTGTCCATGATCAGTGGAGAGGGAAAATAACTTCCCTCCCACCCCCAGAAATGGTAATTTTTATTTTGGACAATGTTTTTCTTCCTATTTGGTCTTTTCCTGATATTCTTAAGTATATAAGATTGACTTTTTTTAAGATGTGTGTGTGTGCATGCATACTTCGGATTGCAGTCCATATATTTTGCAAATTTGGAGTGTGTTTTGATACGGGCACCTATTTTCAGCAATAAATTCACACTGTTAGACTGAGATGTACTGTAAACAGCTTAGGCTATAACAGTGTATTTGGTGCATCATGAAACATTGTGTGCTTTGGAGGTGAGGGTGGGCTTCCAGCCGATGTTCTTAACTAATAGGGGATGAGATTTTTAGTCTATGTCATCAAGAGTAAAATTCTGCCTGATAGCGTAGTGATTATTTCTCAGGATTATGTTCAAGGACTCTTTCACTGTCTCCTTTCCACAAGTGCCCTGTGACTTGTTAGTTTAAATGTTGCAAAAGCTGAAATGCTTCTTGGTTGATGGTACCTTTAGATGTTACTTCCCTATCTTTTGTGTACTCTCAATGCTTTAAATTGGTCTAGTTCTATGGCTTTATCTCCACTATGTTCTAGTAACCTAGTTACAGTGAGAAATGCAAAAGCTTGTGAGCAGGTAGAAGTCACAAATAAACTTCAGCTGTTGGAAAATAAGTCAGTTGAACTATACCTAACTCTCTAAAACGAGAACATCCAAAGACTTCATGAAAACTTTATGCCAAAGGTACTTAGATAACCTGGTAGCAAGTACCAGTACGGAATCCCCAAACACATATGGGTAACTGGCTGTTTTGGTAATATGTTGAAGTAAAATGTCCTTTATCTGTTGAACAGCTCACATCTTTGGATGCTTTTGTCATTGGTGCGATAGCCAAAGCAGTTGCCACCACACTCACTTATCCTCTGCAGACAGTACAGTCAATTCTGCGGGTAAGTAATAATTTCATTTCAGGGTAACTGCCTCTGACTTCTGTATAATGCAGGCCCTGTTCATATGGCTTGTTTTTCTTTGTGTTAATGAACCCATCATTCTGGGAGCTCCTTTTGCTCAATGCAGGTCACTGATAAGGATGCCCCTCTTCTTTGATCCTGTACTGACAGGTTCTGATAGAACTTGGTATTCTGGTGCACAATTTTTTCAAGTGGCTGGTAGGATTGACTACGTAATGCATCAGTACAGTGTCTCACAGAAGCTGATGCACCATACTGCGCTTTTAGGCACTACAAAAACGTAGATTTACTTCTTTGACTATAAATAGAAAACGTGTCAAGCGGGAAGTTAAAATTAAATCCTCTAAACCCAGTTTGTTTCCAGATGACCTAGGGTAATCCAAAAAAAGTTCTGTTCATAGGTTTTGTTTTATTCGGATGATGGCCTGACCTTGTGAGTAGCCAGAATGTGATTCATCAGGGGAAGATGAGCTGCCTCATAAATACCTTTAACCACTTGCCCAGTCTTGTATGCTAATTGTAGTAGTAATGGAAACACTTGTGTTTATTCTCAGTTGCAATCTGTATGTAAGCTGGATAATGCTGCTGCCTTCAGTATGTACCAATATTGTTGTAATATTGAAAGAAGACAAAGTTGCGGGGGGGAAGAGACCTGACTGTACATAAGCAAGCATATTGTAGTTTAATTTCTGTGATTTTAATCTACTTTTGTAAGTTGTTTCTTGATGATTTTTCTAACAGTTATATTTCATATGGAAATATTTATTAATGTTTAATGCTATCTTCCTAAGCACGGAGAAGACCTAACTTGCATGTATGGTAAAGCCATTATATATGTTATAAAACTTGTGTAAATTTGGAGAATTAGCTGAATTAATGAACGTGACCCTTCCATGCTAAGGCTTTTCAGACTTGTCTGATAGAGGATTTTTCTTGTTAACTGTTCATCTGGAAAAAGTGACTTTCATGCAAACTTTGTAATTATTTCATCTTTTCATATCTCTGGAGTGGACTAAATGTATTGTTTTTTTGACAGCCTGTAAAAAAGATAGTTTGAATGCTCTATTGCAAACTAACAGGACTTGGATATATTTACTGTGTGGTTGCTGCTACCCTGGGAAGATGCTAGGTGAAACTTGTGTGCCTGCGCAGCTTTCTACTTCACCCTAATGGTGCACAAAATGGCATCCACATTGTAGATGTGTCAGCCACACCGTAGTTTTGTCAGCAGTCATTTTTTGGGAAGTTTTTCTAACTTCTGATGATCAGCTAAGCCTAGTGCCTTCATTTGATGGCTTATCCTGTTTTAACAGCCTGGACACATCTCAGGAGTTAGACTAGTAACACAGACTCGGTTACTGAAGTGACAGATACAGAAAAACATTTAAGTAAATTTAGCTTTGTTTGGATAAGTTGCAACATCAGTCTGCTTTTAATTTGTGATGTGTCTTCTGCTGGTATGGAGGAGAACTGGAAGGAAAGTTGCAGTGCTCTATTTTAGCTTTAGCATTGCACAGTAGTACAGTTTTCATGGGGTTACATCAATGTCCCAGCTTCAGCCCTTGTTCTTTTCTATGGTTGCTATAGAAATGGTTACAATCTTATGACTATTACTTCATGTTTCATCTGTCTCCTTTTGGCTTTTTGAACTAAATTTTTCTGTCTCTTGGTGACAGTGTCATCCTTTAAAAAAAGGGCAGCTCTGGTAAGTTGTGCAGCCAGCCTGATGTACTGACCAGCTGCTGCTTACTGCTCACCTCAGCTGAGGTCAGCTAGTTCACTGCTGTCTTGCCTGAGCAGTGATAAGTTGCCTTTCAGCTAGAGCAGAACTAACCATCAGTGTCGTGATAGTGATGGCGGTGGGATTCTTCTCACAGTGGCCCACTGTGAAATAAAGTGGCCTGTATGCTACTTCTCCATGCCAGTCCATCCTTTCCCTGTGATGATGGGGAATACA
Source organism: Phalacrocorax aristotelis (assembly GCF_949628215.1). Classification (NCBI taxonomy): domain Eukaryota; kingdom Metazoa; phylum Chordata; class Aves; order Suliformes; family Phalacrocoracidae; genus Phalacrocorax; species Phalacrocorax aristotelis. Next base: position 162,857,820 of record NC_134276.1, on the reverse strand, counting down.
AGGACCCTATTTCTTGTTCTGCAGTCCCGAGGGGTGACTTCTTTCCTTTTGCTCTATGAAAGAAGTAATAGCCAGAAACCCTGAATGCTTCTGGCAAGAACAGCGAAAATATGCATCTGTGATACCTGTGCTGTACAGTTCAAACTTGCAGCACTTAGTAATGTGTTTTCTAATCTAAAGCTAGCATTGTTACAGTTGAGGAAGTTATTGTTCCTCATGCTAAGTGATACAAAAAAAAAAAAGATATGAGTAAAGGTGTAGTATTTTCAGAAATAACATTCTACGTGAAGTACGCTTTGTATAGTTGTGGGTTTTTTTGAAACAATTTTAGTAGATTTACACACAAGCTAATAGGAGCTCAATGTAATTAATAAAAACTTACGCATCATAATTAAGCTCTATTTTAAAATTAGAAGTACAGGACTCTTCAACCGTAAACCTTTAGAAACTTACTATTGTTAGAAAGTTATTAGGGTTCTTTGTAATGAAGTCTCTACACCCTTGCTTTCAACTTTTTGGGAAAGTGCTCTTTTTGCTTCTGTGTAATGAACAGATACCCTGTGTAATTGATAGTAGTAACCAGCTTCCATCCTTGCCATTGCGTAGGTTTGTTTCCTTTTCAGTCATTAAAAATACATGGCACTGGTGTTACTCATTATGCAGTGAAGCTGTTCTTTAGCATATGTGTTGGTAGACAGCGGGTAAATTAAATTTGCCTCTGGAGAAAGAGCAATATTGTTAATTTTCTTAGTGATACTGGGTGAAAAAGTTCCCTTTAGAACTCAAGCCTCTTTTTCTAGTGTAGAGAATGCTAGTCCCTTTGGGAAATCTTCTGCAGTAAAGTATTGACATCCTAGGGAGAAATGAACTGAGTCTTTGACAATAATCCTTAACATTGATTTATCAATATCAAATGAGTTAGCTGCTGATGAGAAAATCGTGGATTGTGAGCATGTATTTGCCTAATAAAGGGAGATTTCCAATAGCATTCTGTTGATGCTGTTTCCATCTGAGTTCTTCAGACATAAAAGGGACTTGTGTCATCCTGGCCGTTTTCTTGTTTCTGAACTGCCTAAATCTGCTTGTGTACGCTACCTACTGTCAGCGGTAATTTCTTATGTCTAAGAAGTAGCAATTGCCTGAGTAAGTTCTGGGAGAACTCATCCACAGGCAGTTGCTCAAGTTCACCTTTCTTAGCACAGAAGCATAATATAGGCTTCAAAAGCTATTTGGCTATGTTGTTATAAATACAAGTATGGCAACCCTTCTATATTTGTAATTCATAGTTGCAACTTGCTGACAGTACTATCGACCCGTATCAGATGGGAATATCAATGAATGCTAGAAAAGGAGTTGCTGAAATTGCTTGTTTAACTCTGATACTTAAAATTACAGCAGCAGCTATCATTTCTAATGAAAAACAGTTTGGGGATAAGGAAATGCAATGAGTGGAAGACAAGTATTATTTAGGCCAGGTAGGTGGCTCAAACAATTTTGGATTCTTCCACAGCAGTTCACATGTGAATGTTTTGCTCAAAGACCATTGCTGGGCAGATAAAATTTTGGGTTCAGCTATGCAATCTCAATGTAATAATAGTTTGCAGATGTATGAGGCTTTGAATCTTTGTTAAATGAAAGCTGAGCAAGCCAGAAAACTTGCCTTGAATGTCATACCCCTACTCTAAGACTCTGCAAATCATGCTTTTCAGATCTTGAAAACTGTTTCCTCTGGAGCAACTGAAAGAGAGCAAATATAGCCATGTGTAACACTTTCTTAGAATCCATCTTAAAACCAAAACAAATTATTGTAGCACATACCGTTTTAGTGCTTGGTCTGTAAAGTTCAATGGTGTGAGCTTTGGCCTCAGTTCTTCCCTGATGGCTAGTATAACCTGGAAATGTTACGAGGTTTAAGATAGGATCTCCAGATTTTACACGTGTTGGGTTCTCTGCCTAGCACCATGGGCAAATAGTACAACAAAATGCTCTTCCTTTCTTTTTTTTTTCCAGTTTGGACGCCACAGGTTGAACCCAGAGAACCGAACACTAGGCAGTCTTAGAAATGTTCTTTACCTTCTTCAACAGAGAGTGAGGTGAGCTTTGTGGTTTTTTTTTTTTAACATGATAGAGAAGACTTGAGTATTACTAATAGGTTGAAAATGTTGCTGGGTCTGACTTTTGTTTCTTTTTGCCCCTCATAAACTTGCCATTTGAGTCAACCTGTTTTTTGTAATGTATTGCAGAATTAAGTGCACAAAACCAAATTCCTCTAAATATCTGTACAGTAAGTGGTATCAAGGTTATCTATGGGTACAAATTCATTCACCTCCCTTTTTGAAAAGAAGCAAATATCTTCCACAAAAGGCTTAACTTTCTGCTGAATTTTCTCTTTAAAATATCATTAAACATAGCTGGCAGTCAAGAGATCAAGAGTAATTTCAAGATTCTTACAGTTGTCATTAACTTTACTTGTGATATTAATTCTTGGTAGTGTACTGATTTGCTTATAGAAGGCTATTCACACTTGTTTTTTTTTTTTTAATCCTTTGTAGGCGTTTTGGATTAATGGGACTCTACAAAGGCCTTGAAGCAAAACTCCTGCAGACAGTCCTTACTGCTGCTCTTATGTTTCTGGTATATGAGAAATTGACTGCTGCAACCTTCACAGTCATGGGATTAAAGCATTCGCGCAGACATTGAAAAAGTAACCTATGCCAAAGATTATGGGATCTAGAAAACACGTTCCATTTCTGAGACCAGGCTGGGTAACACTTTATCTTTCTTTTTAGCCACCTCCATCTCCATTATTCGGAGAAATTTGGAATACACTTTATAGGACCTATTGCTATGAATTCAGGGATAGTCCATTCCCTACTCTTCTGTGGACTCGCTGTGTTAAAAAAAGCAGAGACCTTATTTAAGCACTTGACATGAAATGTTAACTATTATATGATTTGATTGCCATTCTTGGCAAGAATGAGTGTATCTCCCTCTGTTTTCTTGTTTTCCCTCAGATTATCCTCCACTATTCTATCTTTACCTTCTGTCAGCAGCTAGTGGGGCTGGTTTCATGTTATTTTCCTTGGGCTGCGTTTATGTCACTTCATATTTTGTTCATTAAAATAATTCATAAAGAACAAGATTTTTGACATAGTTTTCTTTTACCTTCAGGCATGTTTGTGACACAGAATGATAAGTTATTGTCCCAAATATCTGGCGGCAAGATTTCTGAACTGCTAGAATGTACGTTACCAGTGAGTAGGCACACTGCCTTCTTGAATTCACCCATTTTTGATTTTGAAAATTTTGAATGCAGATACTGGCTAGATAGCAGGAACATAACTTTTTGATTTTTGAAGCTGAGTAGCTCAAGCTACTTCAACAAAATGGGCTTGCTACACAGAAGTACATGACGTTCTGTAGTCCGGTTCCTTGTGAGAATGTGAATTCATGCCATGTCCTCATATAGACAGGGAGCACTACCCTATGCTTCAGAAGTGGTGTGCCCTCTCAAAAATGTGCTTTAATTATTTCTCCGCTGATCTTCCCAGACACTTTTCGCACCACAGAGCATAAAGGTCATAACTGTTGTCCAGTTAATGTAAGTGTATATGGTTTTTTGCATAGTTTTGTTTGATAGTCCTAGACCATAAAGTCAAAATAAATCGTAGTGTCCATCATTAAGTTTGCAGTAGGATTGTTCTGAAGTACAATTTTATATTTGAAGTATTGAGAAATTCTATGGTAGTTTAACACCAAGAATGTCTGGGAGAGTTAAGTCCTGCAGGAACTATGTTGCTGAATTGTTAAATGGCACCCTGTTTTGTGTCTCAGTTGAGTCAATTCTAAGTATGAAATTGGAATGCAATTCTGCAGATAATGTCTTTTGAACAAAATAAAAACCCTTTACACTGACTGCTTCTTTTAAGAGTATTGGGAGTATCTGTATACAAGAAAAATGTTTTGTTCAATGCTGGATGCTTTTCAGTCCAAATGGGATTTACATATGGCAAGAAAGAATGAAAAAGCACAATGAACTCTAATTATACTTTGATAGGTGACATGAAATTTAATGATTCTGCAGACCTCACCAGTGGGAAAGAAACAATCACAATTCTGAGAATTTCAGTGAAAATATTCTGCTGACTGAACTGAGATATCCTGTGGAAAGATAGTCTGCTGTCTTTTGGTATTTTTAATAAGAAATTCAGAATCAGTAGTATGGCTTTTAATGAGCTACCTAACTCTGAAATTCCAGCTGTCAGAATCATTGCGGGAAGCCAAGAGGCAGCTGGCTTTACAGAAGCACAGAGTGGTTCTGATGCCACTTTGGCAGAAATTTGCGTGGCTGCTAGAAGCTTCAGTTCAGTGTCTGTCACATTTTTCTGGTCTGTGGCATGAATGAGCAATTCCTGCAAATACAGATAGATTTTTCTGCTTGCTTTACCTGTAAGAAAGAAGGAAAGTGCTTGCTATCTAGCTGAAAAATACTTGCTATCAGCCAGGGGTTTTAAAGGGATAAAAAAGCATCTAATTTCAGCAAAAAAGCTGAATACAGAACAACCATGTAGGGAGGAGCGCTGGCCTTTGTTGTGTCTCTGTTACTGTTAAATCTGGAATAGACATTTTGCCCTAAAGTCTCTACTTGGCTCTACTGACCAGTTGTTATAATGAAACAGTTTCATAAAGGGATGAAAGCACAAGTGATTGAAGCTAGGAGCATATTCAGCCTACTTTTAGTGATAGTCCTATGGTATTTAAAACTTTCTTTGCTTGTGCATTATGCAGTGTTGATTCAGTGAATTCAGTCTAATGTCTGAAAGACTACTTAATCTCACATGACTGAGCCAAACTCAAGATGGTTGAGGAATTGTTCAGTTGTTTTTTCAATCAACAGGCAAATGTTCATGTTGCAGGTGGTACCTCTGCCTAAGTTTTCTCAGGCATAGTTTGAACACTGATGACATTTCCATTAGAATTGTTAAAATTATTTCAGGCTTCAAAGATGTCTGTGAGTGTCTTAGACTAAAAAAAGCATAATTTATCAAATCAAATTATGAAAGACAGTATTTCTAGTCTTGGTACTAAAGTTGTAAGTCACATATGGTAGATAAATACTGTCAGGAAGCAAAATCATAATACAATAATTTTACAGCATTTTAAAATATTTTGCTGTCCCCCTCACATGCAAATGTATAGTTTCCAGTGTTCTTAAAAAGACAAGATTCAGCTAATCTGGCTCTGTAGTTAAGTCATTTCACTGAAAAAATAGTTGCAGGAGAACTAGTTACATGTTTCCGTGACAAACAGCACAAAACATACAAGTGTTCTTTCAGGCAAAGGTGACTCTTAATGAATGTGGTTTAGGTATTTGGAGCTGGAAATGGACATGAAAAGAGTTATGAGGTGTTGTGGCACAAGAAGCATTGTGCACAAATATTTGTAATGAAAGCCTCAATGCTGGGATTGCTGTTGCCAGTGTGCTGCATTTCTGCTGTGTTTCCAGTATGTAAGTGGATGTTCCAGCCAAAAAAATGTATCAATTCACTTCTAGAGAACCTGTCAGACAATATTTTCATCCTGAAGTGAAAAACAGACTTTGTCTCTCTTTTTTTTTAATACTATTTTTGAGGGAAGAAAGGTTATTATGAAGGACAACAGCAGAGAGGATCGTCTGTCTTAGCCAAGTTTCATCATGGATAATTCTCTCCTTGGCTCAATTTAGGAGATACAAATTTAATCCTGTCCTGTTCTTTCTCTTCCCTGCCCCACACTGACTGAAGCTAGGAGACCCCTAAGGCACCCTAGAGACTGAAGCAAGTGGCTCCTTGGGTATCTGTGATGTTTGGGATGAATTCTGCTTCTGTTTGTATTCTAGATCATGCCTGTCATCATTACATAGATTGTTTGCCTGTATAAATAATAGTAGGACAGTATTTAATACATTTTAGCTTCTTTTAATGTTATTTACTAAGTCTCAGGTTGAGAGCTGATAGCATATAGCATATACTTGTCTTAAATAATGTTGTTGAATAGCTGAATGCTGCTAAATAGCAGTATCTGTTGTAGAGCTGCTGCACTTTGCTGGCAGAGACTCACTCCATTGTACGGTTTGCCTTTGCTGGCTGCACCAAAGAAAATTCTTAAAACCTGAGAGCTGGCACATACCCTGTGTGGGAGGAAGAATGAGATTTACCTTTAGTCTGTCCAAGAGGAATATAGTGTGCTGCCCTGCAAAGCTTCTCGAACAGATAAATCCTTCCATTACGTGTGTCATTACTCATCTGCTTAGGAACAAAAAGGGGAGTGCTGACCCTGCTCCTTGCTGGCCTTTTGTAGTAAAGGCAGGCAAACACAGTCCCGTTCAGATAAAGACAGGTGAATCTTCAAGCAGGGATATTCTAGCACAGGGATCTTGAAAAACACAATTATTGCCATTGACGGAATTATTTTTCCATCACATGTGAAAAACACTTCTCAACTGATGCGCGCGGAGCAGGAGAGGTCGGAGCTGTAGGAGAGCAGGAGCTCTTTAGGAGTCCAGCAGTGCTAATGCCTGTAGTTGGGTTTTATGTCTTTTTTCTTTTTTTTTTTTAAATCAATATGATTTAAAGCACAGTGTTAAATTGAGAGACAGGATATCTAAACCAGTTGTTCTCTTACAATTGTTTAATCATCTAATCTAAAAGGCTGAATTCTGTCTCTGCAAAGGCTGCTTCACGGTCTGGGGAGAAGATGCTCTTTGCATAACAGACCTCTCTGTGTCTTGCAGTTGCTGTCTCTTGCAGCAGAAACCTCTTGCTTTTAGGGTGTGCTCTGGTGGTGTAGCCTAGAGAGTCCTCATCAAAGCAAGGTTTCTTAGTATGGAGAGGGGTCAGGTCCATCCCTTGCACAAATAAAGCTGCGCATGACCCCATGGTCTGCATGGGGCTGCTCATGCAGACCCCTGGTAGACCCAATGTGTAACTTGACCAGCGTGTAATGTCAGGATGTAATTTACTTCATATTTATAGCTTACAGGTTTTGATAGCACTGGATAAAATAGTATGGTTAGGTTTAGGATTTGATAAAGAGCAGTGAAAGAGATAGTTTTGAACTGGCACTATGCCATGCAAGAAGTTGCTTGGTACGGAATTAGTTTCTCTTATCCATTCTTCCTTTGGTTTGTGTTTGAAAGGAACAGGCTCCAGAACCTTCTGGAAAATAGTTACTTAAGAGAGATATATCTGCCTTTCTATTTGGCTAATAACAGTTTTCTCTGCTGTTTGTAGCAATGTAGTGAATCTGTCAAAGCTGCTGAGAGGACACGGCAGCCGCTTTAAGGTAAAGGGCTGAAGGTTGCAAAAAGATAGATTTATTTCTGTGTTCTCTGCAGTCAGGGAGGTACCAGTGCAGTCGTTGCAGCTGGAGGAGAGGGAAGAGCTGTAATTTGGTGGTGGTTCTGATCAGAAAGCTCAGCCAGCCAAGAGTCCGCCCCCACAGCTAGCAGTGATGGAGATGTGTAAGTGATAGGAAGGGCAAAAACTATCTGTGAGAGGTTCCCAGATGTACATCAGCACATTAACAGATCCTGATGTAGGACTTGCACAGTGGGCCTGGCTCACGGGGTGGCTATCGCAGCAGTAATGAACTATCTGGTTCACATCACCCCCTTGGCCGTATCAGCGGTAAGTGTCTTCATTTTTACAGTCACTAGCTGAAAAATTGGATATATATTCTTTTGGAGCTGAATAGTCTGGATAGCTTTTTTTTTTTTTTTTCTTGCAGAATGCTTTTAATTTGTGGTGATGTTTGCTGTGATACTTCAAAGTAGCTGAAGGAAGTGATAGGTGTGTCCAGATGGCCAGGATTTTTGCTTGGATTTTGGCTGCTCAAATTGCATTAAGGCGTTTAGGAGGTCCCCCGACCACACCGATATGCTAGGTTGTAACTGAGTCAGAAACGACTTAAAAGGCAAATGGTTACTGGTCACATTGGAAACAGCACTTCAGAGGAGCAGATTTTAACAGCAGGGAAATCCTCTTCCCAATGTTGTATTTGTAACTTTAATGCCGAACGCCAGCTGGACACGTGTATGCTGGGCTCAGGGGCCCCCGCGCAGAAGGGGCTTGGGATCAAACCCCACCAGCCTTAGATCAGCCCCAGTTTATCTATAGGAAAACACATTTTTCTGGCTTCACCCAGTGCTCAGCTCACACAGGGAGACTTGCGATCGTTAGCACTTGTTACCCAGCTGTCATCAGAGCACACATTGGTCTTATTCTTAGTAACGGCTAATCTCTTCTGTACGCTTACATCCAGATATGGAGGACACAGGTTTTGGCTTTGTTTTTTTCCCCCGATAGGATTTATTTGGAATTAGAGACAAATGCTGACCAGGCTTTGGCAGGCTTCGCTGTGGCTTCCTTAATGAAAATTGTTGCTTTACAATTCTTGGCTTGGTCTTTCTGATCTTAATCCATGATGGACAGAAGATTTCAGCAAGTTTGGGTGGATTACAGACGTGATGGGACCCTGCTAACTGGCCTGTTATCTCAGCTGCGTTATGGCAGATGGAGAGGCCTAGAGTTGCTGTTTTGAACAAAAAAATCTCTCTTGTTCTTAGGAAGTTTGTCATTCTTTTAATGTCCTTGAGGAACTGTGGTGACTTGCTGATGTGAAGGTTTTGTGAAGTGCTCCCTTTCGTGAATGCTAATGTGAGAAAACTAATTTGATGGATTTTTCTCATCATCTTTCCTTGTGCACACGTCCATGCAGTCCTGAGCCTTGGAGTCATCCACTGCATACAAAATAAATGTCTTCCTTTCTTCTGAATTATTTCTGCTAGGCTAGCCTTGTGGTCATGAATCAAAAAATACTTTGACAGCACAGTTTTATATTTTTGAGAATCCCCAGATTACAGCAGGCAGTGTATGAAGTTTTTGGGGTTTTTTTCCACAAGAGAAGGCAGCCTTTTGTCTCCCTGGTACATTTTTACTCTTTCTATAACACTTTGAAAGTTACAAATTGGAGGCTTCATATGCTGCTTTCAAACTCTGAAAGTATTTATCAAGAATAAAACAGAATGTTCCAAGAAAACCGAAATATTGTATTTAGTGTTAGACGATAAAGTGGGAAAACTTTCTCCTTTCCTCATAAACAGGGAAGAGGACTAAGAAATTGAGAAAAAATTAATAATTCTTATTTCCTCATTGCTTTTCTCTGGAGCAAATATATATAAGCTTTAAAGCTGAAAAAGAAACATTCATGGAAGTCTTTTTGTAACGGAGCGGCATATTGGCCTCTCCTTTGAGAAGGTGTATGTTTGGCCTTTTAAAAATGCAGACTGACTCCGGAGACCTTGTAGGTCCCGTCTGCAAGATGTTAACCTCTCCTGTGGCATACCATAAGCTTTCATAGCTGAGCCTAAAACTGTTACTAATTTGTGAAGCTCAGCACTCTTAAGCTCAGCAACCTCATCAAGTACCTCTTCTCCTCGAGGAGTCCGTTTTACTCCTACTGAGTTAGAGGGGGCTTGATCTGGGGAACCACGGGGCAGTGCCTATATTATTTGTATTTGGGGGGATTTTGTCTTTTTTTCTTCTGTATTTTTGGTGTTTTTTGGTGTGTGCCCGGCCAAGGGAGGAGGCCAGACACCGGCAGGTGGCAGCCAAGCCCCACCTCCCTGCTCCGCTTTTGCTGCAAGGGACCAGGCAGGACAAGAATCGAAGCAGAGTGACTTTTACATGATCCAAAAGAAATCAAATTACACTCTGAAGATGTCGAACCTTAACCTGGAGGAAGGGCACACCAGGAGCTGGAAGTGAGGATAGGGTCAATGCCATTCTTCATAGAAAAGCTGCTTCCCCTTGCTGGGGGGGATGCTTGCTTTTGGAATATGCTGTGTCCCTCGTATGCTGCTTGTACAAATTGGTGGGGTTAAATATTCTCCTTGGTGTCATTATAGCATTATAGTGAATTAAAATCCTAGATGAACTTATGGCCTTTGTTTTAATACAGGCAAAATTTTTGTTTGATGCCATGTCAGGATGTTAATGAATTGAAATATGCTGCCTATTGCATTGCATGCTGCTGGGGAAAGAAGCTCTAGTTCAGTAAATATATGTTGAATCAAGCAAGTGACAGTTTGGTGGGAAGAAAAAGCCAAGTTGTGTGTTTCAGTGCAAGACATTTCAGAGGTGAGAGTGAAATCCATGGAGTTACATGGAATGGAAAAATTAAGTTGCAAGAAGGAGATGTTTGTAAAGTGATTGTGGCAATAGGTTATGTCTGAATTCAGGACACCCCAGGGATGTGGTGGGATGATATAAAAATATCACCAAAACCGGCTAGGCTATTCCAGTGTAATCTTTATTTCGCAGATTGGGCATGATTTGGCAAGGCAGAGCAAATTGCTTGGGCTGGCAAAAGTAGATGTTGTTGCTACGTTTGATTGTTTGCATTTTGGGCAGGTTTCTTACTAGCACTTGGCTTAAAGATACCACCGGATAACTTCACAGTGCCACCAACAGTCATCATTTCAGTCTCTGCTTTCTGGTTTGTACAGTTGAGTCCCTTCTGATGAACTGAGCCTGAGCCATCCTTCATCTGACTGTTTAGAGCTCCATCACAGCTCTCATTCTGCCTAAATATAATCCTTTTTTTTTAATGAGGAGGTTGCCTTGTCGTTGCATTAGAAAGTCAGAAGTGAATGAAAGAATGTGGCATGATAGTTCTGGAAATATGGTTTTTCAGTTTGTAGGGTGGTTGTACTCATGGACTTCCTTCATTTGAGGCAACAAATGATGACTTTGAAGCTTTGTGTTAAGAAAACTGACTCTGCACCAAGAACTATCCCAGGCAGCCACCTCTCTAGTTCAGCCCAGTTGCTTTCCAGAAGCTAGAGGGATTTAGGTTAGTTGCCACAGGGCAGTTATGTAGTATTGTATACGCTGGAAGAAATGGGGAGGAAAAGTCAAAATCATCACTTAAGCAGACAGCACAATGACCATGAACTCCTTTATTCTGTCCTGACAGATCTTAATGCTCTGTCATCTTCTGTTGGTGGAAAGAGGTTTGTGGTTCTGGTAAGCAAAGGAAGGAAAAACGAAGTAGGATCACCCTGCTGGGGCACATCAGCCAAGGACAGACGTCCTTGTCAAAAGGCTTCTTTGCAGTGCTGCTCTACAAATGTAATTAATGTTAAAACCGCATTAATGAATCTTGACCCTTCCTAGCTGCTTGAGCGGCTAATGTGATGTATGATATGATGTCTGAGTGTGAAGCTCAGCTTTCCAATGCTATAGAAATACATCTGACCACCCTTTCCAGGGATGCACAACACAGCCTCACCAGACCTGGCTCAGCCAAGAGCAGAGGCACCAGCCATGTCCAACAGGCTGGCTGTGGCCCACCAGAGCAACTTGTCCTGCACAGGGCTTCTTCTCTGTCCCTCTCTTTCCCAGGCATCTCTCAAGCAGAGGCTGGAGAAATTGCTCTCTGCTGTTTTTTCCCTGCAGCCCTCTTTGCTGAGGAACTCCCAAGCCCCTTGGCCAGTATGTAAACAAGTGAAGCTGTGGCCTGTGGTTTGATGATGGGTCCAATAAAATGACCAGTGTCTGCATGCAAGCTGGGCTGTGTGGTAAGCGGTGAACACATTGCCCAGCATCCAGCTGGTCCTACTGTATGATACAAAACAGGGCAGTTTGGTCCACATGAAGAGACCTTGAGTAGCTCCTCAAGAAGGTATGTGGGCTACCAAGCTCAACAGCATGGGCTCTGTGATCCTCCAGCTCTCTTTTTTAGTTCCGACTGTGTTGTAAACCTCTCCCAGGTGTCTCATGCTGTGTAGAAAAGGGACTATGTGCTTGATTTTACAGCAAAATGTGGTCCTTTTGTCTGTCATGATTGGTAAAATGGGGATAACATCTGACCATGCTCCCTGAGAGGACTTTATAAAAATAATTTCCTTGTTCTGTGCTTTGGAGTCAATGCAAATACCATGTAAACGTGACTTGCTTTTAAGCTTGAAAAGTAAGCCAGTTCAACACTGACTTTTGGAGGAATCACCGCTGACAGAATACCATTGGCTTGCAGATGTGGCCGCATCAAGTTCAGGGCAGGTTACAGCAAACAAAGTCTGTCTCTGACAGCTTACAAAGCAGGTACACTTTTATAACCCTGTCTACCCTGGTGGTACTATTGGTAAGACAGAGCAGGAATTACAGCTTGATGCTCACTTACAGTGCTTTCCTCCAATCTAGACGCAGCTGCAGAAGGTCACCTTGTCCACCGAGCACATAGTCAGAGATGTGAACCCAATGCTGTTCCTGTTTTTTCTAACCACAGGTGGAAGTGCTTAGAAAAGCCCGCTTTTCCACCAGGAGAGGCTTTGAATAACCCGGGATGGCAGTTCAACACCTTTCTTCTCTTGGCCACAATGCAACTTGTGGCTGGGGTAGTGTGCTGAGCACTCTCAGCTGGTGGGGTCCTTTAGGAGACCTCCCAAACCTCAACAACTCTGCCCAGAAGTGTCATAAACCCAGGAATTCCTCTTGTGATGGCTGTTTTGATGAGCTAGGCTGAGTTGTGCAATGCAATCAGCTCCTTCTGGACAGGATCCTACACTGTACCAGCACCATTACAATTGGGAATAATTTATTCCTGCCCTCTCTTGCAAGAAGTCTGGTAAGAGAAGCTAAAAATTACAGGGACTATGAAAGCTGCCTTCCTCCTTGTCTCCTACTGATTGTCCATTGTGTGATGCTGCCTCTTTGGGTGACTTTGTATTTTCCATCCATCCTTGCAGTGATCACTACTATGGAATATAGGTAAAAAATGCAAGAAACGCCAAGTACAGTTTGAACTTACCTGGAAAGGTGAGTTTGGCTTGCTGGTTATGCAGAAGACATCAGAGATCTTCTTACTAGCTCTTCTACTGAGAAAAGATCTGGCAGGAATGAGGACAGTCTCTATCCAGGCATTATTTTACAGTTCTGCTCTCTAGTGTTGTTCACTTTAAAATATGCAAACAGAAAAGGAAGAAAGGGCCCCCTTCCTCTTTCTATCCTTACTGTACTAACCTCTGTGTCATGATAATAGGTGGAAACCTTGAGCTTTAAACACTTTCCAATGGAAAACAAATGTGAAGCTCATGGTTTAGTTTCCCTGTGTGTGACTTCGCTAGCATTGGCACTAGGCAGAAAAGGAGACAAGATACACATAGTGGAAAAATAATTTCCTTCTCAATGGCTGGAGTTATTTGTGCAAAATAGGGGTGCAATTTTTCTCTCTGCTTTTCAGTCTTAGGATGCAAAGTTGGGGTGGGGGGAGTTGACTGGCTGAACTATTTCTCCTCAGGAGAGAATTAGTAATTTTACAGAGAATGAGTAATCTTTCCCCTCATCCTTTTTCATAGTAGAACCGGCAAAAAAAAAATAGGATGGGATCTAAAAATACTTACATGTTTTTCCTGTGGTCATCCTTATCTGGACTATCACAGGACTCAAGGGAGTCACAGCGTTGCGGATGGATCTTTCATAAGCCAAATGGGATGCATCAAAGGGTGACTTTGGCCGGGAGTGCCCAGCAGCGGAGTGTCCCCTGCTGCTTTGCCCAACACGAGAGCACGCAGACCAGGATATGAAACGAAAGACCCCGCAGCATGCAGCCAGCGAATGAGTTCAGGCTGGCTTCTGTGCACTCACATGAGCAGCTGATGAACAGTTTTCATTCGCCCCCTCCCTGCACTCACTACTGATATTTCATGTCTGACTTATTGAATCCATTTTCCCTTCCTCCCAGGCTTGCTACTAAGCCGGGGCCCGCGACTTGGGGGTCTGTCATAGAGTGGGGTGGTTTGCCTGCAGATGGGCATTGAGCAGCTCCCTGTCCTGAAGGGTGGGGGACCGTTGCCTCTCCTGCCTCCTTCCACTGACATCAGGGCAAGCCTTACCCTGAAGGTGGGCTACAGCCAGAAATGTCTGAAAACTCTTAGCACGGGGTCAGCGGTCGACTTCTAAAATTTCATACTTGCGTCAGAAATCAAAAGGAAAATAAATCTGTGGCTTCTTCTGGAACACGTGAAAGAGCTTGGGACTCTCATCTGGAGTGAGAGCTGGTCTTGTGAAATTTGGGCTGTTTGGAGAAAAATACAGCTCCAGTTTGTGATGCTGATTGAGAAAAATAGTGGGAGAAGGACTGATTTTTTTCAAAGCAAGTACTTCTTGGTCTGGATCAATTCTCAGGCAGGTCTTTGGACTGAAATCAGATGGCAGGCACCCATTTCATATTAAATCATAGATCATGGATACGAAATTCATGCTGGGTAGTTTAAATATTTTTAAATACAAGATTACTCTTCTAGTTTCCCTGGCCAGTCACATACATACAATTTCCACCCCCCTTCGCAACCTAGACTACTTCTCCAAACGTTTACAAGATTAATTTTTGTGTAGATCAGTTGTTCATCGAAGTGGATTGAAGCTTGAGGTGGGTGCTGGCATGCTGGCCCTGCAATGTGGGGTGGATGGAGCTGGTACAGGCAGGGTGGGAGGTGCTGTCGCTACATCCCTGCAAGCTGAAGCGCATCCTGGTGGAGCAGTTCTGGTGTTCCCAGTCTGGAAAGGTGAGGAATCCACTTCTTCCTTGCATGAAGGTCCCTGCACCTCACAGTGGTTTCATAAAGCACTTCAGGGCTTCTCAGGGATGAGTGTCAACACCTTCACAATTCCCCGGTGATAGCAGAGGAAAGAAATCCTGCCAGATTTTGTTTGCATGGGAAGGTATTCAGGAGCAGTTGAGCAAAATTCATTTCCTGACCACGTAATAGCAGAAACAGTCAAGCCCATGTGTGCTGTTTGGGTGAAACCACATTATTCTTTAATTCCTGTCAGATTTCACAAGTGGACATGTCCACAAGGGGCTGATGGCCTCATGGCAGGGTGAGCCAGAGACCCTCCCGCTCCCAGAAGGAGGTGATACCTCTGCCTTTTCTAAATCCTTTCTTTTCACAACCCATGCTTTCTTTACCCAAGTGTTAAAAAAAAAAAAAAAGACCAAACAGCCCCAAAATGAAAATATAACCCCAAATCTTCTCCCTGGAATCCTGCAAATACGTGAGAAAAATAAACTAAGTGAAAGGCAACCAAAGCAGCCTTTCTGGTATTTCTAATGACACCCCCTCCTACACAGGTAGGGTTAGTGTCGGGCTGAAGCCACAGCCTTGCATTTCATCCCAGCTGTGCTGGGAACCTCCAGGCAGAGAAGGGCTGGGTAGAGGAGGCAAGTGGTGCTGCAGGTCACCTGTGATGTGAGCAGGCAGCTAATCCATGTGAAAACCTGTTGCCATTTCTGCCCCATGCTTATACCTCTCTCCGTGCTGCTGCTGTTGCCTGCTGGCTCCTCACCCCCGTGGCCCTGTGGAGGCTGGCATTGGCATCATCACCGTCACTCGCTCCCTTTGCACAATGTGTGGCTTGTGGGGCTTTCACACACCGGATGCCCACCTAAGGGTATTGCAGATATCTGCTGGTAAAATGCAACTGGCAAAACAATAAACCCTTTGGCAAAAGCCCTCTGTGCTTTTCCTTCTCCTGCACCTGGTCCATTAGCATCCCTTCCTCCTACAGCAGTTTTGTGATCCACCCTGAAAAGCAGTATTTGGGACCAACAGGGGCTCTGAGGTTTCTGCCAAAGGCCATTTCTCATGAAGACCATTAAGGCAGCCATCCCTTCATGCATGGAGGGATCCCCAGCGTTGCTAGCTCTGCTGTGCTTGAAAACTGCAGCAATGTAACATGGCAAAACCTAAAGAGAGCTGTTCTGAAGCCATGTAACACTTCACAGGCCAAAATCAGCTTGTCTGATCCTCCACACATCTGGGAATGCAATGTCTCTGTGCACTCATGCTGAGGTAAACCTGGCTGAAACAGAAAACACACTGTATGGGTACAGGGGCACCATCTCCCTGAGGTTCCCCCTGCCACCTTCCACAACATCCCGACTGTGTGAAACAGGGCAGCTGGGACCCAGTGCCAGGCTATGGCGTGTCCCCCATACCATGCCTACATGACTCTGGTACTTTGTGGAGGAGCAGGTGTAGGTGGATCCCAGGAGCTGTTAGGAAGCTGTGATGAAGAAAGATCCTGCGTGAGCATCCTTCCCTTGCTGCCCTTGCTCTCAGCAGACTTTCTGCCCACCTAGTGCCTGCTCAGTCACCACTAATTCCCTGCTCCTCTGTGCTCATCAGCTTCCTGCCCCTCTCCCATGCCATTTCTCTCTGGCTGACTGTTCCGTCAGTGCCCTGGGTGAGTTTGCTGGCCCTTCCGGAGGCGACAGCCAACCCGAGGGGCACTGGTTATTTTCAAGTTTGGAATCTGACACCTCAGATGTGCATGTCCACCAGCAGCCTAAGCAAGCGCAGATGGGTTACGAGTACAAACAGATGGGCTCCTTCTTCCAGGCTCTGAAGTTAAGGGACAGGTGCCCCCCCCCACTTTTAGCTGTTCTTAATAATAAAAGCCCTTCTTCACCCACCCTAGCCATCGTTTGGTGCCCCTGAAGTTTCACACCCCTATGGCTTTGCTTCCTCCTGCCTCCATCACAACCCACCCTCCCACAAATTTTGCTTTGTGCAAAAATATTAATCTCTTGGGCAATCGGTAGCTTCATCCCCTCGGTGTGCCAGCAGCCCTGCAACCAGTGAAGGGATGAGCTTAGAGAAAAGGCCGGCTCTATTTTAGCAGGTGTCAGGCACCCTGTGTGCAAAAAGCTGCTGGTGAGGAAGGTACTGTTCCAAGAATTAGTGACAGGAAAGAAGGAAACCAAGTTATGTTTTTCTACAACATATTTTTGTTGTGAGCACATGTGTGAGGGCGGGTGGGCGAGAGCCTGCAAAGCCCTTTGGAGGAGATACTCCAGGGACCAGTGGCAAGGATTGATGCTCTCCTGCTCTTCCTGTTCATCCTGCCTCTGTTTTCCCACTCCCTCTCTCATTTTATCTCCCTCAGTTAATTTTGTGCTGATTCAGTTCTTAACAGGAGCTCAGGCTGCAGTGTTAGCAGGACCTGCTAGTGCTGGCAGGGAAACTCACTGGTCTTTTCTCCTGTTGGTTTTCCCCTTTCCCTCTTCTCGGATCAACTTGCCCAACAATACCCACTTATCAGCAACAGAAAACCCATCTTTTTGGCGACAGCTCACAGCTCCTGTCATCTCCCGGCCCTCTGTCAGCTGCTGGGACCTGTCGATACTTCAGCAAAGGCAAATTCAATTAGTAGGAGATGTTCAGGAGAGGCCTTCAACAGTGCCAGAGTATTGGGGAATGGGGAGCTGTGCAGAGGCTCTAGATGCAGTCCCAGCCCCATGCTGGTGATGATGTGGAGGCTGGGATTGAGCCGTGGCTTGGATGCAGGGGTTTCGCTGTGGCTTGAAGGGACTCCGTGACCTTGTCCCATGCCTTGCAGCACTGGCTGTGCCTGCTTTCATGTTGAGATCCATTCCTGCTTTGGGGCACCCTATGGGAAGGGAGTACCATCACCTTGATTTTTCTGTGAGTGGTTGAGAGTTTCCAAAAAACCCTGGGTTTTTCTCTTCTGACAATTCTGTACCAGGTGCGTCCTGGGGTCACTACAGTGGGCACGAGCCATGTCTCACAAGCTCCCTCCCTTCTCCGTCATGTCCACAGGTTTCGAGAGACCTGTATGCATCACCCTGTTCGTCATTCCTCAGACACTGAGAGGGGACAGGGGTCGCATGGGGACATCCATGTGGGTGGGATGAGGTTTCACACCTCCATTCCTGAGACTGTAGAAAATGGGTGCTGACCCAAAAAGCTCAGGAGCTGCTGGTACAACCATCATAGAGGTGGCTGGTGCGAAACCTGGAGGTGTGGGGACGAAATCCTGCCTGCTCAAATGCAGGGCTGGGGTGGCCGAGGTGCTTCAGGAGCTGAGCTGCTGCTCCTCAGCATTCCTGCCAGCCCCCTCAGCCAGGCCCCCACTCCTCTGGCAGCAGCTACGGGCCAGGTCACCAGAAGGGAGCTGCTGGCCAAAAGCAATTTCTTTTCTCATATCTTCTCTTCTGCTGTACCAGGGCAGCAGCCACAGGACAGCAAAAGCTCCTTGGAGCAGCTGGACGATAGCTGAGTGAGTTTCTCAGGCCTTTTTATCTTAATTTAGCTGTGACATCACCAATGAAGTTGAATTCTTTAGTTTAAATAATCTTTTTAACAATAAAAGTAAAGCTCATTTCCCACAGAATTTCCCTTTTGTTCTTTGCATAAATACTCTTGCTTAAAATGCCCTTTGGTTGTTATTAACTACATCCACAGTTTTCTAAACAACTTAATCTTTGGAAATTAGAGTTTGTGGGGATGGCCAAGATCTAGTACATCTGAGAGCAATATTCCTGTCCCTTTCAAACATAATTAATTTGCATTGATTCTTACAGCAGTATGAAAACAAAATGCAAGCTGTACAGGAGAGGATAAAATTACATGCCAGTGAAGCCAAGTAAATAAACTGCTAAGGGCTTTGTCCTTCCCCTGCCTCTTGGGAAGGGCTGGGTTACAAGGCTTGCAAACACAGGTGTGGGCAGAGGGGCACACAAGGTAGTCCTGTTTTTTATATGGGCAGAAGGACACAATAATTGCCCTCTGTATTTTGAAAGCACACCATCACCACAGCTTTAGATATTGTCACCAGCCATTAGAAAGGGGCTAAGTTGTTATTTCACTCTCAAGCCACTCTGCTTGGCATATTTGCTTTCAATGCATCAAAGAGTCCTTCATGTCCGATGCGTGAGCCATCAAACAATCTGATGAGCCCCCAAAATAGGGACAAACTAATTATTTTATTAGGGAAATCTACTTAAAACTGAAGGGAAAGGTGGTTGTTCACCTGTCTGAAAACACTGATTTTTCAAAACAAGCACGTAAGGTCTCCCCTAGGACACCATGTGAGGCTGCTGCAAAGGTGTTGCTATTTAAGGTTACTTTTGCAAAAGAAATTGCAATTTTGCCTTCTTCCAAGGAGGGGAATCAGCACCCCAGCTTCTCAGGAATACAGAAATCAGCACATAACCCTGCAGAGCTGCTGGCACTGTAGCAGAGGAGTCCCCATCTATTTATTCTCTGGGCTACAAAGATGTCACAGCCAACATATTTATGATGTTTATTTTTGAGCAAAGCTGCCCAATGGTATTTTCAGCCCTCAGCCACTGGCAGAGGTCAATGAGGTAGGGGCTCCAGCAAGTACGTAGCCAGTGCAGATGCTGTTGAAGTGGCCCATGTTCTTTCTCGGTGGCTTTTTTTCATCTGCGTCAGGTGAAGGTACAAGTGCACACCCAGAGCTTTTGGGTCACTCACCTATTTCAGCTAATTTGCTTCCTTTTTTAGCTCCCTGATGGTATCTCAGACTGAGCTGAACAGAACTTTGGCTTTGAGGCATGTGAAAGAAGGTCACCATGAAGGCTTTTCCCCTGAAATTGCTTGCCACCCTCAAGGGCAACTGTGTGGGTGGGTTTGGGGTGCTGGTGGCACCCAGCACTCAAAGGCAATGACCTGCAGCATGCTGCTAGCTGCAGTGCTCTGCTGGGGCCAGTGTCACCAGGTACCACTGATGGTCTCCAAAGCCACCACGTTTAGGTGTGGACAAACTTGACCTTAAGCTCTCTTCTCTACCCATAAGGATTTGGCTGGTGCCGGCCAGCAGGCTTCCCCGCCAAGCCCGATCCCATTTATCATGTCGTGTAGGACTGCCGATGGCAGCTGGTTGACATGACAACTACATTTCCCAACACTGGAAATAGTGTTTCCCGTTGCCCATCTTTCATTCCTGTAATCCCAAGTGGAGACTTTTGCTCTGTTTTTGTTTTATTTTCCTCTTGAGGAAGAAATAAACACATTTCTTAGTTTCCTGCTGGGAGCAAAGTGGCTGAGTCAGGACCAAAACTGCCTCCAGGCGCCTGCTTGGGGTGAAGGTGGGGGTGTGGGGGACACAGGGTGGCTGCATACCATTGCCTCATTTCCCTCTGCTCCTAAATTCACCTTTCTATGCTCTTCAGACAGGACTTTGCACAGTCAGTGGCCACCCCTCCTCGTACTCTCCCCATCTTTCCGCAGTTTTTCCTTGACCTCTTAAACCTAGGAAGTTCTGCATAGTGGCAGCTACTGCCAGCAGCTGGCTAACCCTGTGAACACTACTTCCAACCAGCCCTCTGGAGTCCTTTTCTCCCTCTGAGCCCTTGTGCATCTCAATTTTCCAGTAAGGCCCCCTCTTCTCCCTGACGGACCATAAGCATTGCCTTGTCCCCAGCATGGTGCAGGGCTGGCATCTCAGAGACCCTCCAGTCTCTTGCTGGCTTTGGGGAAGGCACTGGCCAGAGCCTTGGCTAGTGTGGATGTTCGCTGGCTTTGCAAGCAATCAAATTTCAGTCTGCCTCTTTTGGAGGGACCTTAGGCCTGCCGGCTCTTACACATCCCGGCTGTGTGTGTCACAGTGCACACCATGTGCTGGTGCAGGCAATGCTGTGAGGAAGCTAGGAAGCTGCACCATCCACAAGAGCGCTCCTTGCTGGCAGTCTTTTAGCTGTACAAGAGGACATTGATGGCTGGAGGAGCCAGGGCACGGTGGGCAAACCATTGTAATTGCATTCTTTTCTCCCCCTGGAGGAACTTCATGCTGAGACAAATGGTTTCCGCCCACAGAGGGACGCAGGCAAGGGGCTGGAGAGAAGTCATATCTTTTATAACACTAACGTATAACATTTCAGGAAAAAAGGGCAAACAAGCTCTCAGATATCCAGCCCAGGGCTGCAGACAGCAATGTTTTCCTGCAGCACATGAGAAATCCCCCAAACATCCCAGGGAATTTCTTTGGCAGGTCCTGGGGAGCAGAGCTCAGCATCATCCCCCTCTCCCCAGTCGTTCATTCCCTGCTTTGAGGTGTCCTAAGCATTCACATGGTCAAACAGCTCAAAACATCCCACCTCCCAGATTTCACCTGGTTTATTTTGCATCCAGCGTCCTGTGCTCAAGTGCTTTGTGTCACCCGGCCAGCAGCTGGGCAGGATGAGGGCGGAGGCAATGCAAAGATGGGAGCAAGTAGGGCCACCCTCATCCTGGTATAATCCTCACTGAAGCCTTTAATGAGGCAGTGCAGGGAGCAGATCTGACAAAAAAAAAGCTTGTCCATTTGTTCTTTTAAAACTCTGTTTAATTTGATTTTATATTTTTCTAAATTCTGCCTGCTCAGACTGGTTTTCTATGGGATCAGATGGCAATGTTGCCATGGGTAGCACAAGGGTGGTCAGCAGGGTGGCTTCTCTCAGTGGCAGAACTCTCATGCCAAGAGTAGAGGCAGGGGACACTAACGCCAGGTGGAAAGCCAGTTTACGAAGGAAACACTAATATTTTTATCATCAACCAAGCTTCCTACCTGGAGACCGATGGATGGCAGCACTGTCAAGCCTTCGCAGCTTTCCAACAGAAACAGACTAGCAAATGCAATTCCTCGAGTGGTTCTAATGTAATAAAACATGCAGGTCCTCAAGTGCAAGGACAGGGGACACAGGATAGGGAGGACAGACAACAATAGCCTGGAGGTGTTTTCCTGGCCACAAGTGAGCTTAGGCCTGAAGCAGTGCTTCTCCCCTTCCCAAACAAGTGACTGGGACCAGTTATTCCTGGTCTTCGCTTGATGCAATCATGCTTAGAGAAGTCAGAAATGGCGGGGGCCATGGGGACTGAATTTTATAAGGGCCTCCCAGAGAGGTTCCCACTCAAACAAGGCATGTAGGCAAGGGCTGGCTGAGTCACGGCTGTGGGAGAGGCTGCAGGCAGCAGATAAATGGTCTGCATCACCAGGAGCTGTCGGAATGAGTGTTAAATTAAGTGGCAGAGAGACGTATTGTGCCTAAGGCTCAATTTACTGTTCCTTTTCACCATGAAAGCTCACACTCATGCTTTTACTGTGCTCCCTGCTTTTTAACTGAGCTCTGACTGTCACTGGCTCTTTAGCACCAATATCTGCCTGGGGTTCAGCCCATGTCCACATGTTGGCAGCTCTTTCAGGGCTGCGGTTGAAGCGAGTGGTGAAGGACAACCACATGCAACAACCTATTTCACCAACTGAGTAAGCAGAGCTCAAGCTGCAGGAGACTCTGATGTGGGGGTAGCCATCAGCTATGGCAGCAGTGGGGAGCCCAAAAGCCATGTAAGAGGAAGCTGAACTGCAAGTGTAATTGGGGTCCATGGCTGTGATTTAGGGGACAGGTTTTATTAGGGTGTAACACTGCAGGTGCTGCCCACTTCTGGGAGTTTTTTATTTGCAAAGCAAATTTACCAGTGAAATCCTGTGCAATGACTGTTTCCCTATTGCTCTTGGAAACTTTATCTTTCACCACATCTTTCTGCCTGTGGGTCATCAGTCCCCTCAGTAGCACACAGATCTCCAGGTGGTCTTGATGAACTCATTTTCCCTCCCTCAGATTTCCCCTGAATGTTGCTGCAGCTGGTGGCTCTCACAACTGCTCCTTCTTTATCACCAGAAGCTTTCAAGGGAACCAGCTTACTAAGACCTGACTTTTTGATACAGAGAAAAATTTGAAGGTGAGGGCACTTTCCCAACCACTTTTGTTTATCACTGAGTAGTAAAAAAAATGGGGGCAGAAAGACACCTTCCTTCTTTTTTTCCACGTGAAGATTATCTCTGAACACAGGAACAAGACATGGTCGGTAGAACAAAGCAAGGGCAAAAACACACATGGGTTTCCTTTGGCACATTTGCTTTTTCCACCTCAAATGGTCATCCAGACATCCTGTGGGCATTTGTCGGAGGTTTCCAGCCCCGAGCAGGCTTCAGGATGCCTGGAAGTGCCAGTAGAAATAAATTGTATGGTGCTGGGCGCTCCCGTGCTCTGCTGGGGAAAGGCAGGCAGGACCAGGGGAGCCCTGCACTCACACGTCCAGGCAGGACTGGTCATGCTCATGGCTGGCCATCTGAACCCCAGGGCTGCATTTTCCTGATGGACTTTTTGTGGCAACACCTGTTTGAAGAGGTCTGGCCCTCTTCTCCCCCTACTATATTGGGTTTTTTAGTCTGTGTCTGTTCTCTTATGGGGTTCAACACTTGGCTCTATGACCAGCACCAAGTTCTGGTGCTGCAGAGGTGGTGGTGTGCTGAGATGCAGCTGAAGCAAGGAACAGTTGGAGATGTAAGGGGGAAGCAATGACTCCACAAGCACTGGCGTTGCTGGTGAGGACCTTGGATCAGGAGATGATGGTCTCTGACTTTTGTCCAGACATCTACTGCGCAGGCAATAGAAATAAAACCACAGAGCTGGATCTTTTTCCGCTGAGGACCCCTGTTGCCAAGCGCTTCCCCAACACTCCCTCAGGTAGCTCTGCTGCTGGGGATGTGCCCCTGCAGACCGAGGTGCTGGAGCTCATGCTGCTAGGTCTTGGAGCCCCACTCACAGCAAATCCAAAACACAAACAAGCACAGACTGAGACAGCCTGACCTTGCTGACATCTGTGTTTTCCCTCTTGATATCACTAATGAAACAGCTCTTGAGCTAGCAAATATAAGAACACTTTGCCTATTTTGGACAGTGCCCAATTTTCTCAGGATATGGATGTCCGAACTGCAAGAAAAGACACGCAGCCATGTTTGTTCCTGCTGATTCTGACCTAGGCTTTGTCCAGCTACTTCCATGGTGACATTTGCAGTGGCAAGCACAAATCCCATTGTTGATTCACCAGTGTTACAGACCCATCACTAGCAGCAATAAGAGAGGGGGTGCTCAGAGAAGACGTAGGTGTTCTTCCTCCACTCCACAAGCCATCCTGCTGGATATCCTCTGTCCTTTTCAATTGCTGCCTCTGCCACAAATCAGAAAGGATAGCTAAATATTACAGCTTTCTGAAGGTACATGTGGCTCTCCAGTGTCTCACCTAGCCATAAAACTGCTGACCTGGCAAGATGAAGAAAGCTAGATCTCATTATGAAAGGCACAGGGAGGAATATTAATAGCTGGGTTTACCTGACCCTTTCTCTTATCAAGTCTTTTCTAAAGTTTCTGATAACATTGAACACTGGTAGGGGCAGAAAGTTTCTATGTTGGGTGTCTGTCTGTGGCCTGTGTTGTCTCAGGAAGATTTCAGCTAAAACAACTCAGCCTTTTCTTCAAACCTGACTAAGGGAAACAAGCTTTGTTAGTGTAAAAATAAAACCACATCCTCTTTCATTAAGATTTTCTAACACAGCCCCACCCTGAAGCAGGGACTTCAGATGTGAGGCTAGTGTGTCTACTACCCTCTGCTCCATGCCTGTCAAGATTATAAGTCTTTATTTAATAAAAACACAGAGCACTGCTGTCCTGGTTCCTACGTGTCCCTCAGCACAGACGGGCAATGTCCCTAAAGCATGTGCCATCCTTCGATGGAGGAGAGCTTTCCCAGTAATTGTTCCTCCCGTCTGTAGGATACTCTTATGTTACTGGCATTATTTTACCCATTTTATATATTCCTGTAATTATTATGTGGTGTTAAAAAAAAAAAAAAATGATGTTGAGAGAGACTGTCTCTGGCTCAAGTGACTGTCTCAAGTGTAGGAGCTGGGTGTGTGTTAGTAGAGTAGAGGGAATAGAGGGGTTAAAACAAAAATCAGGAGGTGTGGGAAAAAATTGGTGGTAGAAATTTGGGGAGCAAAGGATAATAAAGACGATCTGCAAAGAGGGAAGGATGGGGCTTGGGAGGGAGAGGACGGTGCAGGACTCAGTAGAAAAACAAGAGAGAGGAGTTAAAACCAGAGAGAGGAGTTAAACTTGCCTCCATGTGCTTTGCCAACTGACAGGGCACTGCAGTTCATCTCCCGATCCTGCATCGGCTGAAGCAGTCCAGAGCCTTCTCCAGCATATCAGCAGTGCTGTCACCCGGGGCTGCTGTGCTGAGCAGAGAAAGAACAGAGCACTGCCAGCAGGGCACGTCTCGCCTGCTGCTGGGGTCTGGGATGGGGCTGTGGGCTCTGGCCCGGGGCCATCAGCGGACCCTCTCCTGCAAACGACACCCAGGCACCGCTTTGAGTGACAATTGCTGCTATCTCGGACAGGATGGTGAGTGTTGGGCCCGCGGGCTGTGTCCAAAGAAAGATTGCAGATACTAGTGTGTGCTTGTAGCTCCTGGGCCCCATACATCCATGTCATAAAACACACTGAGGATTTTCCCAGATTAAAAAAACCAGGCGCATCACTTGGCAGAGAGTTACATCTGCAAATACACGTGAATGAAAACATCCTGAGAGCAGTGCCCTTGAAGCAAAGTAGCCGAAAGCTCAAAAACACAAACAGAGGGAACGGGAAGTGCCATGATGGCGGCGCGTTCCTATCACCTGCCTCATCCCTGCCTGCAACCACTGTAGCGCCCTAGCTCCAAAGCCCCGCAGAGGGGCGAGTGCTGAGCCAGCGGTGCAGAAACCGGGGGAGCAGGAAGGAGCAGAGCGATGGTTCTGCACGGCCTGGCCCTGCTGGGGCCAGGCAGAGTGGGGCGGTGTGGGGACGTGTTGCCCAGCACTGCGCCGTGCCCTTTGAAAATTGTGGTCCTGTTTTTCAGCAGGAATCCCAGGCTGTCTTCATCAAAGCATAAGCATGGAACAAGGAGCGCTCATTGATTGCACGTTTGTTTGTTTTAAGACCCAAAGTTTATATAGTTTAAAACTCCCATATACTTGTATGTGACAGAAAGAAATAAGCAGCAGAGCACTTCAGCATGATCTAACAGCAGAGTTATTTGATCTGGAGTTTGGTATGTACTGAAAATACCAGCGGTTAATGTACTGTGAACATGGTGCAGCAGCTCTTTGCCACCCCGCTCACGCAGGGGTCAATGTTTCATAAAGCTGAAGAGGATCTCTCCGTTGCAGCATGTGTCTTGCTGATCCAGTAACCAGCCTTGTTTTACACACTCATCCACCAAAGCGTAGCCATCAGTGTATAGATATTTCTAGCTATCATTTTAAAATATCTTAATTGGAAAATAGAAAAAGTCTGCCTGGGAAGCTCAACTTTGATCTCTGTTTTTGACTATTAAACTCAATTTGAATTTCCACATCTTTCAATATTTGGTTTAGCTACTGCTACTATTTTCTAATACATTGCATAAATTTAAAGGCTATTTCTGTTCTTGTCTGAAGTTTTAACATTTCCTCCACTTGGACTGAACATGCTTTATCACATCCTCTAAACCCCAGGGACACTCCAGTGAAGAGAGCACTGTTGATGAGAGAAGAAGTGATATTTTCTCAGCTTCAGACCCCTCATCTGCACTGGACTTTTACCCAGGTCAGACTTTTTTTTTTTCTCTGCGCTTAAAGCTCACCAGGGAAAGGAGGAAACAAAGAAAAAGAGAAGAAAAAATTGGATAAGTTCTGTAGTAAGAAGACAAATCACTCTTGTCAAATTTATTTGTCTCCATAACTGGAAGAAGTACTTTTTATAGGCTTTTTATTTTAGACACGGAAAATCATGATGTGTCTGTCCTCTATGCACAATGCCCAACAGAAGATTGTGCCATTCACTATATGCGTCATTTACTGTATGTGCCAGGTTTCTGTTCAATTTTAGTTTACTGCTTCTGAGGGGTTTCAGCCTCTCCCTTTCGGGGATTATTCAAATCAGGCAGAGATTATTGTTGGCTCTTTCCATTTTAGGCAGCCACCATCATCGTAACTTTTTGAGTGGCTCCCATATAAAAACTCATACTAAGAGTGAAGCTTGCAGAGAACGCAATGTAGTATCTGGGTACTTTTCCTCTTTCAAAACAACAGCTTGGAGGAAAGGTTTTGTTTGGTTTCTTAGGCTTTGTACTGTTAGTTATTTTAGGTTGCTTTATTTAGTTTATATTTTTGTTCCTTGGACTGAGCCAAAACTTTCCTTTTCTCAAATTTACTTGAGTCCTCCTGGCTATCACACTAGTGCCACTGTAACCACTCCTCCTGCCTTGACATTTATGTCCTCCAAAGTTTCGTGAATTATCATCACATTCTCTTCTAGAGTTGTCATTTGACCAAATTATTCATCTGATTTGTTTAAACATTCTAAAGCATGGATTCACCAGGGAAAATTAAACACCCTTTTGAAGTCTTTCTGGACTCAAGGCACCTGTACACAACTCAATATCCACTTCAGATTGAATACTTTTAATCTTCAGCTCACTATCCGCCTCCTGGCAAAAGTGTGGTCCGACTTTGCCAGTCCTGGGCCATTGACCTGACACAAATCCAGTGACAGCTATTGTGACCCACCAACTACATGGGGGAAGAAGCCAGCTCAGTGCACAGCCCAGGATGACGGGCATGTTTCAGGTGCAAAAGCAGATGAGGACCAGAGGGCGTATGTATCTACGGAAGCAAGTGATAACATGCCCAGCAGATAGAGAAGACCAGACATACAGCATTCACAATTTGTGTAGCTCACTTCGTCCTCAGCTGGGCACTTTGCAGGACAGCTGGGGCAGAAAAGACTTAATCTTTCTGAGTACCTGTATGCAGGCAGAACCATGTGGGGAGTGAAGGTCACTACAGGACACAGCCAGAGTAGGGACAGTGAATGCCAGAACCTCTGGCACCATGAGGGCCGGGATAACCTGCCATGGAGCCAAACCAGGTTAATGCTGATGAGGACGTGCCCACAGGAGGCAAATGATCAAGTCAGCAAGAGGGGACTTCCAACACCTTAAGGAGAAGGTTGGTGAACAATGGCTAAGCATCAGTTTATGGGCACTAAAGTAAGAACAGGGGTGCTGGGGAACTGCTGGCATCCATAGCAGGGGGAGCAAACACAGGGTCTCCCAACATGCCAGACACCACTGCCCATACACTGACAGATCCCAAAGATGAACTGTTATGGAAAGACTAAGATGTCTTGAACATGGTGGTATCAGAGAAGTTTGGATTTTTTCACTACAGCAGAAATGGCAACAGAGATGCTGTCAATGTCCAGGAGGTAGATGATGCCCAAGATACAGGGATGGACAATATTAACCTGAGAGATGCTCTGAAGATTTGGTTACGGTGAAAAAAAGAAACATAGTCACAAAACACAGATTTAATATTTTTTTTTTCTTATTTTTGGGATAGAATTGAGTGGTGGAAAAAACGTGTCAGTCAGCATACCTCTATCTACATCTGTCATGCTGTTTTTCTGCCAATGAAAGTGGCCTGGAAGCAGTCTTTGAAATTCCAGCTTGTACCTTTACTAACACACCCCAGCAGTAACAAACATACTGAAATAAATACCCCTGCAGGCTACTATCCTATCTATGACAGAAACCAGCAGAAGATTACACCCAGAAAAGTTCAAGAGAAGAATAGGATGATTTGCCCACACAAAAAGTTATTTCTAATCATGGGCTTTCTGAGGTTACTCTATGCCCTGAAGCTAGTGGGATTTTTATCCCTCAAACATGAAATAAAGAATAAAAGTAGCAACCTCTAATTATCCTCTTTTCCCCTCCTCTAATCATATTTAAGACTTCAGCTGACTCTTGTTTTCAGTGATGGTCTGTGAAACTCTCACAAATAACATTATTCTGAAGTAAATAAATTTCTATACACACGTGCACAATTACATGTATACATATGTAATGTTATTCTGTAATAAACACACCTCCTGTTACCCATTTTAAAATGCATCACCTTTCAGGTTGACTGAGTCGTTATACCGTGTAGGAGCAAGCAGCACCCAACAGAGAAGCTGTACAGTCTTCAGTATTTTCTGCTTTTCTATTATGGTCCCTTTTCTGAATGTCTCCCTGTAAATTAAATAATCACAGTGGGCTTCAGCATAGCAGTCTATCCCTCCCTTTAATCATATCTGCCCTTCAATTCCCAACCTACCCCCTTTCTCCAGTATCCAGTTGTTTTGAAATGAGATCTCCCAGATATTTAGGCAAAGCTGCCTCCTGACATTACACACTGGCACCACACACATTTCTGGAGAAACCAGCTCTGTGGACAGCACTTTATCATCAGGCCCTTTAACCAGACATTTAACTCTGACTCTGACAAATGGCTCCCTGAGAGCAGGAGGAGTTGCGGAGTGTCGGCATCCAAGATGCTGAGCAGTCCCCAGTGCTAACAAACTGCCCACAGGCACTTTTCTGATTTACATGGGCTCCATCAGGAGAGCCCTGGCCAGGAGCCCATTACTCTTGCTATGTTGCCAGCAGCTGGAAGAGTCTTTGGTGTCTGCTGGGCAACTCCGCCACACAAAGATGTCTTTCTTTGGGAACAAATTCATCTGCCCAGTTTCAATGTTGTGCTGCAGCAGGGGCAGGGGAAAGTGGAAAGCAGTTCCACTTGAATCTCAGTCCTATTTCCTTTGTTCGTGCCTCTTTTTTTTTTTTCTGGGGCGCTCATTCCTGGGTTGAATATTTTGTAGAAACATCAGGCCTGTCTGAGAGAGGCTGCTGCTGTGTTCCCCAGACAGCATTAAGCACCCGTTCTTTTTTTCCTTTCATTTGATCCCCCTTTTCTTAGACATCAATCAGACTGCTCTAATTTCCCTCCAGAGCTTTCCCCTCCACTGCTTTTAATATATATTTTAGATCACATTTTAAAATGTTTATTTTCACAATTGTAAATCTTGTTATTAAGGCTGGAAGGCTGAATGTTACGTTAACAAGCCCTACCGAGGCTAGGGAGAGTTTTGGAAATACCAGGCATGGTAGTTAGTTTGAGGTAAACAGATAAAGGTAAACCGAGGCAAAAGAGGAGCCTGTAGTCAGGTTTGTGACTATCAGCAAACTCTGCTGATTTCCCTGTGGACCGTCTTCTCCTGGGCACTGCCAAATTCCTGCTCCAGGGACTGTTTAACACAGCTAAGCTATGTGAAGGTATTTGGCAAGATCAAAATGCTGAAGAAACTCTTTCCTAGTGGATGGTTATTATTTTCCTCTACTAATTTCTGCCTTTGCGATCTGTTTGCTTTGAAGCCTTCAGGGTTATGGCAGCATCCAGTTTTTACCAAGCCTCTCGGACACTCTTGGACAGCATGCTCTCTGTCTAGCACCTCTTCCAGAGAGTAGGACCCCACGGTGCAACTCCCCCGAGCTCTGAAAATAGCTCTGAACTTTCCCAGCCTCTGCATGTGTTCCTTGGAGCTGCAGCCCTGCTGTATGAGTCAGCTCTTTTGGGATGACATCGCAGCTGAAAACAGACCCAGGCTTTGCAAAAAGAAATCCAAAGATCCTCTTGTACTCACTTGCTCCACGTGAAACATCTAAACAAAGTAAAGATTTGAGTGTCACACACTTCCTCTCCCCATGCTGTTGTGTGGGGTTCAAATCTCATCTTTCCAAATCCTCCAGCTGCACCTTCTCTAGCAATGAAATAAAGTTGGAGAACATAACTCCTTCAAGAGCAGACTTTGGAGTCATAACATCAGCTGGCAAATAATAGAGTCTTGATGAGGATGTGCTAAACCAGAGTGGGCTCCAGCACCTCTTCCTTCTTCACAGCAAGCTGCTGGAAAAGGAGGCTCCATGCAGAAGACTGGTCTGGCACCAGAAAACCCTTCCCAGCTTTCCCAG
Source organism: Phalacrocorax aristotelis (assembly GCF_949628215.1). Lineage (NCBI taxonomy): Eukaryota > Metazoa > Chordata > Aves > Suliformes > Phalacrocoracidae > Phalacrocorax > Phalacrocorax aristotelis. The sequence continues at coordinate 162,827,258 of NC_134276.1, read as the reverse complement.
CTCTTTGATTCTGCAAGCTCTTGCCGCATGCCACGTGGTCCTGCGAAAGAATTGAGCTACAGCAACCGCTGCAAACGCAACCATGGAAAAACATAAAACTCAGGGACATAAAAACGGACACAGACCTCTTCTCCAGATAGTTGCACATTTGTATCACAGGGACATTACTGACACATAGTCTCTGTGTTTCAATTTGTCTTTTGTGATTCAGTCTGAACACTGAATAGCAAGATAACAAGACTGGCCCACTAAACATAAAGGCCTTTTGAGAAAATTATCAGCTTTGCTGTCTTGCTCAAAAATAAAAGCCTAGCAAAAGGATGTTCTGTCTATACAGTAAGTAATCTCAGAGGTTTCCACGACACTTTCAAGTCCAGCGTAATGAAACCTGTTGCCAGGTAAGTAAAATCAGTGTGGAAATATTTACTCTTGCCCCTTTACTGGGACATGAGCAGCTTTGCGCTGTTCTGAACATGTATGTTGAGATGCCTTCCTTGGCTCTTGAAGTGAGCAGAGAACTTTGAGTTTCTGTCAGGAGGGTAGCTATGATTTCTTACTCCCAAAGGCTGGAAAAGCTCGCTCCCTCCCCTGTGATGCTCTTATCCTTGTTTGGCTGATAGTTGTGTCTGTCTTCCTTACACAGTTTTTTGATCAAATCACTGTAATTTAGCTGTCGCTTCAGAGGTGGCTGAGACTTTAGTCTTCCTCTCTGATCTCCAAATCTCCTACTTTCTATTACAAGCCATTGCATTGCGTCTGTAGATCACAAACATTTTGCAGTGGAAGTTCAGAGTCATAAGACCTGGTAGATCAGAATTTTGCCCGAGATCATAGTGTGGCAGTGGAAGGAAGAAGCATCCAAAACATGTTTCCTAAGACCCTTTCTAATGCCTTATCCATTCAATATGCAAAAGAATAGACCGATAGCCAAAGCTGTGATATAACGTGTAGTTAGAAAGGCAACTGTAACATCTGAAAAACATTTCCTCTCAAGCTGTATGGGAAAGTCAGTATTGGATTAGCGCTTTCATGTGTCATTGTCTGTTGCTGCTGCACTGTGGGAACAGATCTGGGAGACAGTGAAACAGTATTAGGGAGTCAGCCTAGGGGAATGGGCAGGAAATGGGGCTTGGGGAGACATGACGAACTCTCCTACTATAGTTCTCCTCTGTGATTTTGGGGAAGCTGCATTCATTGCTGGTGAGTCACATACAGGTGGACGATGTGAGTTTGGCTCCATCTATGGGAAGCAGTAAAATACTACAATAAGCCCAGAAACAAGCCAATGTCTGTCCCAGTCCTTTCAGACAAAAAGATTATGGCCAACCTTCAACTCTTCTCATAAACCACAAGATATCTTTATCACTGCATTTCTGAACCAATGAGTTTGTAAACTGCATTGTTTACTACGGTAAACAGTTTTCTATGCATGTGGATTACAACTTGGAACCCACAGCCTTAAGTTAATAATTTATGTATTCTTTGATAGAAGACACTGTAATTATTAAGCCTGAACTCAGATACTAGTCCATGCACTTTTTGCATGCGCTTATTACTTCTCCAAACAATTTCTTTATTGTAAATTCTTGTGCTTGGTGTTTGCCAAGAGGACATACTTTTTTAAAGATTTCAGTTGCTTCCTCTCTCCTTTTCCTATATGTTACTCTTTCTTTGAGCAGCTGAGCACACAAAATCCTCTTTTCTTGAAAAGGACAGATAAGAAGGTAGGTTGCTTGCCTAGCAAAACTCACATTAATAGAAATACGTTGGTGTTCACCAAACGGAAACTGTTGACTCACTTCAAAATAGAAAATCCTTAGTAAGATAGGAAAACCATTTGTCTCTAATGCTTTGAACACAGGCATTGAACTACCTCTGTAAGATGTTTATGTCCTCTCCCAACTCCTTTCTCAAGAAGCATTTGTACTGTGGGGATTATAGGACAGTAACCAGCCACTGATGGGCAGGACATGGAAAATAAGAATGAAACCATATAAAGAACATGATTCAATTTAAAAAGTGCAAGTGACTGGCCTCTCTGAAGGCAGGGAATCATGTTAGGCACTTCCTCCGGATGTCTCTTACTCTTGCTTGTCAGGACTTGATTACACAAGGCTGAGAACATACCATCTCCTCCTAGTTTTACAACACAGCCCCATACTCAACCACTGCCTTTAAAGCTCCCGCAGGGGCTCCTAACATAGCATAACTGTGGTATCACCCCGGGTGTTTGCAACAGCTGCCTGCTCAGAGCTGGACATGTATAGAAGAGTGTCTTCACACCGCACTCCATTAGGAGCCCAGTCTTGAGCATCTACAGCCCACTGCTCCTCCTGTGTATTCAAATAAACGTGCCTGAACTCCAGTACCTGCTTCCACACCCTCCTATTCCTTTCCCTGCCCATCCCTGTCAGGCACACCCTCCTTGCCAACCTCTGCCCTGCAGCCTGAGAGGGAAGCGCAGGCTCTGGCTTGAGGCAGAAGCTGAGCTGATCAAGTGACTGACAGTGCTTGGTCTGGTGGAAGAGCTCATCCAGCCTCAATGCAGGCAATTATGGCCCAGCAAAACCCTCTATGTGCAAGGGTTTGCCAGAGCTGCCGGGGGAGAGGCGGCATGGAGGTGGCTTCCCTTGCAGCCCAGGTCAGTGTCTTGCCAGAGCCTGGCCACAGCAGTTGGTGTACAGGCCCTGCCTGAGCCTGGGCCTGGCAATGACCCCTGTTTGGCCAAGGGCCTCTGGGAGGAGTTTTCCTACGGCCCTGAAAAGCCCCTGCATGCTCTCTCTTGTGTGCACACACAGATGTGGGCATCTTCTCCCGTGGCCCGTGCAAACCACTGGAAAACTCAGGCTCTTGCTGAGCTGCTAAGGTGCGTATAACTAGTTAGAAGACAAGTTAGCAGGATTCATTACTTTCAAAAAAATTAAGCTGGAATAGTTAGCTGTGCCAGCCAGGTTCTTTCTCCATCAGGAGGAGGTTCGTCCATCTGCCTAATGCCCAAACAATAAACATTATTAGGCATGTTCTGAGTTGTCAGGCCATTAAGGTTTCTTTAATAGCTTATGGTTTTAAGCAGAGTCATCTTTAGATGGCTGAAGGCCATCCAGCCTTTAAGATTTAGCTTAGCATTGAGCCATTTTAAGAATTTTATCTACAGAAATACTCTTGGGGACACCTTTTAGCTTTGTTCTCTTTTGGTGTTTTTTCCCCGTTCTTCCTGCTTTTCTTTAAAGAGAAAGGAAATCCAAATGCAAAACTGAATGTTATGCTAAGTCAGTGATGACTAAGACATCAGGTTGGGAAAATAAAATATTTCTGTGCAAGGTTGCCCCTGGTAGGCACCCAGACATAACTTGATTTTGTAATTATGCAATCAAGTTCAGAATTGCACTTAGAATTAGTCCCACTGTAACTAGATTGAAATCTGCTGTATTCTGTTATACCTTACTGGTGTTTTCTTTGTTCAGTGTAAATCTTCATCTAACATAAAATGAAATACAAGTCATTTAATATACTTGATCTGCTGCCTTCACCAATACTGCAGACTGTTCTTATGAATCTGTTAATAAAATGTGAATTTAGTTCATTCTTTATAAGTCTTAAGGAAACTGAAAACTACTGAAAATAACAAAGAGGCCTTCAAAACTAAAACAAAATATATAGCTTGCATGTAATATGTGTTCTTCACTTTTCATTATTCCTGGTGAAGACAGAGAGTTTTATGGGCAAGCAGATTTTTTGCTTTCTATTTTTCCCCACTGTATCTTTATCAAGGTCTGTAAATAGCTTTGGAACTTCAGAAAAATGCAGTAGTAGATACTGAAAACAACCAGTAATATGTAGAGTATGTAAATCAGTAGAGATGTTAGCAAAACAATGAGAGCTAAGCACAGAAATGAAGGGGAAAGCTTCTAACTCTTAAATGTTCATCTGTTTGAAGGAACATACAGCCTGGTGAGTTGGACTCTGGCTTATGAATTGAAGATATGTGCATAGCTGTGAGCTTTGCCATCAGTTTGTGGTATGCCCTTGGACACACCAGCTCTCTCTCCACACTGTAAACAGATCTATTAACAAGTCTCCTAAGCAAATGATTTCAAGAAGATGCCATGCAACATTCTTGCTAAAACCAGCAACGTGAAACAGAGAGACGTTCATGCTTTCTCATCCATTTGGAGTGCTTCTCTCAGATCCCTAAAGAGCTATTCTTAGAAAATATGGGAGAAAAGGAAGGTAAATATTCCTGACTTGTCATTAAACCTAAAACTCCCAGAATTACCATCATCTATGGGAACACTTCATGTTTTTTACTTTACTCTTTCTCTAAACTACCTCTGGAGGGCTAACCCTGTCAAAGACAATGGAGAAGATTTACGTTACATCAAGATTTATGTGCATAGCCAAAGCTGAACTGGATCCCTGGGAATGAAAAGCAAAGAGCTGTAAATGTCAGTATCAGAAACTAGGACAAGATAGTGGCTGGCTAGCAGTAACTGGCTAACTGTTTGGTTCTTCTTAACATTCTTGGATCATCAAGCTTCTTGTCATGAATTTCATAGGTTAGTTGTACATGGCACAAACATTTTTTCCTGACTACTTCACATACATTGCTTTTCAGTTATATCATGTCCTCTAGTTTTTTGACTACGTGAGAGGATAAGGAAAGACCAATCTTGCCTTCTTTATACCATTTATCATTTTATACCTTCCTCGTGTCCCCTTTTCTTTGTTTTGGAAGATGATCCTAATTTTTTCAACTTTGCCGGGTGAGACAATCCTTAACTGAGCATTGCTACAGCCTCTGTCATGATTCATGTCCATAAGAAACAATAAGCAGGGGTGAGAACAATGTTGCAGGTAGGCATTCACCAACTATTTATGATTATATTGTAATAGTCTAACTATGATCCTCTGTTCCACTCTTTTGGTATTGCACCGTTTCTTTATTTTCTCAACAATCACTCCCCGGCTAACTTAAGTTTTCATTATGGACATTTCACCCATTTGCAAGTTTTTTTCCTGGCTTCTCATTAAATCAAGAAAAAAATGCACCTCTCCAAGAGAAGCACACCGTCCCGCTATACATTTGGAGGTTTCAGCCACCAGAGGGGCAGCCGAAACCTCCAAAATCCTCTGAAACCTCCAATTCAGTTACAGGTTGGGCAGCGATGGTGACATGGTGCCTGACTTTTCCCCGCCACCTCTGGCCCCAAGGATTAGGGGTGGATGGTGTTGGGAAGGCAGGTCCCAGGTCAGGGGGGAGCGACTTTTGGAAAATGTCGCCTGCTAAAACAAACAAAAAACCAACCCATAAACCCAATAAAAGGTAAACGTCGGTCCGGCGTCCGGCCCCCCGCCCATTGGGGCATGGCTGTCCCTTTAAGGGCGAAGACCAGCCGCCCCCGCCCCGCCTTCCCGTGGACGCTCCGCCCCTCCACCGATGACATCATCCCTGCCTTCCGATTGGCTACCCGCCCCGTCAGGCACGCGGCGCCCGCCCCGCCCCCGCCCTCCTCGGACCCTGTTAGCTTCCCCAGGTGCTTGCGGCCTATTGGCGAACCCTGGTGGCGCTCACTCGCTCCTCTCCGCTCTGGTTGGCGGAGCTCTGCGCGTGTCGCGGAGGCAGGGAGGGGCGGGGCGGGCGCTTCCGTGGTTGCGAGGCGCCGGTCGGGGGTGGCGAGGCCGGGCTGCGGGCTTGGCGGGGAGCGCGCTCTCGGCGGGCGGCGGCGGCTCCGCCTAGGACGGGCGGTGTCGGAGCGAGATGGAGCCGTGACCGGGTGAGTACGGGGCTCCAGCCCGGCCGGGAGCCGCGAGGCGACCTCTGCGCCGGGGACGAAGAAAGGGGGTGTGTGGAGGTGGGGGGTGGGCGCGGGCCCGCGCGCGGGGACCCGCCCCGGCGCCGGTCTCCTCAGCGGCGGCCGTTGGTGCCGGCGCTCGGCGCGGCGTTCCCCGCTCTCGTCCCCAGCGCCGCCTCGCCTTCAGTAGGTCGGCGGTGGGTGTTTTTGTGTGTTTTTCGGTGCTTTCTTACCGCTTCCACAGGGCGGGTGGCGGCGGCGGCGGCGGCAGCAGTGTATGAGGGTTTGTGCAGCAGCGATGTCCTGCCGTCCCCGCCGCCCCGTGCGCTCGCCGGGTTGTGGTCAGCGGGGTTAATTTTCCGCGCTGAAAAGATGCTTGTCCGTGCTATGGCTGGATGCGTATTTAAGGTAACAACCCTGTGTCCCAGACGTCTGTCCAGCGGGGGCTAGATCTCCCTCTCTGTGACTGTAAAATCTCGTATCAGAGGGCTGTAACTTCACATATCGTCCGGTCAAGGAGGAAAACTCTGACCGTTTGCCTTGTGTCTAAATGGAAATATCCTTCTGAGACCTTTATGGTCCGCATCTGAGTACCCTTATACCGCATCACCCGAACGGTTCGCTAATACCGTTCTGTGTGGTTCTGTTTTACAAGATGGACCTTGAGAGGGCTGAATAAGGGGTTTCAGATTTGCTGCTGCCGCTTATAGCGCTTCCTTTCTTCTGTCATGTTTATCCAGACAATATCAGGGCCTCTGCCATGAAACTGCATCTTAGTCTACCATCAACAGAAAATACGTTTTGAAGGCATTAAAAATGTTTTTGTTTAAGTCTCTAGCTTCTTTGCTGGATTGTGGAAACAAAAATGTGCTTTTTATTTCTTGGTAGGATTTGAAGACACTGCTCTGAATATTTGGGAAATATAAAATGTAGTTATTCTAGACTGAGTGTATCTATCCCAACATTTCCAGCATGGTTACTGAGACATATTCAATATGCAATTCTGTCTTCATTTTAAATTTGCATTTGACATCAGGGTTAGTTAGCCATAGCATAGTTGACTTATTGAAAGTGTGTTTTCTAATTGTGCCTTGGTTTTACTTTCAGGTAAATATAGAGACAAACTTTCAGCACTGATTGCAAAGTATGTCTTGCTGCTTGCACAAAACCCATCAGTAGGCTTTTATAAAGACACTATTAAAATCCATACTGTAGAAGTGTAATGCCTTTAGCTCTTCATAAGTATTGCCAAAAATACTTCAGTCATTTCTGAATATCAAATGAGAGGGATACCCATTTGTTCCCGTTTGCTGCAGTGATTAAATGAGTGATCTAATAGTTGTGATTAAATAGAATCTAATAATAGATTATAAAATAAGTGTATGATCTGAAGCTGACTGTGAAGTCCTTTTCTGTTCTTGAGACTTGTGCTTTCTGCTGAAAGGAGAAGGAGACTCAGGGCTGAAAGCAAATGCCATAAGCTTTTCACAAGTAGGTGAATTTGCCCTTCTTAATTACTGGTTATTGACTTGCTGAGCCCTTTTCAGTGCTTCCTCACTTATAATTTAGATACCACATATGATTTCAGGAAAAGAGTAAAATATTGATACTTATAAGCAATATAACTAGCAATATTAGCAAGAAGCTGATGCTTCTTGGGCATCATATTGTTCTGTACAAATATGTGGAGTAGTGCTGTGTTTGCTGGTTCCAACAGTTGCGGAAGCAGCTTTAATTTCTCTTTAATTAAAGGCCATCCAGTCTGACATCATGTGGGAAAAGACCCCCCAAATCTTCAGGCAACAAGCAGATAATGAAATAAAATGCAGAGAGAGGGAGTACAGAAGACATTTTGACATAGGGCTAAGAGAATATGGGGGTTTTCCAGAAGCAGTCTTTAAATTTTCTTCCCGTTGAATATGAAATAATAGGAAACTCTTGGGATTGGAGAGGAGTGCTTGCTTGTGACTGTTCTTTATAACTCTGGCTTCTGCTGGTGTGGTAAAGCAGCAGAATTTTTCTCAGACCCTTTCATCCCTGAAGCTCCAGGTGAAATGTAGGTTCAGGCAATCAAAATACCCCTTAATTTGTTAATCATAATAAAAAAACATGCTGGATTTCGTTCACTGTTGAGCCATGATTACATTACTGTGTGGTATTTGGTGGGGGAAAAGGGTAGCTATACTAGATATAGGGGAGGATCAGAGCAAAAAGGGTTTGGATGTTAGAGCAGAAAGCAGATAAAGTCTTAGGATGTGTCCAAACGTTTTCACAAGATTGTTACACTCATTTGGCATGTGTGAGGAGTCTTCATATATGCTTTTTACCTCAAAAGCACAATTTATAGCAATTCCAAGAGTCTTCTGTCTTTAAACTCAGCTGTCCTTCCTCTGTTGTAGATGTTGTAGAACTGTTTCAATGCTGTTTACCTACTGATAACTCAGTATGATGATTAAGATCCTTTCTGAAGAGTACAGTTGATTTCCTGTGTGTAAAAAGAGGTAATAATTAGTAAATCTTATTATAGTTACACAATGCTCTTCCTTTAAAGATTTTTTTTTTTCAATCCACTGTGTCCGAGGGTCAATGTCTTTTCCTGAGAAACTGTTGAGGAGGAAGCAAAAAAGCAACTGTTCAGCGGTCTGAAACCGTCAAACACCTACTTCGGCAAAGCCAAATCTAATTATTTCCTGCTGGACATATTGCTGATCTGAGACTGAAAACAGAGGATGTGGTTACACAGACATTTCTTTTAGTGGTGGGGCTGTCTTAAACAGCTTCTATTCCCATCTGACTTCTTTATCCCCCTCCCCGTGTGCTGTCGCCTCAGTAGTGATGGTATGTCTGTGGGGCTATATGCTGAGTCAGGTTAGAGACCTGATTTTTAATCTGTGCATGTTCTATTCTTCTCCCCCTCAGCCCCCAAAATAAAAGGTGGGGGAGGGCAAGGGCCAAAGGAATGTGTAGCGAGAGTGGAGGGGAGGGAGCGCAGAAGTGGATTAGTAAGAACTACAGCTAAAGGGAACATTTTTGGAACCATAGTTTGAAACTGTTCTTATCGTTCTTCTTTTATGCGTGTGCGTCAAATAGATGAAATGGATTGACTTTGTGTGAATTCAGAAACTCATTCCTGTGTCAAATACCCTGTTCAGTACTTCAGGGACATAACGTGTGTGGTTAATGTGTATATTTTACCTTCCCTCCTTTGAGTGCTTTATGGAGTTCAAACACTGCTAAGTGGCTTCTTCAAGCGAAATGAATGGCATTGGGGTGAGGACAGTTTACATTACCAGGCTTAGGTATGCCATAGTGGTCAGTCAGTGCCTCCAGATTTTTAAATGCAGGTTGTCCTTGTGGAGGGCAAATGGTGCATGCAGCTTACACAGGAATCTGCCGTCAGTCTCGTACTACGTTTTTAGACGTAAAGAAACAGTGCTGGTAACAGTAGCACGCTTTCTTTGATCTTTTTCTATTTCTGATACGAGACACTTATTTTCCACACAGATAAATCTGAGAGTTTGTCACAGAGCAAGGTACTGTAATTGTTCAAATTAGATTGGCTTATATTTCAGAAATTGAAGTAACATTTAGTTAGTATGGCATTCCTTTCCCCTTCCCTCCCCCGTTTTCTTGTGTGTGCAGTATCATTATTCTTGTGTGAAGAAATATTTTGGACTTAGGCACACAGCCATATTGATAACATCTCTGTAAGAAGGTGGAATATAACACACAGTCACAAGTCTTTTTAAATCTTGAAGGCTAAAGGCTGAGCTTTTAATTGGGGATTTTCTCTTGCACCTTAACCTCATGCCATCCATCTGCTTTTGCTCTCCTACCACAAACTAGCCTGTAGACTACTTCTACTTATCCTTCTTAATTAACTTGTGCTCCCTATTTCAGCTTGTTTTGGCCCTGCTGATCCAGAAAGGCAGGGTTTGCATGGAGCAGAGCAGAAGCAGCATGGTAGCTGATGCTGTGTGTGCCAGGATGTTATTTGTTAACAGCAGGTCACTGGGGGCTGCCTCTGGAAGTTCCGAAATCCCTGAAATAAAATTTTTCCCCTGGACATGGTCAGGAGCTGCTGCTGCTGTCATCTCTGCATGCCATGGGTGCACACTGGAGTGTGTATATACCACAATGCAGGAGCCTCTGGCATAAAGCCATGCAGAAAATTCCCTGTTTTGCCATCTTCCAGTGAGGCAAATAAATGTACTGTTTACACTTCATTTTCAGAGTACCTTCATGTTAGGGGAAGAGGAGACTGAAATGATGCATCTAGTTTTGTGAAATAAATTTTGTTTAGGGACGGGAGTCTACGTCAGATTGTTTCAACCTCAGATTAATGCTTCCTGTAATATATGGCAATTAGGACAAGTTCTAGCCACCCTAGGGAGGGGGTGTGTGTGTACTGTGGTTCCTTGAGTTCAACCTTTTCTGTGGTTTAGTAGAGATACTGAGGATATGGCTTCACTGCACAATTGATCCATACAGTCGACACCCTTTTTAGGCTTACTCAAATGAGATCATCCTTTGCACACAGCCATACCCACGTTATGATGAACTCATTCTTTCTGCAACTGTGTATATGTGTGAAGGCATAGCTCTGAGCAAAGATGAGACAGGACTTACTTTCTGTCAATTACAGGGAAACTTTTCTTCCTCCAGGAAGAAACTTTCGGAAAGCATTGAAAGACTACTTAAATTATTTTTTTTAATTATTATTTTTGCCCTCTTTTCTGATTTTTTTAATAGAAATATAAGAAGTTTCCCAACAGAATGTGATTACAGTCTGCATTGTAACTTAATTTTTATTCTGTTGTGTAAGGTGAACCCAAACCTGCGTGAGAGGTTTCTCTGAGTGATTGGTAGGGCCAAATTAATGTTAGGCCTAACATCACTATGCCTCTAAACTCGCTCTCATATGTCCTGTCAGGCATGCTTTACAGCAACAGATTGCTTGGAGTGTGAATCTTTTCAGAGCCTCCATCTGAGAGGTAGTATGGCTGTTAGAAAGATGGGATATGAATTCTGCATCGCTGTGTTCAGATCAGACTTGCGAATCATGCCAGTGAGTTTCTGTGTTCAGACATGCTCAAGCTCCAAGTCACCAGTGAAGGCAATAAGCCATTGTAATCACTGGAATAGCAGCCATTTGGCTTGAACGCATAAACACTGGCATATAAACATTTCCATTGGATGGAGAAGTTTATCAGCAGGATAAGACTTCTGCATATCTTAGAGATGACACTATTTTTTCTTCAGAAAATCTAGGACAGTAGAGTTTTCCCTGCATTGACTGTATAGTGAGAGGAAAAAAGAGGGTTGGAGGAATGTTTTGATTGTGCTATAAGCAAAGAATAACAAAAGCAGTTTAACTGTGGATTTTTGCCAGAAAATGCTTCAGTTATCAGATTAATCTGCTCACTCGCTGCAATATGGAAGGAGCAGTAAAGAGCTTGTTGTTCATTATAGTTTTAAGGCTGTTCAGCTAAATTTTTGTGAAGTCTGACTTGTTATTTTGAAGGTGGGTTGTGTCTGTGTTTTGTGTTGTTCTGCCTTCAAGCTGGGTTGAAATTCTGTGGGGTGACTGAATAAAGATAATGATAGAAATACAGTATACCTGCAGCATCCTTTAGCTTAATGGCACACATATCAGGGAAAAAAGTTGATGACAGTCCATGCCTATTGCGAGACAGTTTATCTCCTACTTGAGGTTCAGGTGACTAAGCAGTAAATTGCAGGATGCAATACTTTAACCACCTGCTGAGATTGAGCAGGAACTTCCTTGACAAATACCACTGAAAGTTTAAAGTTGGCCTTTTATTGGCCAGAGTATCTGGAATAAAACTTCAGTTCTTAGTAGAGAAAGAACGATAAATACATACTGTCCTGGAGGATAAGTTATGTGTGGGAGAACAAGGATCTCTGAACACCTGAGAAGGCTAATGGAACTGCTGGAAACTCGGAAAAGGTAAATAAATGGAGGCAAGGAGGTTATTGAAATAATTTGTTCTGTTTTCTGAGTGTGTTTTTGCACGTAAACATACACACAGATGCACCTTCTTTTCTGAAGAATAGTGCTAAGTTTTTGCAAAGATGCCAAAAATCACTGTATTTTTTGATATATAAAAATTTTGAAATATAAAAACTGTTATAAAAATTTTGATATATATTTAATTTTCATGCATGCCTTAAGAGGTAAGACTTCAAGGTCTTCCGTATTGTGCCAGGTGAGAAGTCTGTCCACCCTGGTGTCTTGTGCTGGCCAGTTGCTGGTAATGTGTGCCTGGGAAGGGATGTAGAACCACGGGTGTACAGAGAGATTCTTCCTCCTGTCTCACCCTGCTAGCTGATTAGGGCTAGCTTGGTATGTTTTTCAGCAGTTTTCCAGAGAAAAACATGCTGAAGAAAATACAGAGATTTTCTGACTGGTTTTGGGGTCCTGCTTCTGTAAAAGACTAGCAGATGCTCTGTACCAGGTGGTAGGACAGGCAGACCAAGGAAAGGCTCAGTGTTGGAGCTGTCTTGACTCAAATGAGATTCAGGAGAACATGGATCTTAAGTGCTGGAAATGAAATGCAGCAGCCTGATGATTGTCCAGCTTTATCAGTGCTGTTGAACTCTTAAATTGGAAGAGAATATCTAGTGAACTAAGCTTACTGGATATTAGGGATTGGCCAGTAGAAATCTCAAAATGAAACGTCTCTAATTTCTCCACACTTTCGTGCGTGAAAAGTGGTTTCAGGGGTACCTGTGTCTCAGGAAAAAAAAAAACAAACCAAACCCCCAATAAAAAAAATCCCACTCAAAACCAAACGATGCTAAAAACTTGCACTGGAGGAAGATTTAATATATGGATAAATTTCACTCACTTATAATTTGTGATTTAAAAACCAACACCATCAGAAGCAAACATTCCATACCTAAATTTTGATGTTATGTGCTTAATGCTCTCAGAAGCATGCTGCAGCAAAATTATTTTATCAGATTCTGTAATCAGGCACTTTGTTTATCAGATTGGAATATGGACCTCTTAACAGTAGTCAATTGTCTACTGTATTTGTGGAAGACTTTCCTTGACTTCTTAAGGCCTTTTTGCCTTGCCTTTTAGGAAACCTAGGATCCACAGTTCTGTAAAAAGTACATTGTACGTATATACTTTTGTAGCCTTGCATCATTGTCATACTTTAATTACAGTTGTATCAGTTTGGTTGTTTTATTAAAGAAAAAATAATGACTTGGTATGGGTTCTCATGTGAAATTAATTGTGTAAGTGTTTGTAAGAAATTCGAAATATTGACTTGATGACAAATACTGTAAGAGGTGGCAGAATGACTTTTTGATTTTTGTGGTAAAGCCATGATTAATGTGTGCTGAGACATTTTATTCAAAGAAAAATTGAAACATTCTCTGAAAGGGATTGTAAGGGAAGATTCTAAAATAATAGTGTCTTTACTTTTTTTTATTTGTATTAGAATTGTAAATTCCTTCTCCTGCAGATTGTTAATTGGAGTGGAGTTGACAAAGTAAATGTAAAATTCCTCACCTGTAGCTGCTTCTAAACAGCTTCCTTTTATTTGTTGGGGATCAGGGAGCTCTTTTAGGTTTTGCAATACACTGATTATCCAAGTGTCTAGCTGTGGTCATTCTTTCTTCAGAAGAGGCTAATTGGCCTTATTCCTTCTGATGTTAAAGCAGCAGACTGCTCATTCTATTTTTTTTTTTCTTTTCACTCCAGCTGTGTTAATGCTGTGTCCTAAGTCCATCTGGTCTGAAGTTTGTATTTTGGGAGGTGCCTGGGTTTCTTTTATTTTCTTTCATGGACAGGATATCATGGCATCTCAGCTGCGGTTCTGTGGTTCTCATGTCTAGGAAGCCCTAAAGTCCAAAAAGCTCAGAGGAGGAAATGGAATGGAAACCTGGTGTTAGAACCTTCATATGCTGATTTGTATTTTATTTTTTGAAGGTGGCTAAGGAAATAGGAGTGAAAGTATAGCAACTACAAATCAACTTCCTGCCCTTTTTATTGCCATTTGAGACAATAGTCTTCCAGAGCCTCTGAAGTAATGCTTTTCTAGCCAAGTACTGCTCTGCATGTCTGTTAAAACTGTATGGCCAAAATGGTGTGTTACTTCAGTATGCTTATGAGTTTTTTAAGGTGTGCAGCTTGGTTGCCTCTTCCCCCTTCCCCTCCTCCAAAATGGGATTCTCATTGCTGTCTTGACAAACATCTGATACGTACGTGTTTTTTTTTACTTTTTCTGTTTGTGTTTCGATGGATAACATGGTGTAATAAACTAGTCATAACAGTCTCCAGCTTCTACTATCCAATGTTTAAGAATCATTTCAGTACAAGGACGGGAAGATTGAGTGTATCATTTGGTGAATATTCTGGCTTAGTAAACCTCAAACAATGCATTCTTCAGAACTGACAAACCAGTAGTCCTAAAGTAAGAGTTCTGCTCTGCAAGTAGCATGGGTATGTGTATCAAGCATGGCAGTCTTTATGGTATTTCAATCCAAATTCTGTTGTGTATGCCAAAGGAATACGAAAAAAGAATCCTAGATGAAGGACTTCACTCCTTACTCTCGAAGGAGAAAATGGGCTCTGGGTTGGTTTTTTTTTTTAAAGATCTCTGAATATTTATGCCCTGTTTTCCCTTTCAGTGACGGGCGGGAGAGCTGCTGGCATGGAAGTGACCTGGGTTTGTCCGTGGGAACTGTGAGTAAGGTATGTATTGTGTTCTCTTTGCTGTCTTTAGTCTGCACTTATTCTTACGTACTGATTTGAAAATTGCTTGTGGTCACTAAACATGAGGAATAGTAGTGTGTTAGAGATGGACTATTTTGAATTTGTACTAGCATCAGATTCGACAGCTGTCTAGCAGGAACTTTATAGTGTAAGAGTATAAATGGCACACTTGTCCCTTTTCACTGCTGCCTAGCAGTTAGTCAGAGTTGTCACAAGTTAGCTGATACTGTATTGCAAACATTTTTCAGTGTTACTGATACTTGGCTTGCTAGACTGGTTTATTCAAGTATATAAAGGTATACAATTGAATCTATACAGTAAAATTGTAACATCTGCAAAACTGTAACTGAGCTTACCATGATACAGTAGCATTCAAAAGAGAGGATGATACATTCAGTCATCATCTGTGGTCCCAGACTGTCTTGTAGTAAAGAATAGAAACGTTTTAATCTATTCTAGCACCTGAACAAAAGTCTTGGTTGAGACATCCTTCCTGTGCTGGCTCTTAGTATTGTTGCTTCAAAGAAAGAAGTATTGAAGGTCGAGTTTGGTATCCTTTGAATTGGCAAAGAACAGCAGTAGTACCAATTCTTCTACCCCTCCATGGCATTCTTTACCCACATTCATTAGATTTACAAGTTAGAGAGCACCTCTTGAGTACTTCCTACTTCTTTTCAGTACACTGGTTAGCTTAGACAAGACAGTAATATTGATACATGCTTCTCTATGAATCACTGAAGAAAATTCTTACCTAGTTTTCAGTAGTGGGGAAATCAAAGGGTGGAAAGTTAGCTCTCCTAGGGGGGAAAAAAGGGAACAGAAGATCTGGTAACTCAGTCTCAATTGCTGGACTTTCCACTTAAATGAATGTCATACTGGCTAGCTGCATTAGGAGATGCTAATAAATTCAAAGACATTTGGATTCCACACCCAGTGTCCATTGACTGGGAGGAGAGGCAAAGCCAATTCACATTGGTTTAATTTTTGTAGACAGTTTCATGCTGTCATGACAAAAGAATGTGACTAGGGTCAGAAAACTTGCAGACTCTCTTTCAGACTTTGGTTTCACGCTGTACCTTACATGAGGTAATTGAAAGCTGTCACTTCTCAGTGGGCCCAGCTCATCTGTGGTTGTTTTTTTGAGATCTAATGAGCCTGTGGTTGCAGGGTTCAGATTGCTAGCACAATGTGAAAACAAGCATGTTTCAAGATGTAGCTTTTCATCAGAATGCCAAGCTGAACTGAATTGCTCTGTGGCTGCAGAGCCACTAGATTCGAAGGAGAGAAGGTGAAAATTTCAAACTGAGGTGGGGCAATATGGTATCTGCCTACACTCTCAGTCACAGCCCATGATCAGACAGAATTAGGTAAAATGTAGAACTACTTCCTCAGATACACAAAAGTAAGTTGCCAAAAAAACCTTGACATAAACTTGTTAAGATTCTTAAGTTCTGCTGCTTTGTGCTGATATGAATACTTGTGCCAGGAAGTGAACTGACTGAAATCTAAGTACTTTGTTTTATTTCCTTTTTTCTTTTTAAAATTTATTTTCTTTTATTTTCTAGATTGGTTCAGTGAGCTATCTTTCCTTCCTTGCCCAAGTCACCACTTTGTTATGCCCTAGATCATCCAGTTCTTGTCCCAAAGTTAAAATATTCTGCGTTTGAAAGCGTATTGTTTCTTCCCCTCTCCTCTTGTCCAGTGGCTTTCTCGTCCCAATTTGCCCTAAATCCGCATTCAACATGACTTCCTTATACTTTCTCAGCCCCTAAGTTTCCCTGCCATGAATTTCCAAGTCAAAGCTCACGTCTGGCTGCAGATCGTCAGCATTCCCTTTTCTAGTTTGCTGCAGCCTCCCTGCTTCCGTTGGTTGTTGGCATCTGCTGCCACATGCCTTTGCTGCTGGCTGAATCCACTGCTTCATCTGCTTGCCCCTGTGGGGTGGGGAGGAATGCTTTGCCGCCAACTTGAAGGAAATTTTAAAAAATGCATCAGACAGCAACTGCAAGGAAGTCAGTCAGAATGTGGTGGAAAACAAGCAATCCTGGTCTAAACACACTGTAGTTCATCATGCGTTTCTTTGGCACCAGTAGAGGCTTAAACAGCTTGCGCCCTTTCATGGCTTTCTGTTTTGCTGGCATAGCTGTTTTTGTGGCCATGGTGAGCCACTCTGGGGAGCAGATCCTCCTGGAAAGAAGTGGTTTTTCCTAGATTATTTTTCATCTGGTCCAGTACATGTTGTCTCCATAAGATTTATGCTAGTTTCAATATGAGGAAGGTATGAGAGTGGGAATGTGTCAGACTGCTTAAATTGGCACTGCTGCTGGATGTTTAAGCGTGCTCTTTGACATTACAATTAAGTTGATCTTTCAGTGAGCTGCTGTTGCAGAGGCTGGTCAAACCTCTGTGCAGCTGTGCACTCCTGCTTCTTTTGCATCAGAGCTAGTGATTGTGCAGCCACAGGGCATATCAAGCGAGCTGACTGATCCTGTAGAAAATGGTTTCTAATCTTTTGCAGAGCTAATCGTCTGCTGGTTCAACTGACCTGACTCACCCTGTGGGTGCCCACTCATTAGATCAGACAAAAGGGAAACAGCAGGAACCAGTAGCTTGGTAGCAGAAGGCTGGATTCCTCTTTTAATTAAGATGTTGAGTTATATCATGACCAAGGCCTAAAATATATGTGTGTACCCATTGACACGTGAGACCTGAACATCACATCTTTTTTGCTCTCTTTTGTTCTTTGAACTTCCGTAGAAATTGATATTTTTTCAGTAGCTATCATTTTTAGTCTCACTAGTGATTAATTCAACGCGCTGAGAAGTATGATAGAATTATGTGTCTATAAACTGCTTCACCAGTTTAAGGCTCAACATTCTCTGAAATTAGAAGGTTATCTTCCTCATTCATGCTTTGAGCTTAAATAAGAACATCATAAATTGGTGGGGAGTTCGTCCTCCTTGAGCAAGGATTGTTTATTATAAATATCATTGTGATTCTCAAAACTAGCTTTGGTATTTTCAGTTCTTCTGTGTATCCAGAGTTCCATGAGCTTGAAAGCCACAAAGTTCCTCCAAATACATATTGAATCATGAAAAGTATTTCTTAAAACATCTGGAATGCCAAACTACATTTCTTAGCCTGCTATTTGTGGTTTTAAGAAATGGGTGTCTGGTGATTTTTCAAGACCTCTTAAAGACTTTCTATCACTGCTGGACTGAGTGAAACAAATGCTAGCGTCATATGAAGGAAATACTTAGGGCTTGAGAAATCTGGCTCTTGATTAGTGGTTGTTAAAATCATGATCAAGGCTGTGTTTGTCTACAGCAGAAATTACACAGTTTTTGCACTGGATGCGTTCTTTGCATCACTTCCCTCTTGAGTCCTAACACCTCTATACAGCTGTGCATGCCTTTTGTCTGATAACATTTCTTGCCATTTTCTTGCTGGTCTGAGCATGTTCTTAGACTCTTGTACTGATAGATTTACTAGAGGTGGTAGTGGAGAGACTTTTGGTAATGATTCAAAGTAGTCCTCTCTTACTGTAATGTTACTGGCACAGTATATACAGATCCAGATTCTCTAGCTCAGATAGAAATTTGTGCTCATCCATGTTTTGCCAGCATCTTTGTTCATGTGTTGCAATATTTGCATTTTTAATAGGGGCTTTGTAGGGTAGTGGCTTATGAGGCTTGTGATCATGGTAAGATGGACAGTTTATACCTTCAAATCACTGATTCTAATCCAGAATTAATTTGGCTACTTTTTGACTGCTTTTGCCCTGCCCCCACCCCCCCTAATTACTGTGAAATTGAGGGAAGTTGATGACTGGCTCATTCTGCAGAATACAAATGCATATGGAACATTTATGTTAAAATAAAATTCCATAATCTAAGAAGGTCTTTTAGTTGGCATAGTTTGGTTTCTTAACTTACAGCTTGTTCTTGAGGAACCACCTTTACATTGTCAGGGTATGGTCTCTGTGATGCTTGTGTTGTTGCTTACTGTATTGTATATGCTTTATGGACAGTGTCAT
The DNA here is from genome assembly GCF_949628215.1 of Phalacrocorax aristotelis. Classification (NCBI taxonomy): domain Eukaryota; kingdom Metazoa; phylum Chordata; class Aves; order Suliformes; family Phalacrocoracidae; genus Phalacrocorax; species Phalacrocorax aristotelis. The sequence continues at coordinate 162,808,678 of NC_134276.1, read as the reverse complement.
TAATCTAACTCTCAATTAACTGGAGAAGTAATTCTGCCAACAGTTGTGTGCCTGGGTTAAGCTGACTGCCAGGAAACAAAATAAATTTTTTTAGTACAACCGTGGAGGTCTTCCTGTTAGTGACTTTTCTTTGATATCTAAACATAAAAGGAATATCTCTCACTGTGATTGTTATAGCTTCTCAAGCTAATGTGATGCTTCAGCTTCCATCTGGTGCAAACTTGACTTCTCCTGGGTTATTATTTTGATTTGTAATGACCTGGGGAGTATAGTTGCCTTTGGGCATGTCATGGCATTCTCTTCCTCTCACTCATTTAAAAGATTTGTCCACGTAAAGCCACTTTGCCCAAGATTGCATCTTCTCTTGGCTGGATGATCTCAGCTGGCATAATCATTAAACGGAAGGCTGCTTTTAAGTTTAAAATAAAAAAAAAAAAACCTGTCTTCTCAAAATAGCCCAGCTGCACACACATGCTGTTGCTGTTAGGTGCTGAAGGTTGCTTAGCAATTCTTAAATTGGTAGGAAATTGCTATTACCCTGGCAACTCAGCCCCAAAATGCAAACACCACAAAGCTGTTTATAGAGGTGTCCTTGCTTGATTTGGGAATTGTGCTCTTTTAGTTTTCTTTTCTCTGCCTCTCTGATTTTTATGTACTTATTTTAAAGTTTCTTTTGTTTCATATGTTTTACTCTGGTTACTGAGGTTTCCCATTAGGGAAGGTGGTGCTGTTCTTTGGTTTGTTTAAATACTGACTGTCAAGATCTTGATTATACCATGAGTATGTGAATATTGCTAAAATCTAGTGAAGTCTAATTCATGAAGACTTAGTGCATGTTTTCATATCCAACATGAATGTTGGGTGGATTAAACTGTATAACACCACCATAAGGTGACACTGCTACCAAAAGTAGCCATCCTGATATCTTTTTTTATTTCCATGTGCCTCATTCTCCCTCATGCTAGCCCATGTGGCTGGGTGGCAAGCCAGATCAGGAACTGATGCAGATTAGAAGTAGTAGTTTGTGTGTGTCAAGGTCAAATTTAACACAGATCAGTTCCTTGAGCTGGTTTAGCCTGTGCCGGCCCACAGGAGGTGAGGAATGAACAGACTGGACTGTCCTTTTTGTTGGCAATGCCAGTTTAGTGTCTAACCAGAGGATGGGATCTTATGATACAGTTAAGTTGATCTAAGCTAGCTCTTGCCAAAAGGGGCAGTCTTGGCTCTTTGCCTTTGTTGCTTCCTTGTGCCAATGCCAACATTGGTGTTTCTCTAGCCTTATGATGAGATGATAAATGAAGCTCAAGTGGCAGGAAGCTAATCCTAATCCCTTCTCCCCCTCCCAGTTTTCTTCTCATTTAGCTCCATTAACTGGTTTACTGTGGGTCAGACAGGTTTCAGTACTGCATGTGTCTGTCTTTTTTTGTTTCCCTTTCACCTCTTGGGCTTTGAGCTATGCTTCAGTGATTCTGGATGAGCAGCTTTACAAGAAGTTTTTATAAGTAATTTTGTCATATGGTAAATGCAAAGTAAAATACTTTTTTTTCACCAAGGAGGAAGTTAGTCAGGTTTATTGTGTGTTTACTGTGATATAGTGTTGAGATGGCAAGAGGATGCACCTAAAAAGCTACCATGAAGAAGCTGCAGAGCACTTTAGTCTTTGTAGTTTGCAGGTTTGATAATCTTCTCCCAAAAATTTTTATTGGCTATGGTTCTTAATCTTATCACTTGCAAAAAATTGACCCTGCCATGTTTGTCTGTCTGAAATGGAAGTTTGTTAGATGCCTCCAGAAGTCCGAAAAGGCTAAAGATTATTTATATATTTAGGAGTAGTGTGTAATGTTTCTTTTGAGCAGCTCCATCTTCTCCCTAGTACTGTGGTCCATGCTTGTATTGCTGAGGCTGTGGTTTTGTGCTTTATAGCAACGTAATTTGAGTGTTCCTGGCTCTTGAGGAGTTGTTGCCCCTGCATTATGGTGGCACAGCTGTGTGGGTAGTTGGCAATGGACTAGATGGGGGAACTGATTTTGCTGAACACCCAGAAAAAAAATGGCTAGTTTTCAGTTAAATTGATTCCCCAGTTGAAGAAAGGGGCAGTGTAGGGACAGAAATGGGCAGCTGGACAGTGGAGGACTTGAGGGTTACTTAAGCTGGGGTTGCTGCTGTAGAACATCTGTGGGATCTCTGCCAGTCTTGTCCCAGAAGCAGCTGGCCCCAAAGCAGAAAAATGCCAAGAAAGCGTTTGTCTGGTTAGGCAACAGATATAAATCCTTGAGGGCACTCACCCTGAAACCCTTATTGAGGATAAGAAATACTTGCTCTTAAGACTGCCCATCAGTTTCTGGATGACTCACTTGAAGATCATGGTATGGCACAATTCTTTATGGGAAAGTTTTTCTAGTCTGTTCAGAAGTGACAGGAAAACAAACATTTTAAAATTTTAATTAGGTTCTAAGTATTAATGCATGTAACAAACTGATTGATCATTCTACAATGACAGTTATATAGTGGTATAACTGTCTGGGAAGTCTAAAAACAGCCTAACTGCCGGTTACAGAAAAGGATTCCATGCCTTTCACAGGACTTCCAAATAATGCAGCATGGATGATTATAAATCCTCAAAGCATCTTCCAAATCCCTCTGTCCTCATCAGACTTTTAATTGAAAACATTAAACGCGAACTTACCCATTTATAGCTGTTACTATAGTCTTGTGGACTGGATGCGTGTCTTGATATTATTTTTTTTTTTTTACTGGGGATATGTTGCAGACTAAGACTTGGCATTGCTCTGAAAAAAGTTGTCTTTCCCTTAGGTAGCGGCTAGATGTCTGGATGAACTGATGGTGTAACCAGGTTCTCTCCCGTGCTGTGGTGGCACAACTGTTGGTGTGGCTGCATGGCAAATTGCACCAGGGTCCTGATTTAGCTGGAGTGTGAACCAGAAGACCAGCTTTTACACCTGGGTCAGTTTTCTCATTGGATTATCATGTGTCACTGCAGATTCTTGTGCTGGCCTGAAACGGGAGGGTATGTGGAGGAAGGAGAAGGCAGGATTTCCTAATGCCTTTAATGGTTCATCCCAGTTTAGTTTCATTTGAGCTGCAACTCTACTTGGAGTAATAGGCTTGTTGTCCAGGCTGTTTGAGATGCACAGAGTCCAGCTGTGACCATTTTTATTTCATAGCAGTGTTCCCCTGTACTGTGCTGGTTCAGCTGTGGCTTGTATGGAGGAATTGATCCAGCTGAAAATAACCTAAGAAAAATTGAATCAGCTGAATCAGCTTTCTGATGCGGTTCGCAGTGTGGCTATACAGACAGCACTGCTGGCACAACACAGGACACAGTGGCAGGGCAAGAATGAATGTCAAGGCAAGGCAAGCTGTGCTTAAGCTGTGTTACCTTTGGTGTGGGACGAATATTTAATGATGTGCCAACTAGGATTAAGAACAAGATACACCTTCCATTTGTGTCGTCTTCTGCTTGAGTTAGGAAACCTGCAGATCCAGCCCCTGTGCTGAAGTTCCATTGGAAAATTTACCAGAGAAACTCTAGTTTATAATCCCAGTACCAATTAACACCACTTGGTACAGTGTTGCTCAGGGTTACATAGCAAACTGGTGGGTGAGCGATGATCTGCTCTGCTCTATGTTGTGGGTGGCTGGGCTAGACTGCTTTTACTGTAGCTTAGTAACATGCTTTTAGATAAAGGATATAGTTTCAGTGGACTGGCTAATGTGACTGCACCTAGCTTAGGAAAATAGATTCTGTTTTACAACACTGTTATTAAAGTGGTGTTAGAAATGTGATTTCAAGTTACAAACTCCCGTTTAAAAGAAAATTTAGCATGTCAGAAGTTCTTAAGTACGTTTGCGGTTTTCCTAGTTGAAGAAGATCTGACTTTGAGACACATCAAGTTGTTTTCCCCTTGTGGGAAAAGGAAGGAAAATCCTTACTGGGTGGGTGTTAGATATGTCTGTCACCCATTTGTGGATTCAGGCCTGGCTGCACTTGTCCTCCCGCATGGTCTGACCTAACCATCAGGTGGTACTAGGCAAAGTGTAATGTCTCCAGTACATCTCCTTCAATAAAGCAAATTGGCTTTGGCTCCTCTAAGACTGTGACAGCAGTCCTTACCAGCCAGCCTCCTAACTGAGCAATTATTCTTCCTTTTAGCCCCTTTCCACAGGCCTCCCATCACTACAGGGGCAGGGCCTAAGGCCAATTATATTGGTCATGATTTAACTCTTTCCAGCCTTTGCAAGGATTGTTATAGCATTACTCGAAGTCTGTGGTTTAAGGGTGTGTGTTTCCAGGCTTTCTGTGTACATTTTAAGGAGAAGGGCACAATCCCAATTTTTTCTCCTTGCAGATTACCGTTACAATTTGCTCTCAAAGGGATACGAGCAATGTTTGCTTTGGACAGGAAATATATCAAGGAGGAGGTAGGCACTTTCTAGCCAAATTATGACTGAAGTAAAAGCAAATACTTAATATGGCAGAGGGTTTGGCTCAGTCTCATTTGTTTTGTTGTAACAAGCACCAGCTTTCATTGGTGGCTTTTGTTGTCTTCCCCCCCCCCCCCCCCCTTCTTTTCCTTGCTTCTCTTCAGATCATGACATAGGGTCCTGGGAATGAATGCATGACAACATGGATGAAATAGTGTATTCATTACCAGTAATTCTTATTGTTGCCTTGAATATACATTGAACACATTTTTGAAGCAAATGTACTACCACTTATAACTTTCTTCTGGGTATTACAGAGCAAACATTGCTAATCAACTGAAGTATGAAACTGAAATGGAAGTGGGGAAAATGACTGAGTTACTTTATCAGCTATTAATGGGTTGAATGTTGTCACACTCATTCAGGTTAATTGTGAGTGTTAAGTGGAGAATACTTAAAAACCTGTATTGTTAAAACCGTTGCTCCAAGTTTATGCTTTCTAATTGATTTCTAGAGGATTATCGGGATGGTTTTTACTTTGCTTCTTTGCAGTTTGCTTTGCCTGCATCTTTTCGAAGCTGAAGGTTAGCCTCTGGAAGCACCTTTTGCTTGATAAATGACTACACTGCAGCAGAGTTACATAGTGGTGGTTTTGTGAGTTCAGACTGGTTGAAACAGCAGCATACTAAGAAGCAGGAGGCTTCCATCTTCATTAATCAAAACCAAATATGATTGCCCTTGTATAATGTCCGTTACTGTTTAAATGTTGACACAGTAACCACTTCACCAGAAGCTTCCAGCTGGTTTGTTTCTGTTTAAATTACTGAACATAAAAAATTTAATTTTAACATAGTGGTGGCTTTTAAATACTTTTTAAAAAGAATTACAGAAATATTATGAAACATTTAAATCACTTATTTCATTAAAGCCCTTTACATATTGCATGTTTCAGTTACTGTAGCTGAGGTTTTAGATAAGAAAGCTTTTTATGTGGAATATTTTTCTTGCATTCATTTTCACTGATAGTGAATGGGGAAGACAGAATGGGGCACAAGAATTATTTTTTGAAATGCAAATGATTTTATTTGAAAATCCTCATTTGTTGTACTCAGCTGTCCTTCCACACTTATGAAGGATTACTTTACCTGACTAGATTTCAGACTGACAGTTGTCCTATTAAAACACCATTGTTGGTATAAAAGGAGAGTAATCAAGAGTTCAGCAAAGTTCTAAACAGGCTGACTTCCCTGGTACAACTCAATCTGTGTCTTCTCAGGATTGGGTACCTAAATACCGAAAGTTGAAAATGTTCTCATACTTTTAAAGAAAATGATAAAAATCTGTACTTTCATCAGTAGTTTCTGCTGCAATGCTATTGGAGGTTTATGCAGGTTTATAAACTGCTGAGTTTAGCAAGTTTCAATTCCTAGTTGGATTTGAATTGATGATAATAACACAAACACTGCTAAAGAACACACTTCTCTAGAATATGAAGACGTCATGATGAACTGGACATAGGGGTTAAGACTCTCATGTGATATTTGCTTTTCTGTTTTTTTTTCTCATTTGTCTTGCAGGTTGCCATCACGAAAGCCAAAGTGGATTTCTCCGGTGTGGTGTGCCTGCCCCCTTCCGTCATTGCTGGAAATGGGCTGGACGGAGGAGGGGCTGGCGAAAATGATGATGAGCCGGTGCTGGTGTCACTTTCGGCGGCCCCCAGCCCTCAGAGTGAAGCTGTTGCCAATGAGCTGCAGGAGCTCTCCTTGCAGCCCGAGCTGACCCTCAACCTCCATCATGGCCGAAACCCCAACCTTCCTCCACTCAGTGAAAGGAAGAATGGTAAGTGGTACAGTGCACTCATGGCTCATGTAGTATGTCCTCACCAAGGATGTACTGTGGTGGTGTCATGGTACATGTTTTGATGATAGGGCTCCTTCTCATTGCTGCTTACAATGTTTTATTTGTATGAAGAACTAATAATCTGGAGTTGACAAAACTGATTTGCATTGTTCAATGGGAAGGATTGATGTTACTGGCTGTGGAAGTTCCAGAGATCTCCAGTGATAAATGCTTTAGATTATTGTTTTAGATAAATACCAGAAACAACTTCCATGTGCTTTGTGGTGACTAAAAGTTGTGCAAAGCTGAGAAAGTCAGTCAAAGGAAGTGTTAGCTCATCTTCAGACTATAGCTGTCAGTAGATTATTTTTTTTTCCGTGCCACCTTCGTGCTTGCCCAAGGGTGAGTAACTTGCTCACTGCAAATGTCTGAAAGGTTCTGTCAGACTTGCTGGAAAGAGGAACAAGACCTAGAGTTAAAAAAGGAAATATCCCAGTAGGCCTTCTAATCCTAGAGTGAGAATGACCCAACTATGCTTCTCAAGTTGCGGGAAGCTTATGGGCAGCTATAGTATGAATCCGTTTAACTGTTTGGTGGGTGACAGTGGAGTGGCAAAACATGGGGTCACTTCTTGGTGACCAGAATTCCTAGTTTTGGAAGAATGTGAACTGTCTGAAGCTCAGGATCACCAGGCTGCCATGAAAGCATTTGCACATTCAGCCCCACCCTGGGACAGACCGATGAAACCATTTGATAACTGGTGCCTTCTGTTTTTAAATGGTGATCTCCATTCACTCCACCCCCTGGGGTATATGTTGGTGGCTCTTGGCAACATGAAGGTCTTGTTAAGAGTCTGAATTCTTGGTATCAGTTTTACCTGCAAGATATTATGGATTTGAGCATAGCTGAGTCCTGGGTGCCTTAGTGTTGGGCATTATGCACATTGCAGAGTTGCATGGCATGGCATATTGGACATGCTGGGGAACTTTGGAGTGGCTTTATAGCCAGGACATAATGTTTATGGTAAAGTGATTTAGAGTATGTGAACTGTAGGACAGTAATTTGGATTGGAGGGATACCTCACTTGACATGCCTGGTTCTTTACCTCCAGAAACTAAGCATGCCCTTCTCTGAACAGTGTATCAGCATTTTGCTAGTTGGAAGAATTAATTAACTTCAATGCAAAATATTGCTTTTTAAGAGGATAAAAAGTTTCCTCATTTATATATGTTGTACCATCACTATGTAATTATAGTCACGTTTACAGGCCTTAAAAATGGAGAAGCTAGAAACTGCAAAAACAGAAGAAAAACCTTCTAATCCTTAAAGTTTGCAGTCCTCTAAGTACAAGATAAAAGACAACAGATGGAGGTAAAGGTGGTGGTGGTAAATAAGAGAAGAAATTGCAATATTAGTCAGCATGGTAGACTGTGATCTTAACACATTTCAACCAGTGGTAGACTTTGACATTTTACAGTTATGAAAGCAAGGAGGGATTTCAAATGAAATTAAACTGAGGTAGTTTTGAAACTGGTAGAGGCTTGAAGGCAGCATGAGAAAAGCATATGAGCCTTTGCTTCCAAAACCTCACAGCTGGCCGCCTGAAGATGACCTGGTAAATTTATTGGAGGTGGGGTTCTTCTCAGTGAATAAGACATGGTTAAGGGTCCTGAATTGGGAAGAAGCAGTTTGTTCTTAATGCTACAGGGAAAGGGATACTAGTATTGAGAACGGATAAGAGTACCTTTAGGAAAATGAAACTTGCAGCAGCACTTTAAATGGATACAAGCAGGACATAACAGCACTTGTTACAGTCAGAGGAAATTATATTCTGTTACAGAAATGAAAGTGTCTTTGATTCAATTGTTTAGATCAGTTTAAAAATTGGTATGTTGGTAATATTTTACAGAAATAGATGGTTCTCCTCTATCAGAATAATGTTATTTTTATGGACTGAACCTTGAAGCTGTATCATTGTGGGCTGCAAATCTGCTTGACTGGAACAGGTAAAATAGAGTTGGGTTTAAAAAGTATTTGAAAAGGAACACCTATGCCCATACCTTTTGCCAAAGAAAATTAGGATATTCCCGGAAATGACTCATTAGGTGGGTCTCTTCAGAGATTCTTTATCAGGGCTCAACACAATAGTGGGAATTTTACTGCTGGAGGTGCAGCTTTCCAGACAAGGCATAAAGTCTGAAGTCCTTGACCTAGACTACCTGAATATTCCTTATCTTCAGAGGTGTACAATACTCTCTTCTCCTAGGCTGCAGTACTTTATTATGTGTTGGTTTTGTGTACATTCATTGAAGTATTGCGGGACTGAAAAGTGCTGTCGGTTGAAATATTATCTGCAAACGGTCACAACATAAAAGGAGACTTGGCTTAGTCAGCTGTTGAAAAGCATTGCTGATGCATTTTGAATTAATAAACTTGTTCTCTTGAGTGGGAACTTTGCAGGTATCTTGGGGTAGAGGTTGCACAGCTGTTGAAAGCTGTTGAGCTTGTTAAAGCTCCTTTTTTAAATACATTGTATCTTTGTTGTGCCTTTGGCTTCAAACACTTTAAAAAACGTTTAGAGATCATCTGCCAGCTGAGATGGCAATCTGCTTAAACATTTGAGCAATTCAAAGTGGTTGTAGAAGCATATCTTGTGCAGTTAAACTGCTTCTGTGACAACTCGCCAAATTCAAGGTATGAGGAAGATTCAAGCCGAGTGGCAGTGGGAGGGGAGGAGATGGTAAATAAGAGACTTGCTGGAAGCTGCCTATCTGTGTCAAAGGGTCTCCTGTTCGCAGTTCTAGACAGGCATTGCTGACTCACAGCTGAACTAACTACTTATGCTGAGCGCTTCTAACAGGTTAACCCTTTGTGTAACTTGCTTATGGCAGACTTTGCTTATCTGAAGATGTCTGTAGAAAAATATTGCATGTTTTTGTACTGGATTTGTTACTTCAGGCAGTGGTTCTGGAACATAAACTATTAACTGAGGTAAAATAGAAGTTTCTTTGGCATGTGAAGCGTCATGGAATTATTTATCCCATGGGAGAACTGGGAATGCAGTCCTGTATGCACAGGCTGCCATATGTGCTAGGACAGTGGATTCCTCCCCCTCCCCACCCTGCTCTTAAGACACAGTTTCTGGGGGTTTTCTTGATGGTTTTGTTTTTTCAGACACACGTCACAGCTACACATTATCCTTGTAGGTGTGTGTACCTGCAAGGGTAGGTACACGTAGATATATGTGTGCAAAGACCTTAAACATCTTGACTGAATAGTTGTTATTAAGTTACACTAAATTAAAATGCAATAAAAGCTATTGAGAATATATGTGAAGTATTGGAACATATCAGATAGGAAACAATTTCTTGTCACTTTAGTGGAAGGAGACCTTATGTGATAAAGTATTAGTAAAGTATTTTGACACAATTGTTAGGTTCTATTCAGACATCAAACTTAATGGAGCATTCAAAGTGTAGTTATTTAGTTTGTGCTTCACGGTGAATTTTCTATCCAAAATTCACACTCCTTCTCCTTTTTTACCCATGTTCATCATAGCCTCAACTTTAACTATGAGAGATTATTTATGACTGACTCATTCGTTGCCACACAGGCCAAAATAAGGTCATTACAGAGTCATCTGAAGCTCTTGAGTGTATCTTGATTTTTCTCAGTCACCTGTACTGAGATGCCAAGATAACTTTTCCCAACCCTTAGGGCAGGGTTAGAGCAAGGCCCTGACAAACGTGGTTACAAAAAATGAAAAAACAGGCAGTGAATATACTTGTGCTGTTTGATAACTTCTGATAAAAATTGTCTTTCTATTTAACTTGCATTTGAAATGATGACAACTGCTCCCCTAGCTTATTGACAGTCTCTCTTGACCCATTTTCCTCAGATGAATTCATAGTTACCTTTTGTCCAGCGGTCATAAATGTTGTGTTAGAAGCCTACGGCAGTCCTGGTTTCTTCTCACTGTAGGCTTGTTTAAGGTGAGGTAACATTCTTTCAAATGAACTGTTGCATTTTATGATTACAGGTTTGGACAAAACTTGTACCAGCTTGTCAATTTTTGGGGTTTACTTGATCTGTGATGCTTGCCTTCTACAAAGTACCATATGTGCCTGGGGGGCAAGAGACTAATTGGAATGTGTGGAATTTCAGTATGACTTGAAGTCATGTAACAGGCGTGTGCTTTAGGTATCAGAAGGTATTCCTGTTACTGTAAAGACCAAGTGTTGTACAAAGCATGGGATTAATTGTTGCCACGTAAGGTGTTGGTGATTATACTCACAAATTAGAGCTGAACTTTTCAAATGGTTCTAAGGAGCTAATGTAGTACCTATATGCCTCTGCTCATTTACTCCTGCCAAAAGACAGGAGTAATTTTTCAAATGTTTGTCAGGGCACCTGGTTTGATTTTAAAGAATTTTGTAGGTGATTGCTCCTATAATTCTTAAGTTATATATTCTTTTCTTGCTGTTATGACTGACAACATTGATAATGTTTTCTTAAATTTATGTCATAAACTGCCCTTTTAAAAGTGAATATTGACTTGTGAACTCATTTAAGAAGTTAGGCTTATCAATAGGGGTGGTATTTTATTCCTGAGAAAGGGTTTTAAAAAGACAGGATTATTCTGAAATTACTTTCTCAGGTTTTTTTGTTTGGTATTGTTCCCCCCCTCCTTTCTCTCTAGTGTATATCTAACTTCTGGAATAGTGGTGGTTACTGTCTCAGCCAGAACTTATATGTGAAGAAGATTAAGGTCTGTATTCCAACAAAAGGACCAAGGCAGGAAATATATAGCGTTCTCTGATCTGTCCTTCACACACATTCCAATGAGGCTTGCTGTTTTCTCTTGTGTGTGAGTAAGGGGAATGGTTGCTGGAATAAAAACAAGCAGTCTATCTTGGATAGATTTGTGTTAAGAGACTTTATATGTCCCAGGAGACTATAAATTTAGCATGCTGTCTGAAAGTTTCTGATAGAGCTATGAGATTCAGAGCATGATAGAAATGACTGGCCTGGTACTGATGGGAGCTACCAAACAGTTGAGAAGTGGTAATCTCTTGAAATATTTAAAACAAACTTTTAAATAGTGATGGGAGAAATAGTTGAGCTGGAAGGAGTATTGCCAAAGGAAGCTTTAATGTGGTGGCTTTAACAAGTCAGCTCTCAACACAGTTTGTTGTTTTTGTTCCTGAGCAAGTTAACAAGATTGTAATGCCCTTCTCCAATCACTGGTTTGTAATATTCCTTTCCCTTCTGTTTTTCCTTTCCAGTTAACCTCTTATTTCAGTTTACCTCTGAGATTTCAAGTTACAGGGCTGATGGATGAACATATATATATGATTTGATAGCTATTTTAAGAACATTCCTTTTTTGTGAATTTAGACTGCTTGGTAAACTAGTCAAGCCCAGATCTGGGCAGCTGTTTTGTCTGTGTAAGACTTCTGTTGCTGGTTTGGCTGTTTTAAGTATTAAGGGTCGTAATGGGGAAAGGAAGTCTGGGTCTTTAAAGGGAGAATGCCATTCAGCAGGATTCGTTCTCAGTCTGTTCTACTTAAACAGTGAGTGGCTGCTTCATGCAAGAGATTGCACCGTTTCACAATAGTCACTTGCTACTAGTACTTAGCAAACTGAATCCTAGCTTTGGGTGATAGCCTGCTTCTGTAATGTGTGGCTTTCCTTATGAAAATGTCAAGGTTTCTGTAATTCATTTATATTGGGATGCTATCAGCCACTTCTGCAGGCTGTAACTCTCCACCACAATCAACACATCCACAAGATATAATGAAGGAATCTCTGTCCAAAGACAGTTAGTAGTGCAATCTTCATCTTCCTTGTTGGTCAAATAAACAACATCCTGGTTAATGCTTTAAATTTCATCCGTCTGTTCATGGTCACTGACAATGCACATGTACATACTTCAGGGAGTTAAGTGATGTTCCTGGACACTGTAGGAAAGATTTCCTTTCCTCTTTGCTCATACTCCTTCCCCTTATATTTCCATGTATCACCACAAAAAATAAGCATGCATTCTGCTGAAAATTGATGGCTTTCTTTATGATGAATATGGATATTCAGGGTAGGTGTTAAAGTTGACTTATTTCTGTCTCTAAATTCTCAGGATGTGCTGCACCACTGCAGTTCTTTTCCTTAAGGATTGCACAGAAGGAAGGAACATTTAGGTCTGCAATTTTTGCCTAGTCTGTCTGCGGATCTGGGTCTGAATAGGTGGCATTTGAATATGAGAGAAGCCCAAATGAGCTGATTCTTTTCCTTTTACAACACACTACTGATGTAAGGAGTATGGAAATCAGATAAACACTAGAATATCATCACTGTAAGGGATTTTCCTGTACTGTTAAAGCTGCTAAATGAGTTTCTCCTGCCTCCTTTGAAGCTCCAGATGTGTTTGTGTGGGGGAAGGAAGGTATGTTGCTAAAACCTGCCATGCTCTTCCCTCAGCTGTGGAGCAGCTGTTGGGGAGTTCTTGCATCTGAGTGCTAGAGAAGTCCCGAAGTTGTTAAGATTGTAGGAGTCAGAAAACAGTGCTAAAGCAGTTTTGCACACTCAGTTACTCATTTTCATCTGTTGTGGCAAGAGAGGGATTCTGACTTGCTACAAAGGGATTTTAAATCTAAAAATTGGTCTGTATCTTTGATGCTGAGCTCAATATATTTTTGGGCTTGGTGCAAATCTATGCAGTTACTTACTTTGACCTAATGAGAAATGACAGTGAGCCTTGGGGAAAGATGGGGAATAAGGGAAAGCTGCTCTGGGGACAGAAGCATTGGAATTGGTTTGTTAAGATAATTAAATTATCTGTTGGTTAAATTACGTGAGACACTTTAGAGACTGAAATTGAATTTCCCTTCTGTTGGGAGCTAGAATCATCTAGTGAGGAAAGACTTAATTCTATTTTTACCTTTTGCTCAGGAAATATTTGACTCTAAAAGTTTTGTCCACTCTCCCAAATCATTTGAAACTAATCATCTGGATGTGGGAAACATGGCTTACTTTTTTAACCTCTAGACAGGTTGGATGGAGGGTGGGATCTGCAACAAGAAAAGTCTGAAAGAGAAAAAGCATTTTGTTTTTAAGAAACAGGTGCTACCATCTATTTGGAAGAAGTTCCAGTTCTTTGTTACAGTAGCTCAGGTTTAGTGATCAGCAAGGTGAATTGATAGGGATAGGGGAATAGTGCAATTTTTAAGAAAAAGGACTGGTAAAGATTGAAGAAAAGTGACTGATCTATCAGCAGGATGTATATGTTTTCGGCCATCTTGTTTCTAAGCTGGGGATATCTGTATGTTTATGTTAACACTGGGTCTCCTTGTCCTTGGAATGAAATTGCCTCATCAGCAGGGCCCCTTAGGGGATTGAAAGTCTACCCAAGACGTCATCCTTCTCTTCTTTTAAAAGGGGAAAAAACTGCCAGTTCTAGTGTCCCTGACCCCTTCCTCCCCCCTCCCTTTTACTTACGGAGCACCAAGGGGCGGACCTTACTTCTGCAAACTACACATCTTGCATTCCCCTTTGAGTATTCATTTTTCTCCTAGCAGTAATTTGATTCTGGGCTGTTCCAACTTGCCTGTAGTGAATAAGCAGAGAACTGCATGTTGAAAGACTGAGTTTTCTCAGTAGGCAAAGCTTTCATCACATAAGGATGAGAATTTCTTGCAAGTTTTGAACACAATTGAAGTTGAGAGGTCCTCTTGGATTTTTTTTTTCTAACATATCTACCTATGAAGAGAGGCCTTTAAGGGATTGTAACTGTTGAGAAAAGGATCAACATGACACTGCTGGAACCAGAAATGCAGATGACAACACTCCAATCAGGTATCACCCCAAACATATACCATGAGTAAATTTTGCTAGTGAATCGTGGTTGCTGAACTTTATAGGGAGTGCCAGGAGGCTATGTGACTTTGAGTAAAGACAAATCGGAGAGCTGTGGTACCTTCATGTGCAAGTTGCAGAATGGATACTGGTTGGATGTTAAATACTGATCACTTTAAAGCTTCATCAGAGATAAAATTATCTTTCCGTTCTTCATTTGTTGGTCCCCAGTGTTAAATTTAAGTACCTCATGAAGATCAGAAAATCCCAGTCAAATCTAGGACTTGTTCTGAAGAAGTTTTCTCTGTTTAGCTTTTAGCTGATTTATGCGGTTTTATTGGTAATTATTTTTTGATGAAACATGTTCTTGATACTTTGGAGAGATTTTAAATTGCATATTTTGGGAAAAACATTTCTGCTTTGAAACTTTTGAATTCTTGTTTTATATCTTGAAAGACTGTTTCATTGAGAATGAAAATGGTATTGCGTTTATATGATTTTGTTCTAAATACTATGTTCTTTTTGCGATACTGTGCTTACCTGTTACATATGTACAGAGTTGCATTTCTGATGTGTAAGACATACTAGAATGAGAATTATCTGTTAATGGCAGCATGGTGTACTTCTGTAGAGCATTTTTATCTGAGGCTTTAGAACATACTGTAGTCATGAAACTTAACAATTATGTATAGATATGAATGCTTTTGTTCTATGGATGGGAACAGAGACTGACTGTAACCTTGGTAAGATCAGACCGCAAACTAGTAGTAGCCTGGGAGTTTGGGTTTGCATGTGTGTACTCTTAATCTCTTGTACTGTGTTGCATGAAAAGCAGCACATACATAATGCCAAGAGTGTCAAGACAGACTTGTTTCTGAAAGTTAAATGATCTTTCTTTTTCTTTAGTACTGACTTAGGAAGGGACAAGTAAACCAGTAACTTCATAGTTTAATATAGGTCTTTTCAGAAATTGCTGGGCTTTTTTTTTCCCTGAATTTGCAGTGTTGATTTCGCTAACTTATGTTTGTGAAATATCTGTGAAGATCGTGTATGTCTATAAAGGTTCTGTATGACCTTTATTTTATAGTTCTGACACATGGTTGCATTCTTTGTTAGAGAAACAAAATACTTTTTTTCACCTTCTGTTGTAGATTGGAAAGGCAAGAGATGTTACGGCAGGGCTTCATCTTATGGAATACATAGTTTCTGTCTCGATTCAGGAGGGTGCTTGGACACAATATATCATCATTCCTCTAGTCATACTCTTGCATTCTGTGAATTTTGCAGGTAGGATTTAGACATTAGCACGGTGCTTGGTATTGAACAGAATGTGTATGGCAAGACAGTATCTAATCTGTCTTTGTTGTAAAGAAATTGGTGTTTTCTTGATATGACAGTTGTTATGAAAAGGCCTGAAAAAAATTGTTTACCTCAATGTGCTTTGTTTCTAATAGGTATTCTAATCTTAATTTTTTTTTGCAGACAAGGAAGAGCCATGGAATTTACATTTCAGGCTTCTTATAACTGAATTAGTGCATGATGTTCTGGGGAAACTCACAGAACAAAGTAAGACTTGTTAAAATTAGGGAAAGTGCCTTCATATTAGCATTACTTATTTCAAAACTTTATTTGTGGCTGTGTTTCTCATTTCTTCCAAATTATGAAAACTCCTGAGGCTTGCATTTAATTCTTAGGGTGAGAGTTTCCCCCAGAGTACTTGTATGTAGCTTTCGCTTAAGTCAGCTATCCCTAGTCCTAGATTATGCAGTGGTGTTCTGCAATGTTGAGGCAAATTTTGTGACAAGCTTAGCCTACCTAACAAGGGATACAGATTTATTTCACCTCTTCCATCAGTGGCAGCTCTTTTTCTCCTGGATCAACCACTGCTGGTAAAATATTAAGCAGGAAGGAGGTAAATGTTTATGTAAATGGATTCACAGGATTGGTGGGGAAATTAAATATGACAACAGGATGGAACCATGTGCATAGTAAGTCTTAAAGATCAGTCTTGAGTAATGGAAGTGTATTATAAGCTTCTAGATAAAGAAAATGGCTACTTGGTGCTGAGACCAAATTGTTCAACATTTCTTAGAGAGGAAAAAAAATAGAAAAAGAATGTTTTTAGTGACTTCAGCTGCTGTTGGTTTCTACTGTTATTTAGCTTAGTGAGATAATTTAGTTGTCTGTTGGGCAAACTACTTGAAACTGTTTAGAGGCTGAAGTTGGATGTCCTTTCTGTTGAGAGCTAGAATTGTCTAATGAGGAAAGACTTGACGTCTCAAGGCTTTTTGGTCCTTGTGTTCATCTCCAGAAGACATGGAAAGATGGAAGCTGGAAACAGTTGTCCTAGTCAACTCATCAAGGTTTCTAACAGCCACTGAATAAGTAGGAGAATCGTGGCGTAAGCTGGGTAGATAAATTATCCTGATAGACCTTACACAGCTTGCACTCTATAGACCAAATGGTCTTAAAGCATGCCAGTCATAAGACTGTGCTTATTTAATGCTTGCGTACTAATGGGTGTCCACTCAAGAAGTAACAGTATCTGAAGCTGTAGTTGACAAAGGAAATAATGTCTGTATTCCATGTTGGTGGGCACATAAAAAAGCAACACCTTTGGTACTAAATATGAGAAAATATTCTTAATATTTTAGAGAAGGAATTGAGGGAGAGAATACAACTTTGCTATTCTGGGAGCAGAATAGCTTAAACAAGGGCAATTTCTTCAGAACAAAACATAAGTGAAGCAGGAACAATATGACTAGCAAGGTGCATGTTGTATTAACCAGAAAAAATTAAACACCTGTCAAATCAAAGAAGGGAAGAGTAAAAAAACTCAATGCAAGTGATGACAGCTGAGAAAGAAAAAGTAAAAGTGAATATCAGGCTGAAAAGACATTTCAAAAAGGCAGTAGACCCAGAAAAAAATTGCAAAAATAAGCAGAAACTGAATTGCTGTATTTGGCATCTCTTTGGACTACTGAACTTGTTTGAGGAACACAGTATTACTGACGCTGTCATTGAAAAAGTGGTCATACACAGTGAGGCAAAATTCTGCATTCATATTCAAGAACACAATTTTGGAAATGTCCCTGTGCCAGTTTGCACGTTTTCATTCTGCTGAAAATGAAGCTGATGTGCAGGTCTGTCTATACCAAGCTCCTAGCAGTGGGAGCTCTCTCAATAGTGTTTTTTTCCAAGAGTCACCTCTGCCTTGACTCCCTCAGTATCTGACTCATTTGTTTTCTTTATATGTATTTGCTGATTCCAAAAACTTCCTGTTTTCTTCCCATTATCTACTTCAACATAATCTCCCTATGTAGCCTCTTTTTGTGTTCCCCTGAAGCCTTTGTGTTATTCATGCCACTACCTAATTATACCATATGGAGATCTTGCAAATTCTTTTGCTGTTGGTCACTATTCGGTCAAGATAGGGACTGAATAGTTTGTTGATATGACCTGGCTTTGTTCTGTAACAGACTGTTTAACCCAATGAAAGAATGAGTCATTAATATTCTTTTTTCTTTTCTTTTATGGAGAGGGAAGAGTGCTAGAAGAATAGTTTTTATGACACAGTCTACAATCCAGTAACAGTTAAAACTGCTTCTGAACAGCCATATGAGGGACTCATGCAAATTAATCAGGAGTCTTGGGTGTGCTGCTGGCCTCTATATGCAAATTCTGTGCTTAAAAGACAAATACAAATTCTCAAAGACAATTTCTCTTTCCTTTTATTTTCATTATTTATTGTTCACAAGTTTCCTTTTGCGACCTCTAGCAGGTGGCTGGACAGAAATGTGTGTGCAGTATACATACAGAGCTGCAATCAGCCAGATAGAGAAACCTTATATGTAAAAAGTGATCTGAAATTTGTTTTGCATGGATGGATAAGAGTTATGGCCACTTAGTTCACTTAGAGTCTAACAGTCCATTGCCAGAACTAATGGATGTTAACCTTTAGCCAAATGGCTACTTCTGTTCATGAACTCCTTTTTCCTCCTAAATCTTGCTCTACTTAAAACCTTCTTCATTTACTGTTCTGGGTTTGTTTCTGTGCCCTACACTATGGTTTGCACTGTCTTGGTATGTGTTGCTTGTTAATAATTGTCTGTGTAATCTTAATTGCCTTCTGTGAATATACTGAAAAAAAAAATCAATATCCGTTCAGCATAGAGTGATCTATTGGATAGCATCTTTGGGTTTTGATATGTTGCTCCATTGACTTGCTGGAAAAAAAAAATCTTAGAATTAGCGATGAAGCCAGGTATGCAAACCAGAAGCAGTTCTAAACTGTTAGATGTGCAGTTTAGATGAACAAGCGGGTTTTTTCCATGCATATTTAAAGAATAAAAGAAGGGTTGTTTTGAAGTCAGCATTGTAAATGAGCACAGAAATAATTTAGTTCTATATAGTGGGTAAAACTTGACTTCTCTGGTCTAATTTGCTTTGTATCCATCTGGTTCTGAAAAAGGAACAATTGTTTCAGCTGAAAATCAGTGTCATCTTGAATCAAATGTAAAACTTAACTCGTTTTCCGTGGAAGTGTTGCATTTTTGAGCTACTTTAGCAGATTAGGGATATATTAAACTCAATTTAGGATGCACTGAAGCTGATCCCATTCGTTCTTTCTTTCAAAACACAGCTCCCAGGCTCTTGCTCTTTTCCCTTTTTTGAAGGATTTAAGTTGAAGTGCTTTAGGGATGTCAGCTGCTAAACTACTTTTAATAGGAAGAAGGGGGACAGCATACCTGTACTCACAGAAGGGAGGTGTACCCCTCTTCAGCTCTTTCAGCAGTCACAAATGTCAGAGTTGCAGTTTTTGTGGTTGGTTTTCTTTTTCCTGTTTTAAAGAAAGTTAAAATGCAGTGCTGGCTTTTGGTGCTCATAAGAATAACCTCTCATCCATGCAGTAAAATGCCTTCTAACTTCATCTTGTCTTTTTCAAGCATCTTTTAGTAGGATTTTTTTCCTTACTGTTGTTTTCATTTCCTAGTAAGAGGTTTTTCTAGTTGTTTTTTCTTCTAGTTTTTGGCATTTCGTGTTGTTTTGAATTAAAATACTGATATTCCTCTCCCCCCCCCCCCCCCCCCCCCCCCCCGCCTTGGAATTTTGAGATTGCAGTGAGTTCATGGATCAACACAATCAGGATTTTGGTTTGAGATGGAGGGTGGAGGTGAGGGAACAACGTTCCCAGCTTTATAGTTTGCATCATCACATTTTTAAAATAGAACTTTGATTTCAGTTTGGAATCTATGGCATTTGAAAATGTAACCTTTTGTATCTAGGAGCAAGTTTCTGGGGAGTGTAAAGAGTTCCCTGGTTGCTGGTACAGTTCCCTGAGATGTGTATATTCTGAGTAGTGATAAAAATGACTCCTCACTGGCTTTTAACCAGAATCCTGCATGTGATCCAAAGACTGAACAAAGTTATGTGAGCTTCATCGTCATCGTGCAGTGGGAATTCTTTCCGAAGCAGCAAATGGGATGTTCCTGAAGTCAACTTTAAATATGGAAATTTTTATGCCAGAGCTACTAACTGCATGAAGTTCTGAGTTGGCTGTTATACGAGATGGAGTGAGGAGTGCACGATTGTAGGCTGCACGTTACTGAGTTATTCCATTCATGAAAGATTTGAACATAACCTTTTGCTGCTTTTTATCCCTGTGATTAACTATTGAGTAATCAAATCACTGTGTTGTGTTAACCAAACTAGAGTTAAAGAATTGTACTCAAACTGAATAATAAAGGATGCTTTTTTTTGTCAAGAATGACAGCCTACAATAAAGACTACTCATTAGATCACTTAGTTGAGCAGTACCTATTTCTACTGACAACTTTAAATTTAGACAAGAAACTGCTGGAAATCTGTTAATTATTATTATTTAATAATCTATTAAAACCTTGAAGTGTTAAATTACCTTTCTAAAATGGTAAATTTTTTTCTCTGCTTTGAAAATAATTCATTTTATGCAGTGAGTGTTAAACTACAGGTAGAGAAAGAGGGAGTAGGAAAAAACCACCCAGGTAGCCTTTTGTTTTTATCCATTCTGTGAACAAAGATGAACTTGCAACGGCACACACACTGGCTACGTTTGTCCTAAAACAGCAAAGATATGTTAGACACAAAACAATTATTCACCGACTGCTTTGTTTCCTAACCTTTCTTATGGCTCCAGCTTACTTCAAATTATTTGAAGTAAGAATTTACTGAAGTAAGAAGTTATTTGAGAAATAACTTCTAAGGGAGGGGTGTGTGTGTGCGTGCGTGTGTCCCCATTTTAACCAGTTTCCAGTCTACATACTAAGACTGTCATCATCATACTGCATTTTTTTGTATCATTCACCAATTGCTGTTAAAAACTAAATGAAAGTTTAAAATGCATGTAAACTCAAGTCAGGTCTTATATGCTGTAACTTTAATCAAAGCAGAGTCTTCCTTGCTGTGAAATTAATGCATTATATATAACGGGCCCTATTTAATTGCTGTCATCATATTCTGTAAGTTACCCATTGATTTACATGATGAATATTAATCAGCCTTTGTTTAGGAACATAGTTCAAGTGCATGAGCAAAATGAAGTAAAAAAGAGTTTAATCCGCTTCTTATTTGTGTCTTTAGGCACGACTGTATAAAAATTAATTAATGATTATTTAAATAGGCTCAGCCTGATCATAGTCACCTTTGTGGCCTGCCATTCATTTTGGTTCTGGATTAATATCTGAATGTGTGTTACACTAAGTCTCTCTAAACTGGTACAATGATTACACCATGCATGCTTTGCCTAAAGGGATACAGTGCAGACAGACATCTGTTCTGTCTTCCAGTTACCTGGTTACTCCTTGCTAGCCAGTGTTTGCCAGATTTAAGAGGTGGATAATGTTTAACAAAGTGCTCAAGTTTCCATTCTTGTGAGATAGCAGAAGTTTACATGAGGGTTTGGATTCAGGATTGTTTTTTCTCATAATGGAATTCATGTTCAGTCTACATTTTGATTATAGGCATTAAAATATGATTTTTTAATATCCAACTTCAGTACGAATCAGTCTCTAATGTATGCCCAGAACTGTATAGATCAGTGGTGGGGATTATAGGTAACTGTTGAGGTTTTGGGAATGTCTCTGATGTTTGTTATATAGAAACTGACATAGATAATTTTAATAATTAACTGTTTGCTATCTGCTTTTACCAGTCTCAAATGAATCCTGCAGCACAACTCCCCCCTGCCCTGAACAAAACAAAACCTAAACAAAGATGCCACAAAAAAACCAAACCCCAAAACCTGAGGTAACCTACAGCTTCCTGTTGCATCTGGATGCTCCCTGTTGCTGAGCTGATGTACCTCAGTTCAGACTTAGAGCACCCTCTGCTGTTCTGACCTTAGGATTCTTCCAAGAAGAGACTAACACTTGTTTCAAATCGTCTTTTCAAATGGAGGAACTGGTTATCGTGCTGGTTATCTTGAGGTGGTCTGAACAGTCTTTTCTCACTTGTGACTAAGGAAACATGACCTCTGCTTTATGGAGGTGAAACTAGAATCTTTATCTTAATGGAAGAAATATTGTTCCCCTCTCCCCTCAATTTCTTTTAGAGAATTTTACTAACAGAATCAATATAGGAAAGTAGTTTAATTACATTGGCACAGCTCCCTTTTGTGATTAACCTTAGTGTGGTTTAAGAATGTTGTATAACTTGGCAATAGTTTAAGTGGGTAAGGAGTCATAAAGAAACAGAACTGGAATTAGCTTCAGGGAAATAGAGCCCACTCCCCTCCTGTTGCAAGTAACCAGGTCATATATACTACCCTTCATAATTTTTAAAATGGTGCTCAATAAAAGTGTTATATTTTTCACTTGCCAGCAACCCATACTGGAAAGCTGTCCTAGAATTTCTCTCTTTGGTTCAAAATCTACTAGCTTTCAATATTAAATGAGTATGTGTGTTTCTTTTAGTTCATATAGCTTTTTGCACTTACACTGATGCAAACCTTAATGCAGGCGAAATATTTTCACTAGAAGAAGCTGCATCCACTTACAATAACCTTAAGTAGGCAAGTGCTAAAGTAGTGTCTGCTAATGTGACCCACTGAATACTTTTTTTGTGTCTTTCTATTCTGATGCTTATTTTAAATCAGATTCTCTAAGTAATGTTAATGATACTTTCTAGGTATCGTGCACAGCATTGGAATCCCAATAGGTTAGGAACCTATTTAATTATCCAGTGTGAGAAGTAGGTTGAGAAATGTATTTATGGTTCTTTGTAGTCTTTTCCATTTTCTTTGCCCCGATTGTTTTTTCTCGGAATCGAGTGTATCCCAAATAAAGACTTTGCGGCTTACAGTGAAGCACAAGCTGGCTTGATCAGCATGTAGTGGTAAGTGACCTTGATGAAATTTCAATAATTTATTTTTTTTCTGCTGGAGATACTCTGAAGTTGCTTTTCCTTGTCTGTCTTTTAATATTTAAGATTTGGATTTTGTATTCACTGATGTCAACTCCAATTAAATATACGATTTAAAAAGAAATTGAGTAGTTTTGATTTATTGAAGTTACCTTCTGACACTGTGGTACCACCAGTTAAAAATTACAACTCCCAAAATTTTTCCTTAAGCTCTTCACAAAGTATCTTGAGTTTGACTTATTGCAGAAAACCTCCCAAGGCTTAGCACCTTCAACATTCTTTCACTAAAAGCTGAAATAAAAAGAAAATACTTTGCAGCATGCCTTTGCTGACCCCATGCTACCTCAAACTAAGCAAGAACAAGATCCAGATTAGTAGGCTCCTTATGGAGAAACCTCTATTGCTAATCTTACCTTTAAAATCCAGAGACCAACATGTGAGTGTCTGGAACAGTGTAGTGTATGACAAGTGGTCTCTAAGGCAGGAAAATTTCAGCCCAATTTAAAGGTCAAAGCTTTTTTAGGTTTAAGCTAGAAAATTACTGGTAACCTAAAAGGACCAGAAAATAATCACAATTTAAAATATTTCCATATAACTCTAAATGTGCTACGCACAATCTAATTTCTGTGGTGTTTCTTTTGTCTTTTGTTATGCTTTGTTTTCTTCTCCTCTGTGTACTGGGCTTTTGCATTATGGTGGCAAACTAAGTGACAGCTTATAATAAGAGATTGCTCCACTCCTCCCAGTTTTCTTCAGAGAGGCACTCACTGTTTGCTGTGGTTGTTGATTTAGTGCCTGGGAAGAATGAGGGTTTTTGGACCACTTCCTCATCACTCTCTCACTAAGGGAGCCTGCGTCATTAAGAAATGTTTAATCTCCTGGCCCTGAAGCAGGACTGGGAACTGCTGCAAAATCTAGAAGCTAAAACTAGATCTTGAAAACGTTATTTATGCAAACTACTCTTTCATCTGATTTAATTAGGATAGGAGATTGCAGAGCTTGATTCAGAGTTTTGAGTAGCTAATAATTTGGAGAGTGAGCAAGAGGGAAAAATTTAGGTTTTTAGTGAAGAATGGTATGTAACTGGTTTAGGGGAGGAGGAGAGAAGGGTTGGGGGTGGAGGACGGAAAAGTGTGGGAGGACTGTGTGGGGAAAGGCTGTTCTAAGATCATAATTCTGGCATTGTCAAATGCTTAAGTAGTGCTCTCTAATTTGTTTAAGGAGGCTGGCTGTACATAATTCATGTAACATAATGGTTTCAAGATGCTGATAGCAGAAGCATATCCTGAAAAAATATTGTGGAACAGGAGTTTTCAGGTTTAACCTTGAAGTATGATTTAGTTGTGGAGAGCTAGGGGTCTAAATTGTGGTGGGAGCTCTTATTTCCAGAGGTTTGAGCTAATAATAGATACTGCCTCTCCCTGTAAACTTTGGTATGACTACTATATGTCTGATTTTCCCAGACTGTCCACTTTTTTCTCCCCACCCCAATCTGGACCGCGGGGCTGGTTCTAAGACTCGTGCAGAATTTCCAGATGTCTGGCTGCCCTGCTGGAACTACACCCCATTAACTGAGAGGGCAGAAGACATTCAGAAATCCCAGATATTTCTGTAGCTTAATCATAATAAATCTGACATATCTTGAAAATGTTGTGCTTTTGCAAATAAAGTATATAGTGTACTTGTAGTACAGAGAGTAATCCTGGCATGTCCACAGAGTGCTGGATTTATTGTACATGCTCTGGTAGTCTACACAGCACATGCTTGTACGTTTACAGGATATTCCAAACAAATGTGGCATCTCTGTCTCTTGGGGTCCAACCTCTTTGTGGTAAAGAGATTGAAACCAAAATGAAGAAGCTTGACTCAAGGGTGAAATAACAGGAAATGGTTTGAACTGTCCTAATGGTTTGTCATGACCAATGGAAGGGAGGGGAAGGGGCTGTAGTTTTCTTCACTCGTATTTTTCATCGTTAGCAGCTCAGTGTACTTGCTGTTTAGCCCCAGCTAGCTTGGATGTAAATTGGACAATTGGACTTTTTTGTGAGCAGTCTAATTCACTTTTGAAAACAAACTCATTAAAAAAAAGTTTTCTGCCGCATCAGTGAGTTGAATTACCCCACTGAATTTTCTTATGAAACCTAGAGCCATCAAAATAAATGAATGAGGAGAGGTGGAGCAAGATGCCAGGTCATTTCATCTGGCTTGCGTAACATCACTCAAACTGTCTATACTGAGTAGTGAAGCTGAATAAGGTAGAAGAGAACCAATTTCAACTCTCAGGTCATCAGCAGAATGAAAAAACAGCTGAAAACTAAATCATGGTACCAATAAAAAGGGGCAGTGGCTGGGCAGTAAGTGTAGGAGAGAGAAAAGATCAGGCAGCAAGGAAGAATATACAGTGCATGACAGACTCAATTAAGAAAAGCATGACATTAGAAGGGGTAATTTTTTAGGGTCCAGAGTACGTATCACTCTAGAGAACATTAAAATATGTGTGTTTTCTCACTGTGAGGTTTGTCATGTTAGAAATTTTATTTTTTTGTTGTTTTTACTGAGGTGGTTACGTATCTATGAATAGACAAGCAAGCAGCTAGAAGAAGGATGTCTGTCACAGAAAGGTTGAGGTTGGAAGGTCATCTTGTCTGATGCCTCTGTTAAATTGGTGCCACACAGAGCTGGTTGCCCAGGACCATATCTAGACAACTTTTTAGTATCCCCAGGATGGAGATTCTGCAACCTCCCTGGCTAACCTTTGCCAGTGCTCAGTCACCCTCACAGTGAAGATGTTCAGAGGGAACCTCCTGTGTTTTAGTTTATGCCCACTGCCTCTGGTCCTGCCACTGGGCACTATGGAGAAGAGCCTGGCTCCATCTTTGTACCTTCTCTTCAGGTCCATTTGGAGGTGGCCTCTCCAGTGCTGAGCAGAGGGGAAGGATCACCTCCCCTGCGCTACTGGGAACATTCCTCCTGATGCCACCAGGGATACTATTAGACTTCTTTGTCCTAAGGGCACAGTGCTGGCCCATGTTCAACTTGGTGTCCACCAGGATCCCCAGGCCCTTTTCTGCCAAGCTGCTTTCCATCCACTCGACCCCCAGCATGTGCTGGTACATCTTCTGGGCACAGCCATTCAGCCAGTTTTCAATCCAACTCACTGTCTCCTCACCTAGTCCATACTTCCATCAGCTTCTTTATGAGGCTCTTAAAGGAGAGAGTGTCAAAAGCCTCACTACGTCAGGGCAGACAATATCCACAGCTCTCCCCTCTTCTACAATATCTGTCTCTCCATATTGTAGCTCAAACAAAAAGACAGTTTTGCCCAACAGCTGTCTTGCTTAGGCAAAAATATTTTCTGATAGGAGAGAATTGTGAGTTTATAGTAAATTTGGGACTTAGTTTTGGCATAGTTTCCAAAAGTAAGCATATGGCAATGTCTATACTGTTAAAATTGTTTTTGTTCTAAAGAGTTTGTTTGTAAGTGACTCCTGTTAAGCCAGCTGTTAGATGTATTGGGAGCAAGCAGCCAAGTCCTGTCAGATCATAAGAGCTGGCAGGCATATAAAAAACATATCTTTTCCAGTTGCATGTTTGTCTGTTCAATTAGATCATCAACTTATTTGCTTTTATGCAGTCCCACTTTAATTGTCCCTCTCTTGTGTCTGGATTAATAAAATAGATTCAGTAGCCAAGGAAGGGTGCTAGGATTTCTAGTTCCAGTTCCAACACACAGACTGTGTTACATGTAAATCCCTCTATTTGTTTTAAGCCAGTTTATCAAACTGAAGGGTTTTTAATAGAATTGAATTGTTTAGAATCCATAAATGTGGGGTTCTGACTGATGAGTTCTGGTAACTCATACCAAAGTGACAAAAGATATTAAAGGGATGTCAGAGAGCTGATGCAAGGTAGTGACCAAAGAGGCTTCTCTGCATATTGTTTCAAGTAAGTTCACAGATTTAGGAGGGAGGCAGAACAGAAAGTTGAGGCCCGAACCAGAATGTAATGTTCCAAGCACAGATATCTTTACAGTTAGAAGCTATGTGCTTAGGCTACATGCCTTTCAATGCTTTTAAGCCAGTTGGGGATTAAAACTCCTAAGATCCGGCAGGTTTTGCTGGGGCAACAGAAGAGGATATGGCCTCCCAGTTACTTGTCTCTTCTCTTTGCTTTCATGACTGGAATTACCAGAATTCTTGGATAAGGCATAAAATTTGTTTTAAAAGTAATCATGCTCCTTGCAAAGGAGGCCTGTGTCTTTGCTTCCCCCTGCCCCTTTCTTTTGGGTAACCACATAGGTCAGATCAAACCACGTGCGGTGTTTTATTGTACTTTCTAAAATCTTTTCTGCCTTAAACTTTTGCCAATGATGGTAGTATTGTGGGCGCTCAAAAATTGCAGTCTTGCGTACGTGGAAAGGTCTTTGGGACAGAGGTTTGGAACATGGATACGTGCAGGCTAATTTCAAGATGTAAAACTACAGTGCTATCTTTTGTGGCAGTTCCCTGTACGTGTGAACTTACACTGAGCTACCAAGAAGTAAAAGCAAAGTAGCTCCCCCTGGTTTTTGCTGAAGGGAGCTCTTGTCTTTATGGTTTTGTCTGTGCAAAATTACTGTTTCTTGCTTGAGCCTGGTTTTTGGAGTGCCTTTTTCCATCCAGAAATGGTTCTTTTCAAATGCTTGGAAAAATGGCATTTATCATGAACTGCATGAATATTTTAGGTCAATTCAGGTTGTTTGGGGAAAATACTGTGTTTTGGTCTGGTACCTGTGAGTCTTGTGACCAAATCACTGGCAAGAGGTACAAATGACGTATGAACGGAGAGAAGTTGTACATTTCCTACCAAGAGTATGTCTTCTGTTATAGCCGTGAACAGCTTCAAGGAAAATAAGCCTTTGGTTTGGTTAATGCAGAATACAATTTACTTAAAAGTGTAGTGGATGGAGAAGGAATGGTAGTACTATCAAAACCGCATCTCCCTGAAGTGACAGGCAAGTGAATGCCATGAAGGCATTAAAGGACTTCTTCCACTGTAGCATAACCAGGATATTTTTCCTGCTAATCAAAAGCTGAAACATTTAGCAGCATGCAGTAAAAACTATCCTAAATCCAGTCTCACTCTTGTCTCCCTCTTGAGATTTGTGCTTTATGTTCCAGTAAAAGTCTGAAATGTCTGCACAAGTGGAGAGGGGTGAGTCCATACTAGATCCTGGAAGCCCTTCTGTATAAGTGCAGTCCATTCCATGAAACTAAATGGTTGCATGCCTTGACATTGTCTCAGGCTTGTTTCATGTTGTAGCTAATGATTAAAACTCTAATGTGCTATACATTTTTATATTGGAAACATAAATTCAGTTGTCAAAGCCACCGTGAAAGCTTGAGATTTGTACCTATCCAGGGGATAACTGAGAGTTTTGGTGCTAAAGGAGGAGTTTGAGCATTTAACATTGGAGGTGATTTATAGATCTTTGGCAATGCAAGAACTGAATTTTACATTCTAAGGATGAAATTATTTCCTGTCCCAAAAAATCCAGACAGTAGCTATTTTTTACTGTGTGGCGAGATGAGCATCCGTGACAATCAAAAAGGGGAGCATCACTTCTAGTGGCAGCTAACCACTGAATTGGCTTAGCAGTATCATAAAACTTCCTCTCCAACTTTACCTCATCCAAGCCACCACTACTATGTGTTTGTGGCAAAGAATTTGAGCCATTTTTGGAGAAAAATTTAACAGTTGAAAAAACCCAACATCTAAAATGATTAACACTGACTACTAACATATTAAATGAATGGGGTGTTTTTAGAATTATGCCTCTATTTGTGCCTAGTTGTTTCAAGTTGGGAAGCAGTCTTCTGCAACCATGAAAGGCAAATAGACATTTTTAATGAAAATCTAGATTCTCGGATTGCAGTTCTGATTCAGATTAACAAAAAAAAGGTTGTCATATTGAGCCTCAACAATGTTGTTATTTCCCACGTAACTGATGTGTTTGGAGAAGGAACAGTAGCTTTCTGGGCAAAAGCCACAATCCTGTAGCGAGAGTTTACCTAGTAGCTGTTCCACTAGTATAAACTGCAAAGCAAATGAAGGTTGCTAATCCTTTCACAAGTAGTGCATGAACATCAAGTGCCGCCTGGCTGTTTCCTTTCTTGGTTAGGTAGTTTAAAAATAGACTGTATTTTCCACGTGTTTGCAGGTAGCCCCTTTGTGCAACAGGACCGTTTGGTAGAGAAGAAACCTTTTATTGATAGAAGTGAAAGGATGTGGGAGGGAGAAGTGCGGGATACCTTCTGCTCAGCAACCACAGGAATTAGTGATATAACTTCTCAAACTCTTAAGCATGTCTTAACATGAGGGGAAGGGTATCTTTATCCTGTCCTTTCTGAGTTATTCCCTCCTAAAAAGAAATTACCGTTGTAAGACAAATTCAAATCGCCTCCTTTCCCACTCTGTCCTATTCACTACCCCTCTTGGTCTGGCAGCCAGAAGTTCCTCTTTTTTTCTACTCTCGAGAGCAAAACCAAATATTTTGGGTTTTTCTGTTTTCACTTGTTCATAGTGGTTTAAATTAAAGCCTGGAATATCTGCAAGAGGAAATGTTTTGAAAAGTCTGGTCTTTGTGCTCAGTGTTCTTCACTGTGCACAGTATATACTTACTCACATGTCAGGCTTCCTGCAGCCTCTGGATGTTCCTCTCTATGTGCGGTGGTGGTAGTGGGGAAATGCACATCTGCATGTGTGTGAGAACATCTGCCCACCCCAGAGAGGTTAAAGTTATTTGGGGTGCATGTGGGTGAATTAGCAGACCTAACTGTAGGTGGGAAGGCTGATAAGAACAATTAAAACTTTGTTGAATCTTGGGTGACTGTCTCTGGCTTGAAACCTTTGACTCTTTTCTAACAGGTAAACTATTGCTGTTAGGTAAGAGCAGGGAACTATTACTCTTACTTCCTTTGATCTTAAGTAATTATTTTAGAACAAGAGGGGTAATAGCTGAACTAAAGGAATATATGGGAATTCTGTTGCAATTCCAGATGGAGCAGCTCTCAGCTAAGCCCCTCCATTGGAGATACCTGCCCCACATTTGAGATGCGCTACTTGACGTGTGAGCTCTCACTGTGAAGCTCGTTGGCTTAGCAAAGGTAATTTGAGCTAATCTTTCTAACTTTGCACTGGAACAGAGCGAGAACATTCATACAACCAGTTCTCGGGGCTCAGCAAGGGATGGTAACTTGAAGAAGAGCTAGTAGCTTTGAACTATAGAGAGGTATGTGACTGTGTTTCCATCTAAGCAGAATTTATCAACCAAAATGGTAAAAATAACAAATAAAATGTGTTTGGATGTGTGTGTTTAATTCACTTGCTTGTTTTTGTTAGGCTTATGCACAGTGGACTGCAGCTGTTTGTGAACTAGCTATAAAACTTCTTTAATTCCTCTGCTTTCCTCCTTCCCTCTACTCTGAAGTCTTCTGTTGTGGATAGAGTCCTCCCACATTAGCCAGAGAAATCCACCTACTAGTTGCATTTCTACTCTTGGATAGAAATCTCTATGTAGGCAACACTGTTTTGTAGTCAAGGAGTGGATGTGCAGCTTTCTGGAGGACAGCCCCAATAGAACTCTTGCCAGTGGTTTTCAAAAGAAAACAAACCGCTCAGAAAAGTGATTTAAATGACTTGTCTTTAAAAGTTGCTCTGCTTTCTGAGCGAGTGTAACACTTCCATTTTGTAATATTAGGAGGATGTGCTGCCTAATGCTTTTGTTATGATATGATCTAGAGTAGGGTAGACTTCTGAACCATTTCCTGCTCTTCATCACTCCCTGGTATCCTCAGTACAACAGGTCCTGGAGGGAGGGAAGAGGACAGCATGGACCATAAGTGAACCAACATTTCTGCTTCCCTTCCTCTCTCTCCTTCCCCTCTTTTATGCCCTAGTAGCAACATGGCCACAGCCTCTTTGGAGGTGACCTTTGGTCAGCAATACTGACCAAGTGAGTTCTTGGTTTGGGGAGGGAAGAGTTGTGAAAAGCAAAGGTTTTGGCTTCCTCCTTCTGCCTCTCCTTCCTCCTCAGGTCTGCAGAGCCTGGGAGAGAGGCAGGGCTGAGCGACTCGGTGTAAGGGGGATGGGGCATCACTGCTGCTGTCTCTCCGCATCTCACTTACAATGCTGACTTGCCTTGCTGGTTGGAAACTGCTTATCTACGGAGTTAATCAAATGCAGATCAGCATTGCATTCCTTGGGCTGAACTGATTCTTTTCACTCCCGTGTTTTGCAGATAGGGATCCCGGATTTCGTGTGTGTGTTTTCAGGGAAAGGCAAACCGACATCTTGGCAGAATCCCAAGGAATGGGGTGGGTGGCAGAGTTTATATATGTGCTGGGGGTTGATTTGGCTCTAGCTGCTGTGTAAAGTTCACTTTGGCAGCTGAAAGATGCAGAGAGAAGCACTTTCAGAATTAGAGACAGTGAGGTAATGAGAAAGTGACATAGGAAAGGAAGTGGTGGGGGGGAGGGGAGGGCTCAGAACGCAACTTGACATCATCTGATAGGTTTTCCAGCCTGTGCAGCAGCTATTTTTATGCTTTCAACTCTCAGTATTTACAGCTCAGTGACAGCCAACTTGCCAAAAGTGTGGGGTGGTGGTATATCCCAGAGTGGGTTGGGGGACTGAAGAGCTGCTCAAAAGCTACGGCAAAGGTCCAGGTTCCCAGGCATGCCTGCTGCTGTTGCCCTTTTTTTTTTTTTTTTTTTTTTTTGCATCTGCATGGTGGATTACCTTTGGCTACCTGTCATGTCTAGGAGTTTTCTGAATGCTGACTGGCAGCACTAGCTGTCAACAGCTAGTTGAAAAGATCAGAATATGTAAACTTCAGGCTCTTCCTGAGAACTGGAGAAGCAAGAATGTACAGTGCTCCCAGCTAGATGTTTCTACTTCTTCCTGAAGGCCACTGTTGGTGGGAGGCAGGATCCTGGGAATATCCAAAGCAAACTCACATTACATAAATGTGATCCTTAGCTGAGAAAAAGTAAGCGATGCAAGTGTCAGTGTGAAGTCTATTTATTTTGAAGTGTAAAATGAATAGAGTCATAAGACAGCTTTTGTCTGCTTGCTAGAAATATTAGAGACAGATCTTCAAATGCAGGCTCATACTTCTTTCTAAGGGTTCATCTGGCTTAGACCTTGAATGAGGTCTTATATTGCCTGAGTGTGCATATATTGCAGCTGTTTGCCAGTTTTTAGCAGTACATGGTTTGGATTTCATCACTAAATTGTGTGCATGCAGATCCCTGCAGGCATTGTGTCGTCAGAGAACATTATTACTGGGGGAAGGAAGACAGCGAACCTACTGCAGGGAGGAATGGAGGTGAAAGGAGGAATAAAAAGCACATATTAAGTTGGTGTGAGTGGGTTGTCAGCAAATTTTCTACTCATTAATTTGAATTTAAAGAATACATTCATTTTGGGGGATAAAACTAATGATGCAGTTTTGTGTTACAGTCAAGATGATCCAAAGTTTAGCCTGTGTCAAGACTGGTGTATTCTCTCTCTTCCCAGCTGTGTTCACCAGCCACAAGCTCTGGTGCTCGTCTTACGTGTTGGTAATGCTGTTTAGTAGGTTGAATTGGGTCATTAAGATACCAGATGAATATCAGAACTGGTTTTAAGGAGGCTAAGTGTGTGTGCCTGGGAGAAGGACAGGAGAAAGTGAACCAGAGGAGATCCTTTTGGCGGTAGCGAGCTTTAAGCTGTAACACCTTGCAGGTCTGATGCTAGCTTTGCACAGGTAAAATTTTGTGTGCTCCTGGAATTTAAAGGTCAAATATCTACGGCAGGGTTAGAACTTGATGTGAGGGTGGTTCACTCTTATGTATTCCTCTTCTAGCACAGAATGGAAATTTGAAAAAGCTTCTGCTTATATGCTGTTTTGGCTTTTGAGGATAGAAATAAAAGAAGAGAAAGTTAATGAATTTGTTCAAAATAGTAAGTAATGATAACTGGCATTTAAATACAAGTATTGCATTCTGTGCCCACCAGGCCTCAGAACCAGTAGCAGTATCTGTGCAAGCCATATGTGCACCTGATGTTACTTTTTATTTCTGTGTGAGGGTATAAATAGTAATGCAGCATCTTGAGGAAGAATATATTCCCACAGCCTGTATCTCATTTCACACTTGAAAGTCAAAGGATGTAAGGCTCAACAGATGTCTGATGGACAGATTATGAAAACTGGGCCTGATCTTTTCCAAACCAGAAATCTGTGGCAAATACCTAGGTCTTGTTGACAAAGGTGATCTCTCCACCAACAGCACTGCTGCCAATTTCAGGGTAAAGGTTGTGCAAGACATTGAATGTTGGACGTGCATTAGTGTGGGTTGATCCCACTTTTCTGGAGTGGTTAAGCAAGTGAAACTGTTGTTGGAAATCCTACCTCTGCCATGAAACAGACCTTCCCTTCTACCCTGCTGATTTCCAAAGTAGCTGTCAAAGTTGCTCATCAGGCCTTACTTGTTCTTACAGTGCATTGACATTTCTGTCCATGTGACCATTGATCAGACTTCTAGATCTCTTACCAGTACATCAGGATCCAATAAAACAAATTAAACTTTTGTTTACTTTTTGATGCTCATCAACATCTGCCAGTAGTGTCAGTGTTGCATACAAGACAGGTTGCTCTTGGTGTTCACTCATCTATTAGAATCCATATTTTGCAAGCATGTACCCCACAAGTGCTTGCTTGTGCATTGAGGGGCCCTCCAATCTGGGCCCCTCGGAATTCATTGTCTTACAGCATATCCAAGTCCCTTTTGGAGTGTCCTGGCCCATCTTTTTCTGTTTTGGATAATTGCTCCTTTTTTCAGAACACTAAATAACTCTGTAGGACAAATTTGATGCTATAGGACAAAATTTTAGAATATCTTGTGCAGTGAAGGAAAGATTAATCTAGCTACCACTGAGTTTTTCTTTCCAGGCTGTTTTCTACGTAGGAAGAAAAGTATGTCTGCATACATATCTGCAGCTCTGCAATAATACATTGAGAGGATCAAATCTTCATCAAGTTGTGGTTGTCAGTTATAGCAGCAGAGGATTGGTTATATCATCAGGTTGCCAAAACTGGCAATATATTTCATGTATTATTAGCTGTTTGGTGACTCTCTTCTTTCAGTTCTCAAAGTTTTCTTTATCAGAACTCAGGCAACATCTTAGGGCTGTTTTGGCAATACCTGGGCATTGGTGAGTCAGCTGGATAGAGCAATTGGCTCACATTTCCCAGGCCTCGTACACTGTAGTGAGCTGCTAGCTTGGAGGCCCTGGCTGGCAAAGTAATAGCAGTCTTTGACCTCTGGAGCTGACTTTTATCACTTCCACCATCTAGATGGTGTATTGCTTGCCAGAAGAAGTAGGACTCAGTCTGTTACAGGATAGATGTTCTTTAGTTATTACAGTAATTACGGGACCTGTCTGCACAGAGTATCAGGCCTGATTCAATGTGCAGTTGTGTGTTGCTGCTGAAAGGGGAGATCTGGACAGTGTATTTCTTCCTCCCCTCCTTCGTCCTGGCTTTAGCACTCTTGTGGTCTGCCAGGTCAGCTTCCCGAGGCAGCTCTGCAGTGTCACGACTGCTAATGCTCACATAAAAGCAGACTCATCTATTTATGCAGTAATTTGACCTTATTGGCCAAAGTTCATTGGGAAACTGAACCTTTCCCTGACTTTTACAAATCCTAAATTTAAGATGAGAGTTTGTGTTGAGAGTATAGGTTGGTAATTTAGGAATAATGCAATTACGGAGCTTTATATTATCACCAAAGTTACTTTTTTACCCACAGGAACTTTAGAGGTTCTCTTCTTTTCTGAGTGAAGCTGAATATTTCAAAGTAAGAAGAGTACTGTTGAAGGTACTCAGAAATGTCACTGATGCCATCTAGCATCATTATTAGTAAACATGTAAAAATCTGTATATTAGTTTTTAGTTTGTAACTTAAAAATATGTTAGATTGTTTTTGTTCCTCTAGTGCAGGTTATGGCAGAGTTAAAGTCATGCTTTTAAAATTTGGTTGAACACCACTTTTCTTAGATATTAGTTTCATTATTAGAGACTTTTTTTCCCCTGTGGTTGTTATTCCAGCCTTGCTTTATAAAATGGCTTGGATGCCTCTCAAACTATTTGGAGATGAGGAATTTTTGTCTTGTTTGGGGGGGGTGGGGGATGGGAATATGAAATGGAGGCTGTTCCAATAGTGTTTAGAGTATTCACCTTCTTATTTTTGTAATGTCCATGTGGCTATCTTTGCTTCAGGCTTGTAGAATGACACTGATTCCTATTAATTTTTTTTTTTAAAGGTACCAGAATACTTTTTTCAGGTATGTGTATTCAATGGACAACTATTTTTTTTTCTTCTCAGACTTCACTGCACCTTTTATGATGCATGCTTAGTGAGATTAAAAACCAAAGAACCACCAGCTGTACTGGTGAGAATACCTCCTGGCTGCTGCTTGGATGGAGCATTCTTTTGCCTGGCCACTTCTAATTCCAGTACCATGCTTGGGTACTATGTATAAGCAAAGTTTGTCAACCATATGGCATCTGTTGATGATGCACATTAAATAAGCTCCAGGTGAGACAAATGCCTCTGTACAAGCACAGATTCTGATGTTTTAGTGCTTGCAGTAGAGGGTTATTGATTAGGGGCTGCTGATTATCTTCAGGTAGGTGTTTTTACTAGGTTGGGAGAAAGGATTTAAGTGAAGAAGAGGAGAGAATGTGTGCTTGTGCAGAAGTAGCCTGCTGTTACTTATATGTGGTCTCACAGCAAATGCACGTAAGAACCGTTTCCCAGATGATCGGTTTAGCTTTCCCCACAACTAAAATTCCATTTTTAATAGTTTAACAGGAAGGGACAAAAGGCAGCATGACTTCTGCACTCAGAGTGGTGGTGTTCTCCAAGCTGTGTGCACAGCCTGCTAACAGTTGGGAGGTGCAGGGGGAGAGAGGATAGTGCTCAGTCACATGATATTGCCTGTCTGGCAGGTGTCTGTAGCATGAGTAGAGGAACCAACTGTTCACTATTTTGGGTGAATGAGGTTGGCTGTCAAATGCAAGTGGCCCCATGAAGAAGTCCACACATCTGTTGATAAGCACCGCTCTGCGTACTGGGATCCTGAATGCTTATAGCCACTTGCTGAAACAGTGAAGTTTCTGTCTGAGCTTTGAGATAGTAGGAAGAAAAGTTTTGCCAAGAGCCTTGCTGATTCTAATTTTTAGATGTTGGCTGTCAGGATTTGTCTGTGTCTTGAGTACCTCTCTGTTCCTATGCAAGCACAGCTTTGGAATCTAGCAGTAAACTGATTTTTTTTTCCCACTCTCCCGCTTGGTGCAGTGACTGAAACCTGGTAGAGAGGTATTGCGGTTGGGTCTCTTGTGAGGATTAAGCACCCCTTCCACTAGCCTGGGACGCCTCCTGTGTTACAGAATCTGCCTTCAGGTCCAGGGATTTCCTCTAATATGTTGGATAAAGCCAAGACACTCCAGCCTGCCTGTGTCGGGATTGTGCCGCTTGCAGAGACTGTGTCAAAGCAAGGGAAGAGCTGTTCAAGCACATACCAGGATTCATACCACAGCTTACGAGAAGGTTAGCAGGCTCTGCTTTCTTTGTTGTAGGCACTGTGTAATTGGTTTGTGGGTTGGGTTGTTTGTTTTTTTTTTTTTCTTCCCTTTGCATATTGAATCTGCCTGCTTTTTGTTTTCTGGGCAGTAGTCCAGATTTTGGGTTTCCCACTGACTCCTGTGACCTGTTGTCCCTGAGGGCGCTCATAAGCATGTTACAGGATGAGGTTGGAGTTCTGTGTGTAGTGACTTGTGGTGCCTGGACCTTGGGACAATTTCACTTGCGTTTGGAAATTTTAATTTCAGAGTTTAAATTTCTTCCTCTCCTTTATGCCTGTAGGGCTCTTGTGAGCAATGTTTTTATGGCTGTTTTATTAATGGTGTAAAGGCTTGTTCTGGAGTGGCAACCCTGCTTTGAAGGAGATAAGAATATCATGTTTTAAGTTTCAGTATGTTGCTGTTTGGAGAGTGTGGAAGGAGTGGGTTCTGCATATCTAAATGGTATTCTGTTTTACATAATGGTATTCTCCTGCAAATATATCTGATTTTTTTAATGTGAGTTTGACAATTCCAAAAGATCACATAGCCAGATGGAGGTCAAATTTCAGGGAGTGATATCTATGAGGACAGAAGGAGGTCTGGAGGGATTGAGAAAAGATTGAGAAGATGAAAACAAACAGTGATCCATTCATAGTGCACAGCATAATAAATAGCATCAAGCAGGAAAAGATTACAGGGAAGAATGGCAAAACATAACAAAATGCAAATGGCAAACCTAACAAGATTTATACTTTATCAGAAATACTGGCTCTGTCTAGCTACAGGTGAAATTTTAGTAGGAACTTGCAGGAGTGGACAAAGATCTTGAGCACAGTGGCTTCAGAAATAAGGTGATGACTGATTTTTGAGAGCGAGTAATGTGATCTGAGAGGAGTGGAAAATGACTTTCAGTGGTATTTTGGGCAGAAAAGTAAAGTAAAGGGTGGTAGGAGTTGAGGACAAAAAAGCCAGATAGAATAAGGCCATGCTTGTTGTGGAAAGATGGCCAGTGTGTGGAAGACAATTTTAGTAGTTGCAATTTAGAGGATTTTTCTCTCATATGCAGCTCTAGGCCTGCTGAGTCTGCCAAACAAAACTGTCAAGTTTCTGTCCCCTGTTGTCACTCCCCTTACCAAGCCTCTTAAACAGATATCAAGAGTTAGCTTGTTATTAGATTTTTAAAATACTATTTTTGTTGCTTGTTTTGATTGGAATACTCTTTGTCAAACAAATATGGAAAAGGAAAAGAAAACTGAAGTCACAGTCCTCAAATTCAAGTTTGGGAGTCATAAATCCATTAGTTTAGGCAGTATTCCCAGATTACTTTGTCTGCTCCGGAGGCAAAGAACTGCAGCATTTCAGTCTTCATATGGGAAAAAACAAACTAAAATTAAAAAAGCCAGAACTTGCAGCTGTCTTGTATTGGCGAGGCATTGATATTCACAGAAGGTGAGCACTCTGCATTTGGATGTGCCAGGAAAGATCATTCATCCAGTCACTAAATATCACAAGTTCTACAGAGGGATAACATGTAGAATGGGGAAAATGCAATTCTGTAGTGCTTTAATCAATATAAAAACGTTTGCAGATGTCTCAAGGTGAAGTGAATTAAGGCCATTGAATTCTTGTATAATTCTGATTATTGAAAAAAGCTATGTTGACTCTGCAAAGTCTAGCAATATCATCAGCCTACCCCATGTCTAATTCATGATGCTTTAATATCATATGTGAAGAGGAAAGCTACTTTCTACCAGCTACCAAACAGGAAGGGTAGGGAAGAGATACATGCTGCCATCTTATTTCATGTCAGAAGAGAGAAGAACAACCCTTTAGCTTTGCTGCTACTCCGTTCAAGTCTCCTGCAGTCTTGGGATGCCTGTTATATTTATGCTGTAGCATGGCATTGTATTTTGCAGAGCCAAATCTTACAGGCAATGGAGAAACAGATACACTCACGTGTAAACCGTTACGGAAGCTCTGGAAGTCCAGAATTAGCATTGAGCTGAAACTAAAATGAGTGTTCTACCTTAGTTTTGGTCCTCCTAAAAATGGGACAGCTTAGTTTTGTTATTGCCCAGGACAGAAAATTAATGCACTTCTCTTCCTCACTCTTTACTGGATGCAGGTGAATGGGTGCCAGTCTGCTTTCTCCTTTTCATAAAGCTGGGCAAATAAGGGATATTGGTATTACGCTGACAATGCTCATACCTGTTCTCTTAATCAATCTCATGAGAAGCAGCTACCTGGAATAGACTTCATCTTGTTTCCTTGCCTCTGGAAAACAGACGGTCTCCTAAATCTGATTTATTTATTTTTTTGAATTGGGACTTGACATTGAATTTTGGTAACTGCTGATTCTTTCCACCCAGAAATGAATTTGACATGGGGGAAGTGAAAGAACACACGCTTGTGTTTTTCGAAGTATGTATTGGGGCAGTTATTTGTAAAATTCCTAGAATTCAGGAATCCATAAACATGTTTTCTATTCAAGAATGCCTTGGAATGATTTAGTTTTCAAATACCAGCGCCCAGTTTGCAGTTCCTAGACCAGTTAACACAGCAGTATGGTAGCCCCTCATGAAACATATGAAGAGGGAATTGCAACCTTTAGAGAATTTAAGAAAGGTACTGAAAAAACGATTAGCATTCATGTGAGTCTAGCTTAGAATTAAGTACTTCCAAAAGTAAACTCCAACTTTTCCACCTCCGGGTGATGTTTTTCTTTTGTTGCTCTTAAACTAAATGCTTTTTTGGCAAGTTCTCCCTTCAAAAATGTTCAGTGTGACTCAGGGGCTGACAGTGAAACTCACCTGTCTTTTTCCAAGATTTGTGTCTCAGGGCCCAGACACACGAACAAGTTCCTGCATGCCATCTGATCTGCGGTAACTGTGTGCACATTCTTGGTCCACAGCAAATGTGAGGTAATTTGAGTTAGCTTAGCCTTTGATTAATCTATTAATATCTGTTCAGTACTTTGAAGAGATCAGGAGTCGTGCAAGTGCTTGTTAACATATGGCTTTCTTCACGAGTGACCTAGCCCTTATTGTCATAACGCCTCTGGGCACCTGAAGGTAAAGCTGGTAGGTGGCTGTACCTCACCCAGTAGAGGGCAGAAGAACCTGCACGTGTAGACTTGGAAGCTCTCAACACCAAAGAGATCCCCAGCAAGAGGACAGCCCCAGTGTCTGAGGCATCTGAGAGGAATGCAGGGTGACACTTTCCTGTAAAGGTTGACCTGCGTCTTCCTCATTCAGAGTGGACCTGAAGATGCTGTGGGAGATGTCAAAGCAATGACTCATGCAAATGCATGGGTAAGGAATGTCAGAAACCTATCACAAAATGCAACAGGCGCATCTCTGAATCATGGCCAGATAGGTCCCACAATTCAGAATTATTTATGCAAACAGTGCTCTGACACAGAAAGAGATAGCAAATGGGTTGAACGTATGGGGAGCTAACCTGCTGTCATTTCTTATGGCAAATCCAGAGGTGCACCAAATGTACGTAGTTAGAGTCCTTATAGCCTCGTGCTGCAGCCACTCTTTGCAAATGTGTAGCACAGTGACTGTGATTATGCTGAAAAGTAAAAAGTGCAGGGAAGGTAAGATAATGATATATTAATGTGAAGTGGCTCAAAGTTGGCAGTAAGGTGGCAATTTAAATTTATTTTCATTTAATACCCAGTGTGCCTTGTTTGACTGTGAAAACTCAAGGTGTTTCAGGTTATTTGTCAACTTTATAACACGAGTAGGAAGCGTAGGGAAAGGGTTAACACTGAATGACCACAGCTTTTATAAGTCAGTGGTTATCAGTGGAAGGAGAGTTGTAGCAGTATCCCTGGAGTTGAATTCACTATTTTTTGGTCCTGCTGCCTTAGAGTGGTTTTGGTTTTTTTGGATATGACATGTTTCCCCTCTTGGAGTTTACTGAACTATTCCTGTCAGTGTAATGATCCCCAGCTGTTGCTTTAGCCCTAGCTATTTTCATGCTGGGAATGGGAGGAGGAGGAGGAGAGGAGCAGAGGCTGGCTTGTTTACGATACTGTGATCTATTTACTTTGTCAAAAAATGGCTACTATAATACTTTCTTTAGCACAAAGTAATACTGAGAGGGAAGAGTTGTAGACTTGGACCTGCAAGAGCAAGGAGATACAAGGACTCAACATGTGCAGAAAACAAGAAGAATACAAACTGGGTGTGGTGCAATGAGTGCAGCTGTCAGTAGCATTTATGCAGACAATGCTTTGAACTAGTAATGATACCAAGTAAAATTTGCAGCAAGTACTTTCCTGCCCTATCAACTGAATTTTCTTCACAGTTAAACTGAGCTTCATGTTCAATGGCAGTGGTGCTGGGGTATTAATAATCGCAGCAAATGGGAAACATGTTAATAAAGCTTGACAAAACTTGTGTGGCTTTTGAATTATTATTTGATAATTATATGCTGTTTACTTTTTGAAGAAAGTATCTGTATTTATACTTCTAAACAGAAAATGACTGATGCTTAGACTTCCTGGGAGCTGTTGAAAAGCAGATGCTGTTTTGAAAACAGAACTATAGTACTTAAGCTCAGATTGCCTGTTTTGCATCCAGAAACAACTTCTGCAGTTAACATGCTTGTTTAGAGTCCTTGCCAGACAGATGTCACTGTGACTCTCCTGCCCAAAGAAGATAAGGGTCAGTGGCAGTTGTGGTTTCTGCTCATGTTTTTGGATCCACATCAGGCTGCCAGTGTAAATCTTATCTCGGTACTTTAATCATTTATAAGATACTAGTCACCTCAGATTTTTCAGCATTCTGTCACACCTGCAAGTCATTGATCAACAACTTAACGAATATCTATACCAAAAATAAGTGCCTGCTTAGATCTTTCCTTTCGTACCCCAACTCCATCTATCTAGTCTTTTCTGAGCATTAAATTACTGATCTTGTCACCTGCTGCATCAATAAATTTTGATCCAAAATGTTAAAGCAGCACATTTCTTGGCAAGAACCTCTGTAGCCTCTGGTAGAAGATGGGATATGGCTGCTCACATAGCTTAGGTTTATGAAATGAAAACATGCAGTGATCCTATGGGGCAAATAGTGTTCCTGTTTCTTGCAAGAGGCCTGTAAGTGGGTGCATAAGCTGCTGATTAGCGTTAACATGGGGCAGAACTCATGGTTTTCTTCTTTTTACTTGTGCCAGTGGAAGTAGGTACAATGATTTTGCCCAGTGGTATGTAAAATTTA
Source organism: Phalacrocorax aristotelis (assembly GCF_949628215.1). Classification (NCBI taxonomy): domain Eukaryota; kingdom Metazoa; phylum Chordata; class Aves; order Suliformes; family Phalacrocoracidae; genus Phalacrocorax; species Phalacrocorax aristotelis. The sequence continues at coordinate 162,767,269 of NC_134276.1, read as the reverse complement.
CTAACCTGATACCTCTCCAAACCAAGAGCAGACCTGCAGCAGCTAAAGTACATTGCAATGTGGTGATTACTAATAAGGACTACAAAATGGGTTTTGCTAGTCAATCTAGTCAGGATTTTTCATGGTGTTCAATGAGATGGGTAGAACAACTGTGCAGGTGACCTACTGTCAAAGTTTATTGTGTAAGCATTCTTCCAAGAAAACAAAGATTTTAACTTCCTAGTCTGCAGTTCTGCCATATAAAGCTAGATTAAGCCTGATGAAGCTAACAAGAAATGTATAAGATGATCAATAATAAGGAAGAAGGATATATTGCTTTGGGACATGGATTCTTTCCAAAATTGACAGTGAAAATTGGTGAAATCCAGGCTTTCTAGGCAATCTCATTTTAATGCAGCCTTTCAGAAGTAAGCAGCTATAAATAAAATACTTTTTAAAAAATAGCTATTTGAAAGTTTTCAATGGAAGTGTCCATAATGGATTTTTTTTCTCCACAGTAGGTACAGGGATCATCTGTTACAGCCATGCCTATAAAGACCTCATTTTGTGGTCTCCATCCCCAAAGGCAACTCATGGAACCAAAGCCCAGACTGGGGTCTGAGGGTGTCACCATTTTGAGGGTATTCCTTTACTGTCTCTGCTGCACCCTACCAGCTGACACATTTAAATCTTTTTGGTAATCTTCCTCACTGAAACACTTGTCAGGCTACAAACACTGTGCTGCCCAGCTGGATTGTTGGAGGGGAAACTGAGCGATGCCCTCTGGGTGACAGAAGGAAGAGATCCACTTTTGACTTTCTCTGCGTGGAGTTTCCCCAGCTTCATGCTGCTACGTGTTTCTGTAGTATTAAATGCATGGAGACTATAGCTGTGTTTTTGGTAGGAATTGAATGTGGCAGCAGTTATGTGCTTTGATTACTCATCTCTGCAAATACCACAGCAGTGCTGGAAGCCGGGATGTACAAGCTCCCTTGGTGTATTTTGGTCAGTATCACAAGCAGCATGTAACCTGCTGCTGCAGGTAGTTGTGGGGTTTTCTTTCTTATTTTGGTGGATGTTCTTTGTGATGCCCTTTTGATGCTCTTTTTCTTTACTTTCACTTCCCTAAGCTTTCACACCTCTTTCTGTATTATATTTACACCTGTGAAAGTCCTTCTAAGCCTGCTTACAGTTCACACCCTTTTCCATGCTCCGATGTCAAATTCTTCCATTTAGGAAGTGGAAGACAACATTTTAGAAGTAGATGCTAAAATAGCAGTACCTTTGTGCCTCCCTGAGAGGCTGTTTTACTGCTACTAATAATAGCTGTCACATTGACTGCAGGCAGTTTAGAACGAGGATCGCATCTTCAGGGCTGACATGTGACCGTGAATGCAACTACAGCGGTTGCAAACACTGTCACCACGTAGCTATCTCCCCTGCCTCTTTGCCGGAGGGAGCAACAGAAAGGAAACGTGTCTGCCCTTCACTTGCTTTTCTTCAGTTTATTAGTGAAAGCCCACCTCTGTTAGCAGTTGGAGGGAATCTTCCGCTGTGTGTAATGAGTGTGGGAGTACCTGCTGCTGCCAGCAGTCTCCTCTGTGCCCTTCAGTGGAGGACTGAGCTAGCAGTAACATTTTAAACATCTGCAGAATTTGTCCACCAGTCTGAAGTCAGTGGTTATGCAGGCCATTCTGGACTGCTGGGTTTTTTTAGCTTGCTGATTGACCTGTTACACAGAATTATATTATTAGGATATTTATATCTATGATAGCACTTAAGAACCACATTAAGCCTCATAGCTGGATTTGTTTTTAATGCTCTGGATCTTCCCTTGTGGAAAAACCCAGGAAAGTCAGTCCTGGAGATCTGGAGACTTCTGTAGTCCAGAGTTTTGAAAGAAAGTAAATATTCAAGGACAAAGGAAGTAAAAAGTAGTAGATGGATGTTGTATGATCACATTTGAAAGACTTTGAGGGAATTTGGTGTGCTTTTCCTGTGTAATGCAAATGCTGGTGATCAGCTTCCATAGTGGGCTGCTGTGAAGGAACTGGTCTCTAATGAAGAGGGATATGATGGCCATAGCTTAATTGTATAACTTTTTTACAAGTAGAAACAGAATTTTAATAGAATTTGTACTTAAAGTGTAAAGAAGGTATCAGACTGTTGCAATACAAAGGCCATGATCTTTATTTGAACCTCAGATGCCATGATTGTGGCATGTGTTCTTTGCAGTCTTTGAGAAAACAGCAAAGATGTTTCTCACTACCATGAACTGAAGAAATATGGTAATTCCTTGTAGCATCCACCTGAGATTCTTGCCAAGAGAGGATGCTGGGGCTTGGACAAAAGCTGGTGGCAGGAACACTAACCAGATAGGGAATGCTCTGTGTCTTTATTTTGCATGCAATTTGCATGTTGGGCAAACCCACTTTTTTCCATGTCCCATGAAATAACTGTCAGCACAGTCAACCAACTGAAGCTGGGAGATGCTCAAGCTAGCTAATTTAAAATTGTAAAGCCCAGCTTTCCAAGTTCCCTATATAACTGGTTAATTACTTCTTCTAAAGAACTGCTGGTTTTATATTTAAATTTGCATACTTATAAGTCCTTTTTTTCTACCACTCATGGAAAAACACATTTGCTCTCATTTGCATTTGGTTTCAGTAAACCAAACATCTTTAGGTGGTTAAGAATCTGAAATGGTCTTGGAAATACAGAATAATTCCACATGTAAGTGGAAAACCCAAAAACACAGCTCACATGTTGAGGAGTCCCAGCTGTTGCCACAGCAGTTCTGTGGTATCTTGACCATTAGATGACTTTTGTGAAGGGAGCTTTTAACTTCTATTGGTAGTGGGTGCCCTGTGGCAGAGGAAGGCTGAATCACTGGGCCAACACCACAGTCTCTGAGAAATGTTTGAGGAAGTTTTTGGCCTTGATCTGAGAGGCTGTTAGTACGCCGGAGCACTGCACTGTAGAAATTGCAGTGTGGGAGGTGAGCGATGAAGGAAAAATATTAGACTCTATCTCTTATTGCTGAAAAAGGCATGGAAGGATTTCCTCATCAGTTTTAGTATTATAAACATGTCTAATCAATCGTGTTTTATGGATGTGTCTTGGCACTGTCTCAAGACTTGATTTTTTTCTGCTTAATAGAAACACACAAAAACATACTATCCCTTGAACCCCAAGTTTTAAATAAAATGAGAAATTGTTCAGATTCTGATGTATCTCCAAACATGTTTTTTCTTTTTTCTTCTGTATAATATCCCAGAAAAACTGTAAACAACTCTCATGTCTCATATTTAGGGAAAATAAATAGGTTGGAGCTCTTTCTTCTTATAGGTAGAGACACCTCTATCTTTACAAGAAAAAAAAAAAAGGGGTTTAGACTTGGTTTTCCCTTGCGTAGTTTGCCTTTCGTACTGTCACATTAGTAGACAGCCATAGATGTGATTGTCAGGATATCTTTACCCATTCCTCCTTTTTCCTTCACTTGTCCCCATCTGCCACATCATATTAAATTTTCTGGGAGAGTTTCTTTCTAAGGTCGTCTTTGCAAGGTGGTAAGGACAATGTTAGTTCTTCCTTGTTCATTGTTTCCATGAAACACATAAATCAGTATAGGCTGTGACTCAAGTTTGCACAGGGAGCTGGGAAATTCTCTGGTTTTCCTCCCTCAAGGGTTCTCTTCCAGCTATAGATAGTAACAATGGATATATAGATGGCATCAACAAGCGCTGATTACAGATAATATTTACTGCCTTACGGTACTGGTGTGTCAATTTTAGGTAGACCTTTCCACCTAGGTATTTTGTTACAGGTCATCTTGTTGAATCATGCATGGTGGCTAGATTCCATAGGTATGGATATGTGCCTAGTTATTCACATGCTTAGTTTTCACCTAACCACTACTACTGGGATGAAATGATTTTATAAGAATCTGTACCTTGCACAGAAAGCAATCCAACTTTTCCTTTTGACAAGCTTGTTGCACATTTTTACATGCTGCATATCCTACTAAATATGCCAGGTTACATGTATTTTGGGTTCATTTCTTCAAGTCCTATTCTATTTTAAGAGTTTCAGTGAGTGCTGAAATGGACTATTAGGTGTACCAAGATTTTATGATGAGTGGGCGTCTGTGTGTTCAGTAGAGAGACTTATGTACTACTAATAATACATTTATCTGATTTTAAATTTTAGTATTAAAGATGACAAAGATGGCGTTGCATTAAAAAGTAGCAATGATTAAAATGGCATTAACCCCCCCCTAAATTTTACATGTTTAATGTAAATGGCAGGAGTTAAATAATGAAGGAAGAATATAAAGGCAAAAACTGTAAAATGCACAGCAACTGTTAGTCTTTATTTTAAATAAACATGAAAAACCCTGTACAAAATTCAGTATCACTTTTGTAGTAATAAGTTTGCATATTTGGAGTCATATATGTGAGTAGCACCTGCGAAAAAAACACGTTCAATTGTGTGCAATATTGAGGACTGAGACTGTAAACTTCTAAGACTATGAACTTGTTCTTCCTTTTGTATGTGCACGTTGTACCACCCAGAACGCCAGTTCTCACTTGAGCCTTTGAGAATCACCAACAGGAGTAATTATTCAGTCCTGACTGGAGGTTAGATCATATTATGTTGTGAAACTTGGACCACGCTACTGCTTTTGTTTAATTTTGTAATGCTGTGTCCTAATAAAACTAAAATTGCTGTAAACAGCGGCCTTATCTTCTAAATACAGTTTTAAATTAACATTACTTTGATTTCCACATTGTATCAAATATGATACGAAGCCTCAAAAATGGCCTGCTGAAGTAGCTTGAGGTAGCTCATGGTGTGAGCCAACTACCTTGTGCTATTATGGGAGGATGCTTTTGATTGTGTATTTGCTTCTGATTCCATATGCTTTGGGGACCAGTTTCTTCTGCCGGTGGGGGTCTTTGATTCTGCTAAATTAACTGTATCAAAGAATTGGTATTTTTCTGTCTCCACTAAGAGAGCTATTTAATGCCTCATAACATTGACTCATTAAATGATCGTACATGCAAGTATTTCATCATCCTTTGAAACATTTCTTAAAATTATTCCTATTTCATACCTCTTTTCCAACAGCATCCTCCCAACAAAAAGGGACTGTTGCCCTGTACCTGTTTTTTTTGTTTCTAGTAGCCAAAACTAGTCTTCTGGAACACAGTCATATAGACAATACACCTAATATGTCAGCAGGCTGAATGCCACGTCAATGATTTTATATGACCCAAGAACATTTTGAGCTGTAGAAGCTTTGAAGGGTGTGATTTTATCAAGAAACAAGCCCTTCTTGTCCCGAGGGTGAGGTCAGTTAATTTTCCCTCTTCCTCCTCTTTCTGAGTTCTTAAATGACTAGTTGCTCCTTTTTCTGTACTTCTCAGCTGCTTTTGAAAGCTTCTGGACATTTGAGAGCCTGAAGGCTTTTGGAAGTGCTGGATGGAAGAAAACAACCCTCGTGTTATTTGACCCTAGGTACATCCTTGGATTATTACTAGCACATTTAATGTGAAATATTTTAAAAGTTGTTGCTTTGGAAGTGAAGGATCTGTTCTGGTTTTTAAGGATCTCTTTCTTCATAGAGGTTTTAGGTCTACATCAGGCAGGATTGTACTGCTGTTCTCACCTGTATAAATTTTGAATGCTCTCAAAAGCTTACTATCAGGGTAAGAACGAAAAGGTAGTTGTGAAAAAAGTTTCAAGTCCTCTATACTAGATTGGCCTTTGATGCAGCTGTATGGCTTTCTTGGTTGAACCTCCTGTTTGGCTTTGTGCCTATAATTGTCTCTGTTGGGCAAGCACAGCTGGGTAAGGAGTTTAACAGTGTTCCCCAAACTGATACAAGACACCTGCCTATCTAAGCATGTTGTGGCAGAACATGCTGATTTCTGCAGTGCTGCTAAGAAATCCACTTTCATCATTCATGTCACCTGCAACAGGGAACTGCTCCCAATCCTGGGTTTGTTTCCAGCTCAAGATCTGCTTCACAGACCTTCTGTTTGGATGTAGGGAAGGTGATCCCAATCCTACTTCTCACAAAGAGAAGACCACAGCATGAATATTTATAAGTGGCTTTTGCCTCTAGTGTGAAAGGTTCTTGTAACAGTTTAAGAGACCAAAACAAATTCTCTTTCTATTCTTTACCCTCCAAAACTCCGTTTTCTCCATAGTATGGTTGCTAAGGAAGAGATGAGGAAACTGCCTGCATTTTAATAGCAGCGGTTGTTGCTGCAGTAGAGAAAAGAGGTAGTGGAATGTGAGATAGTCTCAAACAGTAAAGAAATAAACTTCTGCTTAACTGTCCCTTTGCCCGGGCTTGCTCCAAGCTATTCTTTAAAATGCATTGAGATGAAGAGAACTGCATGGCTGCTATTCCCAACAACAGCAAATGCTTGCAAATTGTGAGGATCAACAGTGTACCTGCTGCTTCTCCTTCACCCCACAGAGGGACATGAATTTTTGGCATCCCATTCCCAGGGTAGCAAACTGTCATATAATCCCTGCAGTTTGGGTGTCATTTACAGTCTGCTTCACTTAAAAGCTTCTCTGTTAACTGCACAGTCTGCTTAAATGCAAAGCCAGCGTGTATTCCCCATCAGCAGTTAGTGGATTAAAATGCTGTTAGGCTCAGAAAATTGCCTTTAAAAAAAGCCTGAAAAGTTGGCTTTCTTTGTTGGTAACCCCCATTCTAGCACATTCTGTGTGATGTTGGGGGTGTTGTCGACAGCACCAGCAAAACGCAGCTCTAGAGGAAAAAAAAAAGTCCACTTCAGCAATTTGAGTAATTTTCAAAATTATTTTTTATTATTGTATACTCACTCATTGATCACAAAATATCACAGCCAAATTTTTCTTATAGCTTCTTGTGGACATTACAGAAAATTTGGTAATACTAACCGCCCTTTGCTGCTTCTGTACAGAAGGGTGTTGCAACTAGAGCTTAGCAGATGCTGCTCTCACTGGTGTATGAACCAGAATCTCATCTGGCTTCCTGTCAAAGCATGAAAGGGCTAATGTGAGTCAATATTTGTTTTGTAAGCAGGCACAGCTGAAAAATGCTCAGAGACCATTTTCAGTGTGAGGGAAAGGTTTTCTTACCACATCTCCAAGGGACTGAATTCAGTCATAAATGTAGGATACAACCTCTGCTGAAAATCATGTCTGATGTGTTGCATATTCCAAAGCTGAATTTAGCATCGGCTACTGGTCAAATGTGACTATTTAACCAGAAACTAGGAGAAAAATTCTCTTCTCAGTCTAATTAGAACAGCTGCTGCTGGCTAGGTATTGAGTGGAAAGGTGGCTTCACCCTTCAAAGCAGTAGTTAACTTGGACTGTGATGCACAAACAGCTGTGATGATTTTGTTCAGTAAATATCCCATGTTGTCAAAGTCATCTTTTATGGTTGCATATTATAATTAAGTTGATTGCCTATAGGCTGTTGGTTTAATCTAATGGTGTTATACACGTTGTACTGAAAAATTGAAAAATATGTGTGGGCTGCAAAGGTGGCCTAGTGCCACATTTCCTCAGGCTGTAGTCTCTGACCCTTACAAAGTAAACCCAGTCAGACCTACTCAGTGCAAGGCCAGTGAAAATTCTCCTAAAAAAATCTTTGCCACTACCGAAAGGTAGAGGTGTTGATGAACTAACTGGCAGGTTTCCATCCCAGCTTGTGCTGTATTAATGCTTTCTTGAGAGTTAAGTGGATGCTGTAGCACAGGGCCTTCAAATGGGGTATGCAGAGGTGCTGAACAGTGTACAAATAAATGACTGTGAAACCTTATGAACATTAAAGTGCATAGTTTGCTTTTTACTGCTTTTACTTATGCTTGCACTTTCCTCGGCTTAGATAATGAAGTTAGGCTAATTTCACTTGTTCTTTGGCAGTTTCTCTTTCTAATCACATGGCTTATTGATTGGGTTGCAGGAATGAATTTTTCTATCAGGCAAACTGCTTTCACTGAATTTACAAAATTGATAAATCATGTCTGTGAGCATACAACCTATCTAGTTAATATGAGGTTTATGTCTTACACTCTCCCTTTTTGCACAGGTCTCCTAGCCTGAATTCCAGGGAGTTCTGCCTCCCTCAGTCCCCTATAGGGTTTCGTTTGGGTGTAGCAGCCTTCCTCCGTTCCTGTTTTGTGCTACTGCTTGTGCTGTCTGTTGTAATTCACCATATGGCTCTGCTTAATCATTACCTTGGTTGGGCAACCTTGAGTATCACTTGGGATTCCTTAGAAGAAAAGGTTTTATAGAAATGTGAACACAGAGTCCCTTTTGCAGTAAGTCAGTATTCAATGTAACATGCACAGGGCCTTACCGCAAGCTGCAGTTCAGAGCTGTGTGTCTCTCTTCACTAGTTCTCAAAAAACAGGAAATGTAGAATATTTTTTTTAATTTGTTGCCATAAACCTGTCCTAGTATATGACATAGTCTCAAAGATGAGATTAATTTTTTCTTCTTTCGAGATGCCGAGGCTGCAGTCTAGTTTCTGTAGTAGTTCTAGTCAAACTATTAAACATGAAGTGTGGTTTAGAAATAGAAGGGCTTTCAGGTACGTATGTGTAAGGACGGGCATGCTGTTGCAGATTTAGATGATGAGCTGCAAAATCCATCTTAGTTCATGATAAATATTTCTTCTTGCTACTGCTTACTACTAATGCACCACTGTACTACAGGTAGAGTTGTAAGTGTCTTGAAAGTGTCCATATGGGTGCAGCCTCTGTATATTAAACATATACTGCTCTTAGCTGCCACCAGCTGTGAGTAGGCAGGAGTAAACTCTGCTCTTGGAATATGTCTGTAGGTTCCCTGTTAAGGCAGTTCTATGGTAAGATGAACAAAAACCAATCATGACTTGCTGTATTTCACTACAGTGTAACTGTTGATAGTAGATGTTGTATCGTGATGTTGTTTGTCCTTTAGTACGCACACCCATGCCCCGCCCCGCAATTCTTCTCTACCCCTCCTCTCAAACTGCTGGCAGCAATCCTATATACCAGCTCCCAGATTTCTCTGGGATGTTTTATTAATTCTTGGAACAGTTCATTGAGATATAAAAACCTTGTTCAATCTTTAACTATATTTCAGAATTTTTCATACTTGTGCAATAAATTTGGGCATAATTGCCCATTTTCAGGTGGGAAGATCAGACAAGCATACAAAGCCCACAAAATGTTGGATAGACTGTGACAAAAGTTGAATGAAAGAGGTGGGTAGAAGGGTACCAGTATGGAACTTATTTTCTAGCCAGCAGAGAGATCTCTGCTTTACATGACCTGATTTATTCCTAATTTGAAAATTAATTTAAAGGTTAAGTAGAGGGGTAAAGGAAACAGAAGATTGTTGGTTTGTGACTGAAAGACTTACACTCCAGTCTGACTTTGAGTAGCTTTGAATTTCTCTGGTCATTCTAGACCTTTGGCTGAGCTCCATGTACAACGGCCTTGGATTGGCTCTTGGGACATCTGTTAATCTATATATAGGATTCACACACTTGCACACGTAAACAGGTGATCTCCTAAATATATGAAATGGTGTTGGGAACTCCAAGTACTTATTTAAGCCAAAATGAATTCAGGAGTGGACTGAAGTAATCCTTTTGCCCTCTTCCCCGCCACAAAGATAAACTGTATTGGGAAAAAAGTATATTATGTGCTGATTATAACTTGTCCTTAATATGTATGTACATACATTCATAGATCCCAGGAATTACATAGTGCCTATTAAAAGTATTCTGAAAATTACTTTTTTCCTATTCTCCAGTTTAGTCCTCTTGACAGTTGCTAGTTTCTTGCTGTGAAGGGACAAAGTGTTTAAAAGGTGCATATAATGGGTAGAGAAAAAGGGTAGTAGATGGTAACTGATAGAGAAATAGGATATATTTAGAAAATTCATAAGGGAAGCTGAAGTCAGGAAGGGAATTTTAAGTCATTTGATGAAGTCTTCAGCTGTCTGGCTAAGACTGATTTCTAATAAATCTCAGAACAGCAGGGAGACTTCAGAGGGGTGAAAGACCAGTAACATTTTGTATCACTACTGAAAAAGGGTGAGTGAGTAAAGAGTGGCTAATCTGGTATCAGTTCCAGGAAAAAACTATGGAAAATTTGATAAAGAAGTTAGATGGCATAAGGATAGCAGTATAATCACACTATTCAGCTTTTCAATTTGTGAAAACAGGTCTGTTGAAATGTGATTTTGTTGTTTGGCTACGTGAAATTTGGTTGCTAGGGGTTTTGTCTTGGTGTAATAGACTTTTATAAGGTCTTTAACTTAGTAGTGTGGTATGTTTTGGTTTTAAAAAGTATCTTTGAATTTAATGACGTACTGCTTAAGTGGATTAAGAACTGACAGTAATCAAAGAAAGCAGAAAAGCATTTCTAGTTGGGATCAGCTTGGTGTGGTCTGGAAACAAATGCAAGATGGTAATGGTGGATGGAACAAAGATTAGTGATGGCATAAATAATGACATTTAAAAAATGGTTTAGATCATTTAGGCAAACTGAGACAGTTGGGCAAAATGTGTATAAATACAAGTGAGGGCAGAGTTTTGCACCAAGGAGCAAAAATTGCCAGCTGCAGCTGTGTGGGGAGTTTTTCACTGAAAATCCCTGACTCTGGGAGGTAAAAGGTAAATAGTAGGTATAGCTGGAAATGGGAGGGAAAGTAGATGGTCCTAGCAAGTAAATAGCAAAGTGGCAAAAAAAATCTAGCTGTGTAAGTGGGAAGACATGAGTAATAATGAGATTATCTGCACTTAAAGCTGTGGAGATAGACCTGATGCTATACGTCTGTGCCTTGCCTGTATACATTTAGTGAGATGTGCTAATTTAGGGTATGGAAATGAGTCCCTGAAATGGCTCACTAGTGGAAATAATGCCACATAGTGAGAGATTTAATGTCCCGTTAACCTAATAGAGCCAAAATCACTTAGTGGCATACTGCTGCTGGAAGGATCAAGTCTCATTCCCACCTTATGTCAGTGTTAGCAAATACCTGGCTATACAGTTGTCCTCTGCAACTCACTAATGAGACAGAAGCTATTCCCAGTTTTGGTTGGGCTGTGGTCTCTGCCATGTCAGTGATTCTAGCCACCAGTCAGGGGATCATGAGAGATGATGTGGGGAGTGAGAGATTTAACTCCATTGCAGCAAGCTGTTAGATCAAGTGCTCATGTAGATGTGTCATCACCTGATTTGAGTTTCGATCACCTCAAAACGAATGCAGCACATGAAGAGCTCTGTGAACAGGCCAGCCATGAGACTGTATTAGCCCTCATGGTAGCGCAGAAGTAGGAGTGCGATCACATGCTGGGTGGGAGGAAGAGTCTGGGGCTACCACTTCTGTTTGCAGTTTCATGGCCAAACGAAGGGCTTGTTCCTTCCCTTCTGCGTTCCCTCCTCCTCACTCTGGCTCTTGGCTGATCCCACACAGAATTAGCATGGTGCTCTGTACGTACTCCCTCCCTCTCTCCCTTCCCCGTAATAAAGGAAGTAGTTTCCTGCCCAGGGTGCATATATTAAGAAATCCTAGTTTGGCTTAAGAAAGAGAAGAGAGGTAACCTGGTTGCACACCGTGTACAGAAGTATCTTTACAGGTAGGAAATATATTCTCACTGTCATAAATCTTTCAAAGAAAGGTACATCAAGAGCCAAGGGAAGTGGAAGCTAGACAAATCCAAGTGAAAATTCAAGTGTGCATTTAAGTGAGGGTGATTAGCCACTGTGCTAACAACGAAGGAGGAGATGGATCTTTTGTTAACTTCATATGAAGACCAGAACCCTTATTGGAAGATGTATCTTAGTCAAATGGAAACTGCAAATAGGAGGTTGAAAGAAACAGGTAAAATGTGATAGTGTGTCTAAGTAGATGAAGTGGTATCTTCTTAAATTTTTTGATCCATTCTTTAGGGAGCATACAGTATAAATTTGGATATAATGAAATTAATGTATTTGAAAAGAAAAGTCCTTGAGAAAGGAGGCATGAGGGTTAACATGAGATCGTATAACTGGACTGTAGAGTAATTTTGTTGTCTGGTGGTTCTACTACGTTTGTGTGGATTTCTTGTATGTGCACTGTACAATGGACATATGCTTGACAGAGAAATTGAAATGAAAACAGGGAAGACGTCATGCGTTAATTCTATAGTATTTTATGTTGAGTATACTTAGGAGCTTGGGCTTGACTGCAGACAGGATTCAGTATCTGCTGATGTTCACTCAGGTTGTCCTAGATTGATGTGTGCGCACGTGCATATGATTTTTTTCTTTGGTTTTCTAAGGTCCCTTTTGTATGGAACCTGTCTTTGAGTGTTTCTAAGAACAGTCTCTAGAATATTGCTTTGATTTTGTAGTCTAAAGGGAAACTGCTGTTATAATCTAAATGTTGAAGTTATGACTATTCCAGAGATTTGCATTAGAAAAAAATTATCATTGCACTTCATAAAGGTAATGCATATGTTCTATTACTCTAAAATAGATAGGAAAAATTCTAGTGATAAGGGATTGCTTTTGCTGTGGAACAAGGGCACTTCTAGATATATCCATGATATTTCACTTCCATGAGATGTTTCTGAAGGTGAATTTCTGAGTTGAGGAAGGAAATCAGCCTTACAGTTTAGAGTAATGACCAATAGTTTTGTCATATCAATTTAATCTACACATGGTAATTAGAGCTTTCAGGAGTCATTAGCAACTGGGGTGTCACTCTGTGTTTATTGGAGGACTGTCAGCTGGTGTTTCTCTTTGTTTGTTTTTTAATATTAATGGTTTGGCTGGTGCTCTAGAAAAAATTGAGAAACAAGTCTGGCTTTGTGGATTTTTATCACCCTGCCAAGACCCTGTGCAACTTCCTCTCCCTGTTGCCCGCAGCAGAATACGGAAACCTGACTGCTGAAGGCCACTTCTGCAATTGCAGTGGTGCAGAGGAGCAGGGTGGGAGGGGGGTCTCTTTGTTCTGGTGCTCGCTAGTGCCTTGGCATCCAAAGAAGAAAACAAGATGCATTTGAAAATGGCTCTTCAGTTGTTTCTCGCACTGATGGGTTTCCTTCTCTCCCCTCTCTCTGCTGTTGTGCAGTACTGCAGTTGAAGCTCCAGCAGCGACGCACACGGGAGGAGCTGGTGAGCCAAGGGATCATGCCGCGTAAGTATCACTTAAACTCTTTGTTTTGGTGTTTTTATGCATGTTTTTGAGTGGAGAATGGTTTCACATATGATTTGAAAGATCAGGTTCTCTGTTTCTGGATGAAAAACATCATATATAAGAGCCCCACCCTGTCCCATGGCACTTGGTCCTTCTGAAGTGTTGGTACTGTAGGTGTGGGCCACCTTTGATACCGAGGAAAAGAGTAATGGCTTTAAGTGTAACTGTACTCCCAAACCGTATTTATATTTGATCACAGTGGAGAAGAGTCTTCTGGAGAACATGGTGTGTTAGAAGTGCCTTATATACTTCACACATGTTGATAATCACTCTTTTAACAGGCTTCCTGCCTCTGCAGTTTCTGTTCTTGTTTGTCAGCTCCCCAGACCTTTGAGGCAGTTGTCACTTTGTATGTACATATGCCATAAACTGAGTGAAAACGGTCAGTGTGTACAAGATGTTAACCAACACGGGGCCGTGCTTTATGTTTGTAGCTAGAAACATAGCTAGAAAGAACCAGTCCCCTTCCTGCAGCGGATGGCAAAATTTGCAGAGCCAGAGAACTTTTACTTGTCTGGATGGACACATAGGATATACCCTAATACCAAGTCTTAATAAATTCCCTTTTGGGTTACTGTTGGAGAAGGTATTTTTTTGTTCCATTCCCCTCCTTCCCCCCAAAATGCAAAAAGATATCTGACAATATTTTTGTCATGCTTTGGTACCTCCCAACTAGATGACTTAGAGGTAACAACTTGAAGTGAGACCAAAGAAGCAAGCGTTTTATTTTTGAGGTCATCTGTTTCATTTAACAGCTTTAGTAAAAGACAATGGATCAGATATGTTTTCTTCTTTCAAAAATTTTCCCCCTCCTCTATTTCACAAACCTTATTTGAAGACAGTGTAGTAATGAGGAGTTTCTCATTCCTTCTATTTCTGGGGTGCACGCTGTAATATGACACAGTGATGTGACTTAGACTTTGCTGAAGGCGTAAGGTTAGGCTGTCGGCTCTCTCTCTGAATGAAGAGAACCTGTCAGCAGCACTCTTTCAGCTGAAGTGGCTATCTGGAAGGTAGTACATGCCTGAGATGTTTCTGGGACCCTTACTTAAAATTCTAGTACCAAATCAAAAAGCAAAGATTGTCCTGTCTGGATATAGTACTCCATGCCTGTCTTCCTATTTTTACCCAAGGAACTTGTATACGTGCTTCTACAGAATATACTTATTTGCTTTTGGATTAAAGACTAGTGTCCCAGTGACTGTGCCCTTTTACTAATGCTTCCCAGAAGAAAATGTTCCTGACATCTTTATGGTCTCCTGCTTTAGGTGGATATGTATGCAAATACAGTATTAAGTTCTGTTCAGTACTGGCTTTCTTCAAAGTGTGGCTGGCCAAACTTGTGATTCCTGAGAGGGGTCTTTTTTACAGGCCCTTTGAAAATGAGGCCCTTACAAGTAATTCAAGTAGGGCACCCAGAATAATTAGTCAGTCTTAAATTTGCTTAAAATATAGCCTAAATAACTAGTCTTTTCAGGCTTGTGCCCTTCATTTCTTCATTTATGTCTCTTACATATGAGTTCTATGACAGACCAAAGAAGAAAAGAAGAATGCTCAGTGAAATACCACTGTGAAAATATTGGCGACACATGAAAAGGTCCTTTTGGCAATGGAGAAAACCCACTTTAGCAGATCTGTTCTAAACATGATTTGAAATTAGTTCCTTTCAAGTCATGGTATCATTTACCCATACCTGCCAACTGGAAATAACCACACATTGGGAAATGTTTAAAACATTATTTGCCTGGGCCATTTTTAATGAGAAGTTCAGGTGTGAAATAAATTGTGATACTTAAAGCAAAAGTCCCATTTTTGACCTGAGGAGTACAGAGGATGACTGGGGGCCATGTTCTTCCTGAAGGCGTCTCAGAGCCATGACAACTTTGCCTCTACTTTCAGCAGTTCTGAATAGATGTTTTTACTTACTCTGGGAACGTGCAGGTATCTTGTATACTTTCATCTCTCAGCCCTGTACCCCCTGTCTGTGAAAACATTTATGTACTTAATATTGTTCCTCTGTCATCTACTACTAAACATGGCTATACTGGGCCCTGTGTCTCCCTCTTGAGTTTGTTAGTCAGGACCCAAGCTCTGCACAGCCCTCTATGATGATTTAACAAAAATATAAAAGTGGTAATCCAGAGGATGGTTTGGTGCAGGATGAAATGAGCTGGAGCACTCTTTCCATGTAGGATACTGGTTGGCTTCTAGCCTTTATTTTCCATCTGGAGAGCCTTAACACTCTTGAAAGAATTGTGGTAGTTGCAATTTTATCTCCATTGGCATTATAGCTTGCGTCAGGAAGGTGCTTTTGAAGTTAAGCTCGTGATTGCACCTACCTACTGTACCTTGCTTTGCACCACGAAACAAAGTTTAAGAGTTGGATTAAATTGGGATGAAAGTAAACTGGAAAATACTCTATCTACAGCTAATATGCATTCAATCCATGGGACCAGACTACAGCTTGTCTGGCACAACACCTCTCGCTTCACCTTCATGTATAGAGTGTGGCTGTCAGTTCCTCAGCATCAACTATTATTCTGTGTAGATTTGGTCTTACTGTGCTATCCTACATGTTCATTTAGATTAGCCTTTAATACAGATTAGTTCCTGGATATTGTAGCCAAACAGGTGTGCCAAAACTCCTTGAGACAAGTATGGGAAAAGTGAAAGTTTTTGTTCTGCATTAGAAGCTATCTAGTGTGCAAACTCAACTTTGGCACCTTTGGTTCTCCTGACTGCAATATAAGTTGTATGTGGTGTTTAGGTTCAGCTTGCTGCCCTAAGTGGGAAATAGTATTTCAGGCTTCCATCATCACAAGATTTTTGGTCACTATAAACCTGAGAAGTGGGAGAAGACCCATTGGTGTCCCATTAAAGTGAGAGTGAGAGTCACACCACTCCTGCTTTGCTTGTTCAAAACAGAGCTGGGAATTGCTTACTTTGTCCCCATGTGGAATTTTGTTTATATGGTAGAGAGGAAAGGCAAATGTTTCAACATTTTTTTTTCCAAGTACACTTAATCTTGCTTGAATAACCTTTCCAACCCACCAGCCACCTACAGTAGGGCTGTGCTTCACTAAAAGATTACTGTATTGTAGTAAGAAATAAAGCATTTATAAACAGTGACAGAGGATTCAAAATAATTGGGTCTTATGCTTCATTAATTCTTCTTGCTTTTCTGTTATCACTTTGTGTAACCTTTTACTGGTAGCAGGATTCATTAGTTGAAGATTAAAATTCTCAATTGCCCATAGAAAAGAGGGGGAAGCAAGTCTTTGCATCTGATTGAGCTAGAGGGACTATGTCTAGAAACAAGGAGAGCTGAGTTTTCATATTTATTCAGGTTTTGGCCTATTTTCTGATAGTGCAGAGAGACAGGCTTTTTTGCTATTTGCATTTTTTTGAGCTATGCAGAGGTGATTTTCATCTTCTTGTCCTCATAAAATGCAAGCTAAACAAAAACTTGTCTGTGCTCAACTCTTTGAACTCTTGCATGCTGTGGAAGAACAGTCAGATGCTGTCAGTTTTTACAGTGTTGGATTTAAAGGTTATAGCTATTGTAAGGTTTCTGGGGGGAGTATTAAACACCCAGTCTTCCACCCTTGAAAAGAATGTTTAAAACAGTAGCTAATGTGCATCTGAGTAGAAAGACACATGGAAAGTATCTTAACCAAAACAGCAAAAAGTTTTAGAGGAAAGATACTTGGCAGATGTAGCAATACTCTGCCTTGCAAAATAATGTTGCACGTTTTCTGTTTTGCAAGGTTTAAAGCTTCACATGCCCATTGTTTATCCATTAGGATCTCTGGCTTCTGGCTGCAAACATAAGATACAGGCAAGCATGCAATGTTGTCATGTGGCAAAATCCTGCAGGAAAGCTGTTGTTGTGACCATCAGATTCACCTAGGCAAGCAAAACAGAAGTAGAAGGTCATTTCTGGGAGCGTGCCTTGTGTTGCTCTATAGCACTGCTTTGTGAATATCTGAAAGATGACACAGGCAGCCTTTGAAAAGGGCATCGTCTGGACTGAAAAATAGAAGGAGGGTGGCTGCAGTACAGGCAGAGAATTTCCAGGAGCTTCTTTTTCGCTTCACTGTATTGGATGTTTGCCAGTTTTTGTGCCCACATCCAACTACTCTGTTGTAGACTCTATGTTTGCATTCCAGGATGTGATATATGCATAATGTGTTAATGTATGTAGAATCCAAACAGGATGATGTTTGTTCTGGTTTTCTAATGTGACTGTTTTTAAAGGCACTGAGGTGTTTCCATGCTATAGGTTTGCGTGACCAATGCTCCAATGCATTTTTCTGCTTGGACATGCAGCCTCTTTGTCGTTTGAGCATATTTTGGAGTAGAAGATTTGTGAAGCTTGTGCTGCTGGGTTTCAGACTCTCCTGAAGAGAGTGTATTTTATCTCTGGACTACACAAGGGGAGTGTGCCATAGTTTGATTGCAACATGTCACGCAATTAAGAATGATTGTAATACAGCAGACAGTCTAATGATTATAATCTCATTAGGCCTCTGGTATCACTAGCTGCATTTTTTTTTTTGTTGGCATAAGGTTAATGGAGAAAATTTAATACTTGTTATAAAACTAAACTATGGTATTTGCTTGGGGGGGCTGTGAGATGTTGCTTAGAATTAATTCTAAAGGAATTGCTATTTACTGGGGACGCTTAGTGATTTGAGGATGCAGAACACAGGTTATGCTTTGGCATATCAATGTTGATCGTCATCTAGACAAAGCTTGTAACTGATCTTCTGCATCCAGCACAGCTACCATCACAAGAAAACAAGGATCTTTGAGGTATTCATTTCAGGAAGTAAAATGCTTGCCACCTGTGGGTTGCTAAAATTAAACCATATGTCTAGACTTTAACACTTCAACCCCCAAATTTGGCCATACGTCCACACTTCTGTGTGTATAGGGTCACTAAAAATTTTATTGCTGCTTTAGCCTTTACCTGATAGTCTAACTGCTTCTCAACTTCAATAGAGTAATTTGGTTGGTGAATATTATGCACTTCCAACTCTATTGCATGGCTCTTCATTTAGTATTTTATTCATGTTCATATTTTCATATTAAGCTGCCAGTTTTAAATCTGAAACTTGTCAATACTGTATATGGGGCAGTAGTTGGAGACCTGTCCTTCGAGGATATAGTCAACTTCTGGTTCCTGGCACAAATGATAGCTACACAGAACATATTAAATGTTGTCAGAAACAAAAGAAAACAAAAAACCCTAGCTTTTTTAATTGTTCAACTGTTAACTGTGAAATAGGAGCATCTTTTGATGTATGTCAAAGAAAGGAGAGGCAGTAAGCTGTTGAAACATACACAGTTACCTACATGTGCAGTATTTTTCATGGCAGGAATCGTTCTTCAGTCATGCTGATGACTTCAGGTGCAATTCTTAATGTCTCAACGATATTTTATCTTCTACTTAAACGCTAGGATAGAAGATGAACTGTTATGCCTATGTGAAGTTATACTGATTCAGAAGTGTTGCAGTGTGGCTATACAGTCAACACTTCGAGATTGTTGTGTGTTATATTTGAACTGCAGATAAACCATTTGCTTTAACACCCCAAAAGAGCTTGTCCTGCTCTGCCTATGTTTGCTGCATAATGTGCTCCTGTCACTCTCTCACTGCTTTATGTATCGGGTCTTTGTAGTGACATGCCCTATAGTTTTTGGAATATATTTATAGTAACCAAACAAAAATACAGATTTTTGCTTCCCTGCCATCTAGTGTCCGCTATTCTGCCCATTGATGACTGCTTCACTTTCATACCTTTTTCCACAAAAAAAGATGAAACTGTAATTTCATTTAGGATGAGGAATTAAACAACTACTTTTTTTAATACTCCATTTAGCCTCTGAAACCTTGCTGTTTCCTGCTTCATTGTATACAGAATGGGACCTCAAAAATAGAGGCTGCAGCGAGACTTTTGATATTCTCAATGTCATGCTCAGAGAGTAAGGCTAGAACACTAAGCAGGTATTGTAAAACAAACAAAAGTTGTAGAGGGCACTTGCAGCTGTATTTCTGTTTGTGGCATGTAGCACAGAAATCTGTAACTGGTTTTATTTTAATTTGATCACCTACCTGTAACTTGTCTCCCAGGAATTATTTGCTGGTTCTTCGTCTTTGATCTCTTCTGCTGAAGCACAATTTCAAAGCCTTGAGGCTTTGTGTGGAGGAGGAGTCCATGCATTTAAGCTGAGAGCCTCATTGTCAGGGGCCTAATAACTGCACCTGGTTTGTTTATATTTTTAGATAGCTTTCTGTGTTTGTTTTCCATGTGTTTATATCATCTGTGATTAATGAGACATGGTTGGAGTAGGAAAGTTCATTTTGTTAGTAATGGAAATGTCCTGTTTGCCCTTTCTGAAGTTGTAGAAAGAAAAGGCCATTCTCTGGGCTTTGATAGGCTGCGTTTAGTCTTTGATCCCTGCAATGATAAAAGATTTTTAACTCTGCCGTTTGCAAGAGAAACATAATAATTCAGGGGAGTAAAGTCTGGTATGCAATAACAGTTTTTTTCCACTTCATGTTCCCACAGTCATCTTGGGTTCATTCTTACTCGTTGGCTGGGAATGGTCTCATTTTCTTCTCCTGGCCCCACACCTCCCCTAGTCTGGGCACACTGTAAAGTTGTCAGAAGAGTTTGCAAAGGGTGATGATCCGTCCAGGAAGCAGGCATGAAGTTTGGTCTAGGAATGCATGGATCAAAGGGTTCTCACTAGAAGCTCTTTACCTCCCTTTTCCTCTTCAGTTTAGAGATGGCATAATCCTAATTGTAATGAAGCTTTCTTTTGTATTTTTTATTTTTCAGTTCAGGATTTAGGTAATGTCTTTTGAATGCCAAGAGTTAATGGGGATAGATGGAGTGGGTTATGCTATCTGTATTTGCTGTAAATGTTCTTTGACATGTAGCCGTAGTCACCCATAGATCTGATAACTGTTACCATGAGTGAGAATTTCCATTTCGCTCCT
Organism: Phalacrocorax aristotelis; assembly: GCF_949628215.1. Classification (NCBI taxonomy): domain Eukaryota; kingdom Metazoa; phylum Chordata; class Aves; order Suliformes; family Phalacrocoracidae; genus Phalacrocorax; species Phalacrocorax aristotelis. Next base: position 162,747,030 of record NC_134276.1, on the reverse strand, counting down.
AAAGAGGGTGAACTTTCTGAGAAACGACACATATCTGTTAAAGTTTAAAGTAACTCAATGCTGGGCCTTAAAAAATCTTATCCCTTTCTGTCAATAATTTCACATTTGCTGTGACAAACCTGCACTTTAGGCTTTTCACACAATTAAAACTAATTAAAATATTACACTTCAGCTGCATTTTAAAGGAGATACCGCTGTAATAATGTTACTGACAGTTTTGCCAAGTTGTGGACATGGGCTCTGGAGAGGTGCTTGGTTCAGGTATTGGAAGCAGCTCAGCTGGTGCATGGCTCCATTGTGAGCTGGGCTGAGGCAGGGTACCACAGTCCCACCTGTGTGGATGCTCATGCAACCAGGGCAAGCCCAGTTCAGGGAGCTGCAAAGTGGCTTTTTTGGGGAGCAACAGCTACGTGAGCCACTGTGCTGTGCAGGCTCATGAGTGTTGATGCAGGAGGAGGAGTGGCTCTACGAGGTGTTGGGGAGGCAGGACTTGTTCAGCTCTGGCTTCCTCAACAGCCTGAGCCTCACCAAACAATGTTTATTTAACATGGCCTTCATTTGGCTGCTGTGTTCTGTGCCGTATCTCGATTTATTGGAACAGCTTGGTAATAGGGAAGGCTCTGTAAAGCTGTAGCACTATAACTGTAATGCCATGCTTTGGGAGTACTGGCAACAGTAACAAAATGGGGAAGAACCTTTCTGCAGCCTTTCTTCAGTTCAAGATTAGAAACAGTCATAATTCCTTAACAACAATGACATTGTGCTTGAAGGGTGTCACTGAGGGGTAAAGTTGCATTTATTTGTGTGCCAGAGCTATGTTTCTCACCTTCATAAACACATTTGGATTTTTTTCTTTAGGTCAGTCTTAATTTTGAATTTTCTGAGTTTATGTATTTCGGGGTTTGAATAATCACAGTTTACAAATGGTGGCTTCTTTTCTTATCCATGATACCCAGATCTTAGCCTTAATCCAAGGTTCTTACCAATGCCAGGGGTATGAAATCAGCAAGAATTCTCAAGTATATCGGTTCTGTGTACTGGATGTGAAACTCCCTGGACCTACGTAAGGAGAAAAGGGCACTGATGGAGACCTCTTTTCTATCACCTGTGTATTCCCCACCCCCTTTTCTACAGCATGCTGCTCTTTGACACTGCCCCACTAGCAAGATGATGGCTCCTTCTGTGCATGTGACCCGGTTTTTAAATACTTTATTCTTCCATGCTGTGAGATATGCTTTTTGGAAGTGGAGTGAAGATGAAGGGGGAAAGAAATAGCCAACTGCCTTGTTCTGTGGTTCAAATTCTGTGTGTCTCAACCAAATGCTACATGCTGAATGCTCTGGGGTGGGAGCCCCACCCTGAACCGACAGAGGAAGTCATCAAGCCTATTTGCAGAACTTTATCTCATTTTTTTACAAAAGCATAGTAAACAAGAGAGAGAAACTAGAATTGGTTAGGAGCAGAGGCGACTAGCTGCAGCAGAAGGGTGTCTGCCATTCTGCATTAAGTCAGCATGTCCGAGGTTGGGTTTGGACGTGACATGAGCTTCTCTTTTTCAGAGCAAAGAGAAATTTTACCTTTCCCTCAGGAACTGATCTAACTGAAGAGCAGAATATTTGAATCAGTAGCCTTTCTACAAACATTGCATGTTGCCTAATCAACTGATTTGCATATTTTTCAAATATTACCTTGTTGTCTATGATGAGCTAGATACTGTGCTGTCTCTTCTCTGTCAGCCGACACATCTGATAGCCTCCAGTGGTGACCTTACCAATTGCAGAACGTTTTGGAACCTCTCCTAACCCCTAGGCACTTGATCTGTGAGGGCCTGTGAAGACCCTTTTGCCTTTCTTTCTTCCCTTTATTTGATTCCTTGCAAACCTTGGTGTCCTCTGTTGGCTGCATAGGCAAATGCAGGGTGTACAAATATTTTGGCCTCTTTTTCTCAGCAGTTGGGTCAGTCCCCGTCCCCTGCTATGTTTCGTTCTTAGAGTGACTGAATTTGGTTCTGATTCTGCTTATTTCTCACACTAGGTAACAGGAACTTGAAGATCTGCATATGACTATCTTTGAAAGCTTTGCAAGGATAAAATTTGCTTTTGTACTCTGCAGAGTAAACGCTGAACAGAAAACGTTTGAAGCATTTTGCATGGCTTTTTATCTCTGCTGTTATATTGGAGATTTGGGTTTGATTCCTGGGCCTTGATTCAGTCTGTTTATAGCAGCACCAGTTTGATGCTTTGCAGCGGTTATCTCCCTTAATTTGTGCATTTCCATCTTCCAAATGTGTCTTGGGCTGAGGGAACACTGAATTAATGCATTGCAGTTTTGGCCCCTGTTTCATAGGAGTTAGTACATTGCTTTGAAGTGAAGATTAGCAACTTCCATCTCCATGCTTTGTATGGAAAGGTGTGCATCATCATAGATGGTCCTCTGGGGTGCTGCTTTTAACTCTGGGGGGTCAGATGGAAGGAGAGTAGTTGAAATGTGTAGTTGCAAACATTTCTGAAGCAGGGTGGAGGCACAAAACAGTTGCATCATTGATCTTCAGGGAGATTTCTCATGGTAGCTAAAGGGTGTGACCACAAAGATACTAATGCTTCAGGAATTCTGATGATGAAGCATCAAAATGCTTCAAAATAAGTAGCAGAGAGACTGAAAAAAACTAGGATGTATGTGGTAGGAATTTCATGAGATCCTTGCTAGCCAACCAATCTGTAGCAGGAAAATCATGTCCTGCTGTCAGTCATCTGAAGGTGAAGGGGTATCAAGCTCATCCTTATAACAGTAGTTGTTGCAAAATGCCAGGTGGTTGTCTGAGTGGGATGCAACATTTACACAGTAAATTTACACAGTGGGACACAGTATTTACAACTCAGTGAGGGGCATCTGCTGGATGGTGCTGTCCCAAACCCTGCTGGTGATGCTACTGTCCCTTCTATTCTTTCACCAAACAATTTTTAGTGCTTGTTCGACCATTTGTAACATCAGACTTCCTAAGGCAGATGGGGCAGTCTGCAGACATGGGGGCTGTGGTTCAACAGCATGCGGGGCTCCTCCTGCTGTGCTGGCTTTAAATCCAGCGTCTCGTTTCTGACTTTGTCTGGCAGGTCAGTTTTTGCTCAGTTTTGCTGACACTGTTATTTGTGGAGCCATGCTATAAACCAGCATGCCAGTCCAGGTTAAAATAACTCTTTCAAAACAACTGTGGTCCGAGTCCAAAAACGGTTTTGTCAGCATAACTGAGGGCTAATAACATGCTTTGTTCCAGGCCTTGGTACAAGAACAAGGACAGAAAGTGTAACTGCAGTTTATTGAGAATGAAAATACCACGCATGTATTATGTAGAAACAAAATCAGAAAGGCTGGCAAAAGGTATACCTAACTGGGGTATTGCAGAAGTTACTTCTGCATTCTCAAATATCCCAGTAGGAGAGAAGTAGCAAGGGATTTTTTTTCTGCATACAGTGGAAAACAAAAACTCTCAATAGCCAATACTCCTGTTGTAGTTTGGCAAGTGTTTTTTTGTTTGTCCTTTTTTTTTTTTTCCCCCCTCTGGCAGCACTCTGTTCTCATCAGGGGCTCACCCAAAGTTTTCCTAGCAAAGCTAGTGAAGGTGGCCACGCAGTTACACAGATGAAGCATTCAAACCAAGATAACTTGTACCTCTTTTGGGGAGTGGCAAGTGCCATGGGAGGTGCTGGAGTGACTTTATGGTGACAGTTCCCCAGTACAGTTCCCTGTGCTGCATGAGCACAATTGGACCATCAGTGGTGAGGCAGAAACAAGGGGGACAAGGGGGAGGGGGAAGAAGAGGTCATTACTTAAGCTGGACCTACCACCAGACTAAACATTTGTTGAACCGTCTCCCCAGGAAGTCAGGATGTTAAATGTCATTTTGCAGTTCTTGTGTTTGGTAAGGTGCTTGACACAGGCTTGCCTGATGTTTTTTTAAGCAAGCTGGGACAACTCAAAACTGCATGTGGAAATGGTGAGAGAACAGTATTGGAATAAAGGCTTGATGTCAGCCTAGGAAGATGTGTTGAGCAGGGCTTTTGAGTGGGGAGGGAGGAGGTCCATGTCTGATACTATTTGGTATTTTCAGTAATTTGATGTAAAGAAGGAAAGAGTGTGCCTATTTCTAAGCTTGCAGGTTAGTAGGCTGGGAGGAAGACAGGACTGGGACTTCTCCAATGTTTGGAGAAGCTGATGAATACGGGACAAAACCAAAGAAAAATGCAGGGTTTCTACATTTTGGTATGTCTAGTCAGTGGCATGAATTGAGGATGGAGAGTGGCTGGATAGGTAGCAGTTCTGCAGAACAGCACTGGAGACCTTTCATGGTTTGTGAACGAAGCACAAGTGAACATGTTATGGGTTTTATGTACACAAAAAAGGCAAACTGGCTGGGTCATATAACTGAAAAGTGTTATTTATTAATTATTTAGCTCTATAAAAGCTGATAAAGCCTAGGCTGGAATATGTGCACAATTTTGGACACTATACTTCAAGAAAAATGCGGATCAAACGGAAGGAGTCCAAAAGAGAGTAAATGAGCAAAGGTCTGGGAAATGTTATCTATAAAGGAAGCTTGAAAGAACTGGCTTTGGTCATTTTATATAGTAGAAGACTAGGAAACCCAAAGTTTTCATGTATGGGGATGGATGTAAAGAGGAAGATAATAAATTGTTCTCTGTAATGATGGCAGGTAAGGCAAGGAATAATGAGTGTAAATTGTAGGAAGGGGAATTGAAGTCAGACATCCAGAAAGTTTTTAAAATTGTAAGGACATATATGCACCAGGATAATTTCTCTGCAATAACATTGCATTTTTTTCATGAGAGGTCTTCAAGAATAGGTTAAACAAGCTACTGTAAGGAAGAGTTTAGTATCTTTTATCCAGCCTGAGCAGTCAAATAGCTGATATGGCTGAGAACAGCAGAGCTTTGTGAATATGGGTAATTCTGAGTGGAATGGATAAAGCAGTACTCCGGTGGGCAAACCAGCAGGGTACAGAGGGCAGGAATAGTTTTGCAGGGATCAGTGCCAAGTGTCTGGGAAGGGCAGTGGTGGGAACTGGAAGAGGGACATGTCTGCATTGTGGGTCCCCTGTAGAGCATGCTCAGAGCCTTACTGCTTCAGAGTTCTTCACAGGGTTTTTCTTTTTTTCCATTTGCTGTAGTAAACAGAGTTGCTCCGCAGGTCTGAGCTATGTAGTAGTTTCAAAGCCAGCAAAATGTGCAAGGCTTAGTTAACTTCGAGTGGAGTATGATTTTACAATAGACACCCTCTTCTGACATGTCAGACCCATCCTAGATTGCTGAGGGAAGCAGTGAAGGATTGGTGCCTGGTGCCCTCTTGACATTTTCAGAGGTCAAATATTGAAGTCCTCTGTCATGTTGCCAGCCCAGAGAGCTACAACCCAGTGCTTGTTTCCAGAGGACTAGTCATGAGAGACTGAAATTGTTCTTTGCAAGATTCTTCCTGTAGCAGTTTTGCATTACTTACTATTTAATGTGTACATGGTTTGGGGGAGGGTGTGTTGTTTTGTTTTGTTTTGTGTGGGTGGGGTGTTTTGTGGTGGTGGTTGTTTTTTGTGGGTGTTGTTGTTGTTGTTTTTGTTTTTTTTTTTTTTTTTTTTTTACTTGGGCATTCTTTTCTTCTTGCTTTCTTCTTCTGTATGCAAGAGTTTTCTTGGACTACCTGTGAAGTCTGCTGAACAACTGCAGTTGGCATTCCTGACCATTTGCTATGGTCAGGGAAATGTCACTTAAAGTTCATGCACGGCCTCTTACTGATGGCAGAGGTAGGCAGGAAGGGGAGAGTGAAGAATTATGGCCATGCCTGAACATTCCGGTGGTAGAGAACTTTTGAAGACTCAATATGAGGTCTGCTTTGCTTGTCCCCAGAGTAGATTTTTATACCAATTTATATATTGCATGGTATCTTTGCCCAAGTGTACCTGAACTTTTATTTCACTTTTCTGTGGTATACGTGAAATGAAAGAAACGTGTCTTTAAGTTCAAGCATGTGCATATTCACAAGCAGTTCATGTGGCTTGAGAAGAGTATTTCCCAGTTTATTATGTTGCTTGTTCTTTGTTGAGCAGTGATGGTCAGGCTGCCCAGGAGTTGATTCCTCAGCTAGCCAGTGAAGTTTTTTGTATTATTTTTGCAGTTATTGCAAAACCATGTCTCTACCCTTACTTTGGTTTATCCCTAAGTGGAATCAGTGCGTTCCCAATTTCACAGCTTGCGTAACTTTCTCTGGTGATTTCTCTCCATAACCAGATTGTACAAAATTATCTTTAATCTGAATGTGAACTGTCTGCCCCATCGTTGTAGGGATCTGTATACTCACTCACTATGGTTAGTTTTAAATTACTGTTAATTTATTCTACAAATTATTCTTAATTCCTCTCTGAAGTCTGAATCCCATATAATGCCCTGGTATGTTCAGAATTCCTGGCATATGGACTAAATTCTGCTTTTTACCCCATTGATGTGAACCTAGAGGGACTCTGTTGATATTTCTCAGAATGTGTGTCTGTCTTAACACTTCGTCTTTGGCTATTCCATTTCATTCTGTAGGAAAGATTTTAGAAGTCTACACGTGCATTGGAAGTAGTTTCTTACACTACATTTACGCAAGGGCTTTTGTTTTTTAACAGCCTTTTGAGATTTCATTATGAAGTTGCATTTGAGAAATATTTAATTGTTGGTCTTAACTGAAAAATAAGTAGTCTATATTTCATAGGAGCTAGATGCGATACTTTGGGGTTATTAACGAGGTTAGATTTCTGTCTTCAAAAGACTTGCAACTTATCTTTAAAGCTGAAGTTTTTTAACTTTGTTGTTTAGCTTGATTGTAATTTAGAAACTTCACCAGGCAGTTTTAAATCTGAGTTTTTCAGAAATATGAAAAGAAATTATTATGTTCCCTTCAGCTAGTTCTGAATACAAGCCACAATGTGACTATTTTAAAAAAACAAGCTACTTGCAGATTCCGGAAAACTGTGGGGAGCTACTGACACTTATCGTTGCTGAGTTAGAACTAATATCACCCTCTTTCTCTGGTTTTACTGTGGGACGTGAGCTTTGTGTGCTTCAGAGGAGTCAGGCAGAGCGAGAGATTCCTCCAGGGTTAGTACGGTCCTGGACAGCAGAGGATCAGTTTCTTAAAACACGATCCATTTTGGCTCTGGTTTTATACTGGGGCCGAGGGGGCAAGGAGGTCTGTTATATGGAGAGCTGCTGTTAATTCCTCAAGTCTTGGTTTTCTGTCAGCAGACAGATGTACTTTCCTGTCCAAGTGTTCCTGTTCTCACGATAGTTTCTCTTACATGGAGCAATATATATGTCCTGTGGACCTGCAGAGTTTGTAACCAGCCCTTGCATGTGCAGATTAAGGAAAGACTTGCAGCTTCCTTTGTCATTAAAAGGTAGTAAAGGGGATTTACAGTTCATTAGGATCCTCCCCCATCCTTCCAACCATTTCATGTATCTCTTCAATGTTTCAGTGCCATTCCTTTACTTAAGGGTCCTGGATATTTTACTCCATGTTGAAGCTCATAAAGACATTTGTCGGGGGGCTGTTTTTGACTGATGTTGTGAACAGTAGTTGTTCAACTAGAAGTGGAGCCCATATGACTTTCATCAGTAGTCCACAAAAAGTCCAGGTCAGCTCTGGTAGCTCCTGTGCTGTCAAATGAAGTATGTCAATTTGCATTGCTTTATACCAGCTGGAGATCTGGTCCAGTGTGTTGAAAGATGCAGGAGGCAGTTGCTGCGGTGTATTTGTTAACTTAGTTGGCCTGAAGGGACATGCAGTGAGAGAACTTCCATCATTCTAATTCATTCTCTAAATATTTTTCCCTCAACAGCTCTGAAAAGTCCAGCTGCATTTCATGAACAAAGAAGGAGTTTGGAGCGGGCCAGGGTAAGATGCAATATGCTCTTTAATGTTTTGGGGAAGTCAGGAGTAGTATGTCTTATGTTTTGGGCATCCTGTAGCTGTTAATGAGATGCAGAAGGAAATTGTTCATATTCTGGATGTAATACAGGGCTATGCAGTCAGAGGTGTATTGGATGGGTGTATTCTATAGCTGGCGTAGTGGTGGTTAACCCTCAGTGAACTAGTTGTACCTAAAAACCACGTAATATGGTGCCTGGATTTCCACTGGAGTCGTCTTTCTGGAAGTCACTGATATTCTTCTTCCCCACTGTCCATATACTTTACATTTTTATTATTGTGGTGTCTGTTTTGCCCTTAAATGCTACTATCATGTGGAGTTCTGTTCACCTTTGAGACAAGTGTATGGTTTTGCTGTTACCTGCACGTACATTTCTTTATCTAGGACACTAGAAATGAAAAATGTAGTAAAGAGGATTCCCCCCCCCAAAATCTTGTAACACTGAAAACGCACAGACTTCTGGCTCTATAGAAAGAGGAAGCCAGGCGTCACACTTCATGTGGCATCTTTGCTAACTGGGGGGTTTCTTGATGATTTCTGTTCCTCAGAAGGCCTCTGGGGATAGGTTTTGTTTTTTTTTTTTTTAATTAGCCTACAGGGGAATAAAACCTATTAGGACTGCTGGGCCAAGTTTTGTTTCAAAAGTGAAAGCAACGTAAGTGAAAAAATAACATCTGTGATTAAAACCTGTAAGGGAATATTAGCACTTTAAACTCTGTGGAAGACTTGGAACTTTTTATTAAGACCAGTGTCCCAGAGGCTTTTGCTTCTTCCTCCTCTTTTTTTCGTAAAACCTTCTTATTAAGTTAATACTTTGGTGTGGGCAATTTAGCAAGTATGGTGCAGTTTTGTGATTGACTTTAATGAAGGCCCATTCTGATGGCCAGTACTTAACAGGCTGTTACTCACTGCACATGCTCAGCCCGGACAGGGTCATCTCTGTACATTGCCCTGTAGTGCATTCTCCAAAGGCAGAGCTAAAAGCAGTTCTGGAAATTAAATGGGTCTTGTCATAGGATTTAGATTCTGCCTGCCAGGGGAGTGCATGGGGTCCTTAGCTTAACAAATAACATATCTCTAAACAAATAAGAGTATGCCCAAACCACAAGTCAGCCCCAAATGCCAGCAGTATATGAAGGTATTTGCTGTGAACAATGGAACCATTGCATCTGCCTTTAATGTAAAAAGAAATGTCTTGAATTTCACCCTGACACAAGTTAGTGGTGTTGCATAGAAGGGGAAAAGAGGGCTTCAGCTCTTGAGGAGGTCCTTTCCAGTTTCTGTTCTGTGGGGCAGCAGTGCACTCTTACACTGAGGCAATGTAGTGTAGAAGGTCATCTTTAGAATAAGCTCATTCTCTGAGTGCTCTGGGACAGAAGATAGGGCCTTTCTCTGTTCCTTGTTTATTTAGATCTCAATAACTAAAGATGGTTGTTTCTCTTGTTTGCGCTGTCCAAGATTACCTCACTCCTATGTCTGATCAACTGAAATTGGTTCTTGCTTGTCTATTTTTGTTGCAGACAGAGGACTATCTGAAACGGAAAATCCGGTCCCGGCCCGAGAGATCAGAGCTGGTTAGGATGCACATTCTGGAAGGTATGGCATGAACTAAACAGGAAAACATGAACAATAAACTTCATCGTAATTACTTACTTAACAGCTTTCTGTTTTTTGCCCCTGACCCCCAAGTCTTTCTTTCAATTGGGAGTAGGCAGAAGGTCATGCTTGTTGCATGATTTCTTGGGAGGGATTCAACTCTGCCTGCATGGAGATTCTCAGAAGAATCTGTTACGTGAACTCAAAATGGTGCAGTTTTGTGTAGTTGAGCCACAAATGAAATGGAATGACTGTGGATTGCTCTTCTACTAAGGGAAGACCCTGTAAAATATTCAAGAGGAGGTGAGGCAGGTTTGATCTCATTAGTTAGTAAGCACCTCAGTTTCCGAGAAGGAGTACTGTGCTGCTGCTGAGTTCCACATCTTTGGACACAAGTGAAAGGGAAAAGATGAACGAGAATTGGGTGACATCAGTTTGAGAACAGTGAATTTGTCCTATGCTGGAGTCACAAGGGCTACTGTAGTTATCTTTGTAACTTAAATATATATAATATCTATAACTACTTCATAGTGCATAGCTATCTGTTGTTATCTGCAACTATTTTTCTGTACAGTTATCTACTGTTATCTACAGTTGCCTTTCTGAATGGAGGTAAAATACTGCTGAAGTGCATAGGTAACCATTGCTGGATTGATGCCATTTTATTTACTTTCCCCTGAACAGAGACCTCAGCTGAACCCTCCTTGCAAGCAAAGCAGCTGAAGCTAAAGAGAGCCAGACTGGCAGATGACCTCAATGAGAAGATAGCGCAGAGGCCAGGTCCCATGGAGCTGGTGGAGAAGAACATCTTGCCTGTGGAATCAAGCCTGAAGGAAGCCATTATAGGTAAGGAGGATCTGTGTTGAGGGCATTTCCCATAGGTGGCTGTGATTTCCTGTCAATTCATCTGCCTAAGGAAATGCAATCCCGTGGTTGGCCTTGTTTTCCTGTTTCAGAATCACAGTCTTTCACCCCCAAGGATTCTGAAAAGGAGAGCTCCTTCTGGCCCAGATAGTGCTACAGGGACATTAAATTATAGGGAGTATGGACATTCGAGAAGAATGTGAAAGCAATTGCATACCCTAAAGATTTGAAAGACCGTTGAAGATTGCATTCCCTAGATTCTCTCCTTAAAAATTTCTCTCTCGGTTTAACATGTCAGCAACCTTGGTCAGGAAAGCCCACTGACTTACTCAGATCAGGGAAGAGAGACAGAATATAAACAGGTGTGATGAAACAAAAGCTGTCTGTGAACTTAAAAACTTCAGAGGATTCAACCCCTTTAAAAATAAACCAGAACAGATGTAAATCATGCCAGGGCCATTCTAAGGGCTGAAAGGAATGCTGAGGAATAGCCTTCCCACTGCCTCAGCAATGCTCTTTCCTGTCTCCCCAGACCGAGCAGTCTATGTGTGTCTGTGGTTATTCGTCCCCTCAAACACTCACAGCTACTTTAAAGACAAATGGGACACAACTGTGAGCAGGATGGAATACTTCTCATGAAAAAGGAAAAGGACAGTCTTGTGGGAGAGTCTGCCTTTGCTATTGCACAATAAGTGGTCGAGGAAGAGAAAACGTGAACTTGTAAACTGGAGCATTAGAAATGTGGCCTCCTTCTGACCTTGACATCTCTCTGGATTTCTGTTGCGTTTATGTGAGGTGCAAACGATAGTATTTTCCTGCTTACCAGGATTAATTTGAGATAATGTAATCTAAAAAAATCATTAGTGTGTTACAAATGTACACCTAAGTGAATTTATCTACTGGACATGTAGATAGACAGAAATGCTAATCGCAGTCAGGGCCACCCCTTAATCCATACCATAGCTCTTGTTGCTTGTAAGACCGGAGGACAATTTGGGATTCTGTCTTGAAGAGGGATTCTCTCTTCCACCACCTAGGATGAATACTAAAGAAACTATGGCTCAGCCTTACACTGTCTTAACGTTCTTCAGTGCCAAATGATAATCAAATAAGCCATGCCACAGATCTGGGTTTGGGCATAGCTGAATAGCTCATTATACTTCCTGATCTTATCTGGCTAAGAAACAAGGGAAATGGTTCACCTCAGTCTGCATCACTTTATTCTGCTGATAGCAGAGATGAATGTAAACACTTAAAACTGGTCCAGTTTGGGCTCTGTTGTCTCATTTTTAGTTGGTGCTTTAAGCACAACTCAGACACAACTCTCTCCATGCCTTCATTATCTCTGTGAAACATTTAGTGTCAAGTGAAATAAGTTCTTATTGCACTTTAAAGATCACTGTTGATGTTTGTGTTTCTAGTTGGACAGGTGAACTACCCAAAGGTTGCAGACAATTCCTCCTTTGATGAGGACAGCAGTGATGCCCTCTCCCCAGAACAGCCAGCCAGCCATGAGTCCCAGGGGTCTGTCCCATCACCAATGGACTCCCGGATTTGTGAGCCTCTCCCCAGCACCACTGGCACATCACTAGCTCAGGTGAGAATGCAGTGACCTCCTGCAGTGCCCTGGAGCTTCACAGCTACTGCTGATTTGTGGCAGAGGATCCTAAAATGTGAGACCAAGGGATCCTTAAAAGGTATAGTCTGTGAGATTTCAGAAGGGGTCTTAGCTCTGTGTGTGGTGTTGGTGAAGTCCTCTGGTTATTGAGAAGCCCCTGTAGTGGTGCCGTGTGGGGAAGGTGGGCAATCATTACTTGGTGATGCAGCCTGTGTTGGTGTGTGACTAATTCTGCCAGGCAAAGCTGGGAGATGCAGGTGTGGGGTTTTGATTCCTTTTCTGCCCTAAGAAGTGGTGCTGCTTCTCAGGGACAACTGAAGCAGCAGGTTAAAAGAATCTAATTAATGACTTGAAACCTGTGCTGCTTCCCTGTAAGTGGATACTGCCTGCACTCTCTTAAACTGTTTCCCTCCTTGCATGTGTATTCATCATGACTTTTTCTGTCCCTGCAGGGTACATCCCAATTGCAGATTAGCACAGACTCCAGTGAAACACTTTTCCTCCCTGAACAGCCACCCCCGCCTCTGCCACCTCCACCTCTTCTGCCTCCTAGTCTTACCAATGGAGCGGCTCTTACTGCTGCCAAGCCCCCACCAACACTCATTAAGGTACTATTTTGGCTGACCTCTTTGTTGTTGTAGTCTGAAGGAAGATAAGATGGTTACTCTGAAGAAGGTTTGGAGTTGGAAGTATTATGTTAACAGATGCAAAGGAAGGGAAGCTTACTTCTCACTAGCATCTTCCTCTGACACTAGTAACATATTTAATAGGTTTTCCTGTTCTGTGATGTATTCAATTTCTGTAAAATGGGTCCTGAATGTAAAATGCTTTTGAAACAGTCAGCATTGTCCATAACTAGTCAGTGAGTCTGCACTGGGTGAGCAAGTGATCTGGTGTGCTGGGAAAGATGACCTGTGTTACGGTGCAGTGTAAGCCGCTGCGGGTGCTGTGACCATGCTGTTGCCTGAGATAGAGAAGCATGGAAAGACCCTGAGGTCAAATCTGGAGAATTTTGAAATGAAAATACCAGTGTGCGTTCTGGTTTACATGGGGTGTTATGTTATTTCAGTGCTTCCATTCTTATTCGCTTCCTCCTTTTCTTCTAAATAGCAAAGCCAGCCCAAGTCTGCTAGTGAGAAGTCTCAGCGCAGTAAAAAAGCCAAGGAGTTGAAGCCGAAAGTAAAGAAGCTTAAATATCATCAGTATATTCCCCCGGACCAAAAGCAGGACAAGGGAGCTCCTCCCATGGATTCATCCTATGCCAAAATACTGCAGCAGCAGCAGCTCTTTCTCCAGCTTCAGATCCTCAACCAGCAGCAGCAGCAGCACTACAACTATCAGACCATCCTGCCAGCTCCACCAAAGTATGGGTCCTAATTGGCAGCGCTCTCTTAGGGAGCACTTGCTTCCCCAGTACTGTTAATCAGAGACATTGTGTTCTGGGTGTGAGGTGTGGCAGTTGGGGGTTACGCACTTATCTCGTTAAGTTACAGCGGGCCACAAAAAGGGCTGGTGTCAGATGAATCAGACAAAAGCAGCTGAAATGTGTTGGTTGGCCAGGTAAGGGGCATGGGTATAGTCAAAGGCACTGGTGTGCTTTAATGTCTAGGAAGGCACTAGTGTCCCAGATGCTTCCGAACGCGTACGATTGTTGACACTGAGGGCCTCCATTGCCTTTCCATTTGGTTTTGATGCCTGTGTTTTTTCTTTCCCTGCAGGCCTCCAGGAGAGCAGCAGAGTGGTGCCAGTGCCCCTGCTGTACGCAATCTCTCTGCCACAGTCAGCAGTGCATCTTCAGTCTCCTCTGGTTCCAGTGGGCTGATGCGACAAAACAGTAATGCTGCAGTGGGGAAGCCTGGCCCTCTCCCTGCCAACCTAGATGAGATGAAGGTAAATGTGAAGCCACACAGCCCTTTTTTGCTGTGGTCAGTGGAGAGGGCAGTATTTAACGATGTTGCCATCCCAGAGCAGAGCTCAGGTGGACTGACAGGAATTAGTGATAGCAGCTGGCATTGCTGCCCTGCAGTCTGTACCTGAGGTGCAGGTGTGTTGGCCTCCAGGAGGGTCAGTTTAGTCCTTTGCCCCATGGCTCTGATAGCTGTTAATAGTTGTTCTGGTAAGAGTATATATTCTCTTAATGTTGCCTTCTTTTTTTCTCCCATATCAGGTAGCAGAGCTGAAGCAAGAGCTGAAGTTGAGGGCCTTGCCTGTCTCGGGCACCAAGACGGACCTGATTGAGCGTCTCAGAGCTTACCAAGAACAGAACGGTGCAGCCGGCCAAACAACCCCCACTCCCAAGCCCAGCACGGCAGCCATCCTCCCAAAAGCTGCTGAAGTGGTGGTAGCCTTCCCAGCTGCCAGGCTGAGCACAGGGCCAGCCCTGGTCACCACTGGCATTGCACCAGCAGAAGTAGTTGTGGCCACAGTCACCGGTGGCGGCGTGATGAAGTTTGGCAGCACAGGCTCAACTCCTCCTGTTTCTCCAACTCCTTCAGAGCGCTCGCAGATGAGCACAGGGGATGAGAACTCGGCCACCGGAGACACTTTTGGAGAGATGGTGACTTCACCCCTGACCCAGCTCACCTTGCAGGCGTCTCCAGTGCAGTTCCTGGTGAAGGAAGAAAGCTCCAAGTCTGCCTCCTGCAGTGTAAATGCGGCACCCAGGTTGGAGCGATGCAGCACTGGTAACAGCAGAGATGCAGAAGTTAGGGACAAAGACCAGATGCTGCAGGAGAAGGACAAGCAGATCGAGGAGCTCACCCGCATGCTGAAGCAGAAGCAGCAGCTGGTTGAGATGCTTAGACTACAGCTAGAGCAGGAGAAGCGTTCTCAGCAGTCGCTACCGGCCCCGGTGGCTGCAGGAGAAAAAACCGCCCTTGCCTCCAACCCAGTAACATTTGGCACCCAGGTCAAGAGTGAAAACGGTTTCCTGAGCTGCCAGTCTGCAAAGCAATCCAGTGGCCAAACAGACCAATTCAGCCCTGCACCAACTGCTAGCCAAATGGACACTTCGAATCCAAGCCCAGTGCCAAAGAAAGCCGTGATGGTGAAGCAGGAGGCGCCAGCCGCGGAAGCAGAGTCACCGTGCCAGTCCCACAGCCCGCGGCTTTTCCTTGGCCAGCAAGGGAGCGCCCTGAGCGACCTCATCAAGGGCACCCCTCCCCCCACCCTCATCACCGACTCCACAGGGACCCACATCGTCCTCACTGTGACCAAGCAGAGCACCGAGAGGCAGGGCCTCTCGCCCCATGGGAAGGCAGGGAGTAGCTGCCCAGCCTTGCAGGTAGGCAAGGGTTAGATCACATCCCTGCTGCAGGCAGTTGGGTTCCCCTCTCCCTCTTCCCGCTCCTGTGGTTCAGGTTACTGTAGCATGACATAACATGGTGGAAATTCAATGCAGTAAATACTAAAATGGCTGAGTTGCTTGCTATGATGGCTGGTAGTTCATGGCTTTGTAAAGTAGAGCAGCGTAAGCAAATCTTCAGCAAAAAGACTGGAATTTGACATGATGAACTGTGTACAGCAATGCACGATTGACTATGTGCATCACAGGCTGTTCAGTGTTCTTCCAAACACATGGTTCTGCCTTTTGTCAGGCAGGATCTCAGGCTTGGAGGACAAGGGTTTGCTGCCACATTTCACTACTTTTAGGAAGAACAACTCTGCCTGTGGTATTAAAAAAAGCAGGGTGTATTAACCTCTTGTCTTTTATTAAAGAGATTGTAGTCAGAGTGATAGATGGGTCACCTTGTCTACTGAGAGCTGAAATCAGACCCTGGGAGCAGGCTTTTTGCTTTTTGCCTGCTCTTTGTTTTAATGCATGTCAGTATTTCAGCATTAACAGTGTCTTTCATCAGAGATGATCTACTGTTCCCCTGTTGGTATGAGCTCAGCACTTAACAGAAGCGTTCTGAGTGTTTCTTCCAGGAAGGCATAAACATGCCCAGGTTTTATGACATAAGTCAAACCCCAGCATCTTCTGTGGCATCAGAGAAGATTTTCATTCTCTGCTGCCACATTTCTTGCACCTGCTGCAGAGCAAGTGGCAGTGTCTACCATCAGGGGCAGGCACTGAGCAGGCTGCATTTGCTGTGTAGCAGGTGAGATGCGAGTCAGCTGTCTAAATATCAGTGTCCGGTGTCACCCTTGATACCCCAGGGTGTCTCACTTGAACTCCAGCCGCTGCTCCAGAAGGGCACAGGTCCTGTGTCAGGTTTGCCAGCCCTTGAAGGCTGTCATGGATAGCCCAGGGATTTAGAGTGGTACTACCTTCTTCTTTTAGGACTCTGAATCCCACCCCAATCTGATTTCTCTGATTGGTGAAAAAGAGTGATTGACTGAATTTCCTAAAGAATGAAGAGTAGGGAAAACCAAACTTCATAAATCCTTTAAGAAGCACAAGCCTTGCTCCATGTTGCATCTGGGGAGTAACTTCTCACGAATACCCTTTTCTTTCCAGAGAGTACAATCATCGCCCGCTAAAACTTCCAGCCAACCGCCGTGTCAGCTACCTGCAAGCACCCCTCAGCAGCCCACACAGCAGCAGAAGCAGCAGCAGCAGCAGCAGGCCAGAGGACTAAACCAATCTGTCAGAAAGGTAGCTTGCTGCCTGCTCGCTTTTCTTCCTTGTGTTTCTTTGCCTGCTGCTGGGGTTTGTAGCAGCAGTGAGAAGGGGGCACACACGCACAGTCCTGGTCTGAGACCATTATCACAGCAAGTGAGATCTCACAGTGGTTTCTGCCACAGCTTACAGCTGCACGGAGTATTTGGTTTTCAGCTTGAATGTGTCAGCAGAAGGGGTGCCTGGCATAGCCCCTCCATTCCCCTGCCTCCTGCTGAACTAGCTGTGGTGGAGAGCCCATCAGGCATGAAGTTTCAGGAGCACTAAGTGTCCATGAGGTCTTCCCCTATGGGCATGCTTGGAAGTGATGTGGAGGCTTTACAGCAAAGAGCTCTGGGCTAAACCCTGACAGTTTACTAGCTTCTGCCCTTTGGGTCCACGTCCACATCTGGGCAGAATAGCAACTGGTGTTTTAAACAAGTGTTGTCTATCGATTGAAAATGATGAGAGGCCAGAGCAGGCAGCTTTGGTTCCCAGTGGTGTCCCTAATTCTTGAAGGAGTGCTGCTGAACTGAAAAGGTGGCTACTGCGTGGAGAGAGGGTGGTGTGGGCAGTATGTCTGCTACTGAAGGTGGTGTGTGAGCTCCAAGAGGGGCAAAAGGATGTGACTTTTTACTCTCTGGTAGTGATGAGCATGCTGTGATTTCCATTCCTGTGCCTTGACCATATCTGTTAATCATGTCTTTGTGAAGTGCAGTGCAGGTTCAGGAAAGAGAGCACCTCTGGCTTTACCCCTTCTCCAGGTGACGGCTGTAAAGAGGCTCTGCTGTGCATCTCCTCCCTTTCTAGCCCACATTAGGGATGACTTAGCTCGCTCTCTTAACACATAATTAAGATAAGATACAGAAAGATTATGAAGAGTTTTTAGAGCTTGGAGGATCACTTCTGACTCAAATGCTGGAGAGGATATGAAGACAGGAGTCGAGAGCAGTCAGAGTGAGATAGCACTGTGCAAAGGGTCAGTGCTTTCATTTGCTTTGAGACCTTTGAGGAAATGCAGAAGGTAAATGAAGGCACCTTTTCCCATAGACTGCCATAGCTTGTGTGCTGCGGAGGCATCTGTAGCGACTTTCCTAATTGTTTTGCCTCCCTGTAGGGTCAGAACCCAGGTCTGCAGGTGGTCACAGGGCAGCTGCCCCACACCATATTGTCTCTCTCAGCACCTCCAAACCTGCAGCCCTTCTTCCCCAATAGTTTCCAGAAATGGTCCCTGAAATTTGGTGCTCCTGGCAAAGCCGGCCCACCCAGTGTGTCAAAAAAGGTATCCTTCCAGCACATCCCAGTGGCCTGTGCCACCACGCCGGCTTCCAGCCCCTCTCAGGAAGAGAGCAAACCCCAGAGCAGCTCTGCTGGCTGGGGCCTGGGGTCGCTCCTCTACCTTGCAGGTCACAGAAGAGACAAACAGCTTTCCAGGGAAAACAGGATGGGGAAGAGCATCAACACTTACTAGTGTTGGAACTGGCATTCAGCTACTGCCCGTGGATCACTGCTCCAGGGGGAGCAAGCTTCAGCCTGGGTCATGCATAACTGCTGTAGAGGCAAAGACCTGGTCCATGTTTAACTTTTCTTATGGGCAGTTGCATGCTGATTCATCTGGTAAAGCTGAGTCATGAGCACCACTTCTGCAACACTTGGGGTTTCCTTTGGAGGTCTCTGGTGCTGCTGAGTGCTCTGGTGCTCTCTGCCCACCACGAGGCTGTGAAACTTGCTGCTAGTGAAGCTTGATTGCGTCCCCAAAGCAGGCACTGCAGAGGGAAATGGGTAAAAGGGAGGTCCTGGGTGTATTGTGCAGAGTAGGCTGAACACAGCAAGGGAAGTGCCCCCTCTCTCTCCAAAGTGCTAGAGGAATCCCCCACTTGGACAGATGAGGCTCTCCCCATCCAGGAGCAGCCCGGTGGCGGTTTGTGATGCGGTTGCCTTAGCATTAGAAAAATCAGCAAAAGATTTCCAACTGAGTTGGAGGGGAAATCTGTCTTCCTCCCCTGCAGCCAGGGCATAGTGCACAGAGTGCACAGAAGAAGCCAGGCTGCTGGGAGCAGAGCGATGCAGACCTCTGTGCAGCACTCACCAAGAGAGGGGGTGACGGTTTCTCAAAGCATCTGCGAGACAGGAGTTGACGTGGGCTTTCCCCTGATCACTCATCCTGCCTTTGTTCTAAACAGGCCTCATCGCAGCCCAGCTCTCCTGCTGCCCCTTCCCCATCCCAGATGGACCTGGAGCAGCAGCAGCACACGTCGCTTTTTGGAACTCCTCCACCTTCTCTCCCTGTTCCCTCAGTCCCAATAAAAGAGCCACCAGGCTACGAAGAGGCCATGAAGCAACAGCCAAAGGCCCAGGTGAGAGCAATTCTCCTTGGTTTCCTTGGAGAGCAGGTGAAAAGTTGCCACTGTCAATCTGCTTAAATTCCTGATCTGGGCCAGAGACTGGAGAGACAATGTCGCTTTCTGACTGTGCCTTCCTAGCTGAATTCCTTCTGGAGGGTTTGGGGCAGACCCTCAACCACAGGCAGAGATCCCAAACCACTCGCTGCCTGGTGAGTGTTAGTGCAGCAGTTGCTGACTGTACCGTCCAGTAACAGCCTGGGGTTACGGGGAATTCTGGTGCCATGCCTCTGTGTGCTCATTCTTGCCCAGCCCTGGGAAGAGGGAGGAGAGCCAGCAGCCAGGGGTGTTGCGGGAGGTGGAAGCTCCCCTGGTGAATAGGAAGCTAATCCTGCACTCGCTCTCCCCAGGAGAACGGCTGTTCCAGCCAGCAGATGGATGATCTGTTCGACATTCTCATCGAAAGCGGAGGTAAGGAGACAAAGCCAGAATTTCCCATAGTCTTTGGGTTTGAGCCCAGGGATTATAGAGCACTGAGGGGAGAGTCTGTCATGGCGCAGGTCTTTGCTCCTGGGTCCCTGCCAGTGCCTTTAGCGTAGGCAGTAGGCATTAAGGCACTAAGGGAGTCAGGCATTAGTATGACACAAAGCTTCTTGGTGGCTCTCCTCCATCGGATCTGGGGAGATCCCTTCTGTGATACTGGACAGAGCTTGAATTCCCCAGAGGTGGGCTGAAAACTCCCCATAGCAGGCCGAGTGTGGGCACAGGATGGGCTTCCTTATCCCAGTTGGTGGTCAGTGATGGCTCAGTCTGGGGGGGTCTCTGTTGCCCTGGTGGGTGGGAGGGATCCTTCTGGTGTTTGGCCAAGCTTTTCCTCACCCTGGCATACCTGGTTGTTCCCTGGACAGAGATTTCTGCTGACTTCAAGGATCAGTCGTCCCCAGCTGGGAAAGAACCACCCGTGGCCCCAGCCTGCTCCTCACCGCCCAGCAACCACCATTCCTCAGAGCTGGCGGTGCCAGTGTCCTTGGGGCAGCCGGTGCCCGTGGGCCGGCTGGAGGACTTCCTGGAGAGCAGCACCGGCCTCCCGCTGCTGACGGCAGGCCACGATGGGCCGGAGCCCCTGTCCCTGATTGATGACCTCCACAGTGAGATGCTGAGCAGCTCAGCCATCCTGGACCACCCGCCTTCACCTATGGACACCTCGGAATTGCACTTTGCTCATGAGCCGTCCGGGGGCATAGCCCTGGATCTGGCTGAGGCTAACTTGGACAGCATGGACTGGCTGGAGCTGCCGGGGGGGCCTGTCATGAGCCTGGCTCCCCTCAGCACGGCGGCTCCCAGCCTCTTTTCCACAGACTTCCTTGATGGACACGATCTGCAGCTGCACTGGGATTCTTGCTTGTAACTCTGTGAGCAGAGACTGAAGGGAATGGGAGTGGGAGGGCACAGGCATGCAGGGGGAAGAGGCCAGTCAACCAAAAAAAAAAAAAAAAAAAAAAAAAAAAAAGAGAGAATTGAGCTCCTAGTATTTGTACTCCTCCCCCAACAGTGTCCTTCCTGCACGAAGCTGGCAGTGGTGGCAAAGGCAGACCCGCTGCTTGAGTCGCTGCTGCCTGGGCAGCGGGCTGGGCCAGGGCAGGGAGAACGGCTGCTGGGGGGAAGGAGAGGCTGCAGGAGCTCTGGGGCTGGTGACCTCCTGCCCCCTCAGTGCGGCCCGACACAGCTCGTGCGAGAACAGAGCCGGCAGCCCCTCTTCTTCCAGACAGGAGCCGCCACAGCAGCGCATGGGGCACAACGCTGCCAGGCATGAGTTCCCTCGTGCCTTGCAGCAGGACACAGCACTGACTGGGCCTGAGCTGCTTCCAGAAGCAGCACCCTGTGCCTTGCTGGGATTGGCAAATAAAGGGGGTTGTGCTGCCCCGGCGCAGTTGGTTTAACAGTTGCAGAAGGGGATTCTACCTCCGGAGCAGGATGCAAAGGGGGGAGTGCTGGCTGGGGAACAGCTGCCCTCTGCGCCGTCTTCCGCAGAGGGGCTGGTCTCCTGTGAGGAGCTGGGCAGAACAGGTACCTTTTCCAAGTGTAGCCAAAGGGAACCAGGGTTCCCCATCAGCCTGGTAACGTCTAAGCTGGTTTCCCAAATATTGCTGAGCTTGGCTGAGGCCTGCCTGCTTGCTTCACTCGCTTTGGGCCGCAAAACAGATTTTTACGGTGCTAAAATCCAGGTCCTTCGATGTTAAATCTGTCCTTTGCTGCCCCAGACCTCTGGCTGTGCCTGGAGTCTAGCTTTCAGGCACAACCCCCTTCTGCCCAGCTTCCACAGCACTTGTGACAGCCCCAGGTGAGCAAGCCTGTGGCAGGGGTTAAGGATGAGAAAGTGT